>NW_020838061.1:448625-686301 GCF_003676395.1 Aethalodelphis obliquidens
CACACACACACACACACACACACACACACACACACACACACACAGCAGGACCTACTTCAAATGTACAGATATAAGTTAAAATCCAGCAGCAAAATCAGTTACATAGAATGCCTCCAGGGCAATTCAGAAAACATCTCTATTATCTACAAAAGCCAGTTTAAGCTTAGCTCTAAATCTCTCTCCCATTCAACTCCCTTCCCACCTAAAAACAAACAAAATAAAACAATATAGACAAAGAAAAAAAACTACTATCATCAAGAACAGTAAATAATCTTTAGAAATACCATAAATGTGTAAATATTATACTGCAAATTCTGACAAAGTACTAAAATGTAAGACTTCAAGATTCGAAGTACTTACCAGATCCTGAGAACTGCTGCTAAAGATAATGACAGCATCCACCAAGACAGAAATAACAAGAAGGGAAAAAATCTTATACTTCCCTCTCAAAATTATACATGAGAGAGACTGAGAGGGGTGGTACTGAAACAACAATATGGCCTGAGAAAGCAACGGCACCAAGTCAGGCCTTATTTTGGAATGGTGAGGTAATGATTACCTCTCGATGAAATAATCAAGGTAGGGAAATATAGAGGTCCTGCCCTGAAGGAACTGACCTGAATATTTCCAGACCAGGCTGGTTCAAAGGAAGATAGTCTTGGAGAAACTGGGAAGGCACCAGTGGTGGTGAAGGGTCAGGGCCCTGTTGGCCACTCCCCACTTTCCAGTCCAAATAAACCTGGTGAAAGTATATAAGAAATACAGATGTCCCTGTTCTCTTTTCCACATTCTAGAAAGAAGCACCAGTCACTATTTTCAGCACAGCCCTCTGCACTGGGGGCTGCTATTTAAGATGAATATTGATAAAGCAAAAATTACAGGCCTGAGCACCATTTTAAAAGCACTGAAAAACTTTTTAGCTAGTAGTAAGTGCATTCACCATTAGTAGTAAAGATTTTAAACATGCCAAGCATAACCAGAAATCTTTAGAGTGGCTTGCTCTTGTTCAAGACACTATGGTGGTGCGGGGATCATTTTAGCTTTCTATCTCCCTATGCTGCAAATATCTATTTATATTTGTCCAGTGGCTAGCATAGACCCTTTTATTGGCAGACAAGCATTAAATATCTGTTATATTGAATTAAGTCCTACCACAACACTCCTAATTTCTCTTACTCCCCAACATCTAATCAGTTGCCAAACTATTTTAAGTCTGCAAGGTATCTCCCATCAGTCTTCACCTTTTACCCCTTCTGTCCTAGTTTAAAAATCTCATTACTACTTCCACTGATTAATATTCCCTACCCTCAGTCTCTCCCCAACTCCAATCTATCCTATACACTGCCATCCATTATCGCCAGCATAGGTCTGGTCATGTTATTCATGAACTCAAAAATCTTCAGTAGCTCCCATTTACAGAACAACACTGAAAGCCCTTAAACTAGCTTTAAAAGCCCCATACAATCTGGGCCTTGCCTACCTTTAGATGAATACCTCATCTCACACTATATCCCCATTCTCACATCACAGACATATCCTAGCAATATCAGATTCCTCCTTCCTCCAAGAACACCTCCATGCCTTTGTTTATATTGTCCCCATCCACCAGAAATATGTTCCTTTAATCTGTCTGTGAAAATATAATCCACTCTCCAACGCCCTGCTCGAATTCCACCTGTTTCACAAGGCCTTACTAGATCCATCCCTAAACCACCACCACAACCACCCCATTGTTGATGGTCTTGTGATCCGTGTAATAGCAGTTTCTGTGTATGTCTATCTAGCCCACGTGAATGTAAACCCATGGGGCTGGGATGGGATTCAGGATGTTATATCTTTAGACACTTCACATTACAATGCTATGTACTGCACTGCCTTGTACCAAATAAACACTTCATGAATTGAACCAATTCCTACCATGACAAAAGTTTAGAATAGGAAAAAATAAATGTCAGTGAAACACCTCACTGGCCAGTTATAACAAATTAAATTATTTTTCTCTCTTTATCCCCCAAAGTAGTCCTAAATATGACTTCATATTTCATCCTTAATCATCCTGTGATTACAAATGTGATCACCATACTTAAATGAAATAATCAGATCTACGAAGGAGGTCTTAAGAAAAACTGCTCATAAAAGGGAAAGCTGGAGCTATGACCATGGCTATCTAAATCCTAAGATTTTAACATAGTTGACAATAATTCAGAGTTTAGGGGCAGAGCAAGGGGCATGATGATGACTGTGGGGAAAGAGAAGGAACTGGAGGCCTACTATGTGCAAAGCACCTTGCCAAGTGAATTAAACACAGTACAGTATTCAGTTTTTACATAACAACTCTTGAAGATGGTTCTTCTCCCATTTACAGATGAAGAAATTGAGGCTCAGAGAGGTTAGGTAACTTGCATTGGGCCACATAGCTAGTATACGTTGGAGGTGAGATTGGAACCCAGATTAAACTGGCCTCCAAAGCCCATATTCTTTCCCCTATTACTACAGGGTCTCATGAAGTTAATTAAAACTAGCAGTTTTTCCCAATCTGACATATATTTGACATCCTAGTTAAATTTTTAGAGTCTGTGGCTTTAGCTCCAAACTGTTTTTAGCAGTGAACTGTATTATTTTCAAAGCTAACTTCTTAAACAAAAGCAGTATTGCTAAAGAAATAAGTACCAATTAAAATTTAATATAATATGATGATATGATATAATATACAATTTGAAAACTCTATAGTAAACTCCATCAGGAACCAAGCACTCCCTCACCAAAACACAAAACGCACAAACCATGTACATGGCACTACCTCATGAAAAGTCCACTTTACTAAAACAGGCTATTCTTAATGACCCTTGTCCAGGAATGACCAATACCTATCACACCTCCTAATTCTTGCTTGAAACCTCTGAAACATTTTCCCACAGGACAATTTTACAAACAGTGATTAGGCTCTTCATCATTATACCTCTTCCCTGATCCTGACAGAATCCAGGCAACAGGTAAAATATGGCTGCCTGAGGGTTGATACCCTTTGAAGTCCTTATTCCCAGTAGACCTAATTGAGACAGTCCCTGTAAGAGTTCTCACAACCAAAGCTTCTTGCTTATCCTATTTCCCCTCTCCCAAGAACCCTCTTCTCAGGAGTCAATAGAGCCCATATTTCCATTTTTCAGGCCCATTCTCCACCTCTCACTGGAGCCAACCTAATTCTTGTTTGAAACCTCTGACACATTTTCCCATAGGACGATTTTACAAACAATGATTAGACTCTTTATCACTATACCTCACTATTGTGCACTGGTCTAAAAATGTAACTATCCTTAATAATTTTTTCCTGTGAAAAAATATGTTGAGTCTAAACAACCAACTCTCACACTTCTGAATGATAATTCAAAGGTTAACAGCTGCCCATGAAACAAGACAGGTAAAAGATGTTGAAAAACACTCCACAATATATAATAGTGTATATAATCTTTAATTTTACCAAGATTTAACACACACAGAAATAGACATTAAAGTTTCCTTTGACATTAAAGTTAACAGATTCTTACTTACATTTTCTTTAAGGACTCCAACACATTTTCAAAAAATATATTCTACAATGAAAGCACCCTTAGTCCTAAAAACTATCACGATTGAGGGCTGCAAAGCTCATGCTCAAGGTTAACATTTCTAAAGCCAACATCAACAAACATGTAATTAAAATAAATATAAATTCTGGGAAGTAAAATTGTTTCCTTCTTATCAAAAGAATACCATTATAAACAAACATCAATAACAACAACAACAACAACAACAACGACAAAACCCTCTTCTAAGTACTAAGCAGGTCTAAGCAGATTCAGATGTAGCATTTAGTTTTCACCAAGAATATTTTTAATTAAGTCACTTGCAGGGTTAAATCTAACCAATCATAACTGTTTTAGACAAAGAAGGCAGAAATACTATCTTTACCACATTACCTTCACCTTTCGTTTTACTTCATAGGGATTAACAATTTCCACTCCAGTATTTTTCCAAATTGCTGAGGTAGAGAGACCCATTGTTAAATCTCTATAATACCTAAAACATACTGCAAACAATAAAAAAAACCATATGCAGTAATTACAATTTAAAACATTTCTACATTCAAAGTTAACAAAAATAATGAGTAGGCATGCGAAAGCTCCCCCCCATCCCAACCTTATATCCAAGCATTTAACTGTTTTTATAAACCAGATGCCTGGAACTACAAGTCAATAGATTACATACATAAATAAAACAAAATTCCTCTCCCCTTGAATAGTCTTCTAGAAAATTCTTGCAACTATGAAACATTCCAAGAAGAAATAAACCCCTCTTCATTTATCCCATTCTTAAGAGATGTAGAATATTAAAATGTACTTAGGAATTCCTTATTGTACTAGTAAAATATTTCCTATAAGTAGAGAGGGTTCAACTTTAGACTCCTTCCATGTTTCCACTACATTTCTTGTTAAATGTTATTCTGGCATGTAACTTTAACCCCAGTTCACTTGGAAATTTGAAAAGAAAAAAGAACAAGTTAGACAGCAGTCCAACGTGTATTTTTAAGGATGAAGCAAGTACTTCAAGACAAATTTGCACCTCGAGATGTGGAGGCTTGCAAGTCCTACCTCAAAATATCCTACTGTGAATCAATTTGGCATTCAGTATTTTTAGGTCTGTGATTGTGATGGTCTCTACTGTACTACTAGGCTGTCAATGATTAGGTTATCAGAAAAATATCTGACTTTCTATCCACAAAGTCTCGTTTTTGTGTTTAAATGTCTCTTGCTTTAATAACAAGAACAACAAACAACAAAGCAGCAGTAATAAAAACAAAGTACCTGTGCACATCTAAGTTCTCACTGTACAGCTGACCAAAGCCCAACCAGAACAGTTTCACAGTAAGAAGAACGGAAAAGAGGCGAACCAAAATACTTCGGTTGAACCTCGCTGTCTTACCAAAGATTGGTCTCATAAGGGCTGGGGTTTACTTTGCGTGTTCTTTTACTGACCAACGGGGCGGGGACAACAGTTGGGCAAGGGAGAAGGAGCGGGAGGAAGAGGGCAGTAGAATTCAGGGGACCGCAAAGGAGGCTGCAGAACATCACCTGAATGTAGATAAAGAAACCTCGCCTCCAGTTAATCTCCACTTAGGTTGTTACAAAGAACCACAATAAGCCACAAAGAAATGAGAAAAGTAAGGAGCACTCATCCCTATGTGCATATCTCCCCAGAGTTTGTCACTCTGCTGTGTTTCTGTTGCGCTGGGTTCCTAAGGCGCCCGGGGTTCAATAGAGAGCTGCAGTCAGCAGCTGTCCCCCAAAATGTTCCCAACTAGCAAACTTGGCGCAGCGTAGAAAGAGGGACACGCGGAGCCAGGCGCGGCACCTGGCGCCTCCCCCAGTTCCACTTCAGGTCGCAAAGTGAAGAAACTTAGTCACAACTCTGGCGTGGCCCGCGAGGCAGTCACTCCGCCCGAGGCCGAGCCCGGGCCCGGGCTGCACTCACTCCCAACTCGAGAGCCCGCCGCCCAGTCCCCGCCGGCTCCCAGGCGAAAGCTCGGTTTGGGCAGAGCGTGCTCCGCCGCCCCGCAGCCTCAAGGAGGCTGGCCTGGGCACTTCGCTTCCCAGCCCCACGCCCCTTCTCTCTCGGGCCCCCGGCAATGGTCCTGAGAGAAGGAGGGTGGCAGCTCCAGCCCCTCTTGGCCACCGCACTAACCTCGCAGCTGCTTGCGCTGCCGCCGAACAGCTCCATTTCTCGGTCCCAGAGCTCGTCTTGAGGAGCGAACGGTAGCATCGCCCCTTCAGGAGCACTCGAACAGGAGCTGCCAACCGCCCGCGCGGCCGCGCATCCCGTCTTTGGAGCTTGCCTGCCACTGCCGCCGCCGCTGCCGCCGCCGGGATCCCCAGCCTTGCCTTCTGCGACAGCTGCCCTCGCCGTGGGGTCCCTCAGAGACTCGGAGCGAGGGGTCGCCGCCGCCGCAGGCTGCTGCTCCCCATAGAGAAGACAACTCTGTGCTGCCTCTCCAAGAGCTGCCGCTTGGCTCGTGCTCACCACTGCCGCCGCTGCAGCCTCCGCGACAGTCGCTCAGCGGTGACTCCCCCCGCGGCCACCCCGCTTCCTCGGGCCCCCTCCCAGCTCCCAGTTCTGTCAATATGGCGGCAGCGGCGGCTTTACCTGTGCGGCGCCTGGAACCCCCCACCGCGGCGGCACAGCAGCGTCACCCGAACGTCAATGGAGATTCCCCAGCCTGGGGTGAAGGGGGGGTGGGAAAGAGGGGGTGGGTGGGTGTGGGAGACGGCGTGGTGGGGGGTGGGAAAGAGGGGAGGGGGGCGTGCTGGGCGGGGGAGGCGGGAGAGGAGTAGTAAAATCCTCTGCTAGCTCCTCGGTAAACCTGCCCTCTCCACGGAGCATGCGCGGCGCTGTTCACACATGCTCAGCAGGCCCTCTCAAGTCTACCGAGCAGTCTTGCCGGCGGGAGGATTCCCAAAAAGGTTGGGGGAACCGGGGACCCTCCTGAGCGTTGGAGGGGTCAGTGTCAGGGGAGGACTCCAGGAATATCTGCTTGCCGGGCTCGCAAAAGCAGGCGCCTTATACACCCAACCACGCCCGTTTTGGTACTTAGTGACAAATACTAGGGCGGGGGTTTTAATCCATTTTACATTATCCTCCTAGAAGCTGGTGACAGGAATAAAATCCTTTTAAGATAAATCAATACACCTGCGCTCCCTAACTCCCGGCCCCCCGCTTGTTCCGCTCACGGTGTTGGTGCTTACGCTGGTTGTCTTCATATTATTGATGACACACAATGTTTCCAGTATTCACATACACCACCACTTATTGGACTCTACTTGTGGCAGTAAAGGCAGAATGTATGAAGTTAACCTCACCTCCACCCCGCTCTGAGTATATTGGACCTATAGTGACAGTAATTATCATTTTTCTCTCTTCTCCAAATCAAACATTTACTGCTTTGCTACTCTAAGCCACACGCTGTACTAGGCGCTAGCAATTTAACTGAGATAAAGGACAGCCTCATACACGGGAGATGATCAAGATCCTGCTCATGGAAATACTTCAGAACTTAAAGTTAAAAAGTTATTCCATATTTGACACTTAAAAGAACTTAAAAAGCAACTGTAACAGCGACTAAGCCAGCTCAGTATCTTGGAGAGGTTTCTAATGGTAGACATAAAGCACCCCCTCCCACCTACTACACCTAGGGCTGTGGTGCTGTGCTCGCGGAAAACGTTGAACTGTGCCCTCTATTTATTTCACCATCTAGTGTCCAGCGTTAGCAAAGTAAAGCGGACCACAGAGATTGTCCCTGAATCGCAAACAAAGACCACTAGTAGGTCACTCCCACCTACTCTGCTTAAAATTCCAGGGAGAAAGTGAGCTTTATGAATATGATTCTGTGAAAATGAAAGTTTTGAAAGTAGTGGGGGCATGGGGCTATAAACAGTGAAAATATGTGAGTGTGTGCGCTGAACTGACAACGGTCTTAGGCCAATGCTTCTGAGATTTGGATATCATCTTTTCTTGCCTACTCAAAGGCTTTGTTCTGCAATCCCCCACCCGCCCCTTTCACAACATCTATTTTCCTCCCTTTACTGGACATTTCCCAACAACAAAAAACATGCTGTTACTGACTTCAACTTGCTGGACCACTCATTAGCATTTGATGCAGTTCATGACTCTTTAAACATTTTCTTCACTTGGCCCCCAGAACAAAACATTGTTCATTTTCCTCCTCCATCATTGGCCATTTCTTCTCAGTGTCCTTTGCCAGATCATCCTTCGCCTTCCTAATCTCTAAAAGTTGGAACTTCAGGGCTTAGTCCTTGACCTCTACCTTCCCCAACATTCTAGGCATTTCCATATCCCATCCTGTTCCATGGCTTTAAATCCCATCTGTATGCTGAGGACTCTCAAATTTTACCTCCAACCATAAACTCTTTCTTGAAATCAAGACTTGTACATGCAACTGCCTATTCTGTTTGGATACCTGGTAGGGATCTCAAACAACCCATTCAAACTGAATTCTTGATTCGACCCTAACCAACCAGCTCCTCATCTAGTCTTCTTCAGAATAATTAATGACCTCCACCATCCACTAGTTTTTTGCTCAAATGTCACCTCAGAGTCTTTCTATGACCATCCATTTTAAAACACCATCCCATAACTATCTAACCTCACCCTGCTTTTTCTTCATAACACCAATCAACATGTGGTATATTATTTATTTATGTATTTATTCCCTCCAGCACCTAGCACAATAATTGGAACATAATGAGGCTTAGTAAATATTTTCTGAATGAATGAATTTGTCCTTTGCTCTTGTTTTATGCATTTGATAAATACACCACATCAACTATATTAAGGAGCTTCCTCACTATGAATGTATTACTCTGCTTCTATATACAATTTAACCTTCATATATGTTCATTCATTCAACATTCCCCTTAGCATATAAACATATATATGTCTCTCTTATTAAAAAATTAATGAAAATCCCTTCCTCAACTCAATGATTTTAATAGACTCCCATTTTTCAAATCTTCCATCAGTTAACAAGTCTTTTTTCTTCTATCTCAAATATTTTTTCAATGTCTGCTCTATCCCACTGCCATTGACTCAGTCCACCTTGTAAAATATTTACTTGAACCAATGATAACAATGATTCCTCTTAACTGATCTCTCTGACTCTAAATTTATACTGTCCCCAATCCATCCTCCTCACTTGGCAGCCCATTGATCAAAATTCTCCAATGTTTCTTCTATCATCTCCAGTAAAATATCCAAACTCCTTAGCTCTAAATGCAAATGTTTAAATGTTTTCCCCATCTGGTCTCTGACTATCTTCCTAGCTTCATCTACCAGTTCATATTCCAGTCAAATTTATGCATATGTTATTGTCTCCTCCCTATCTTAGTATTCCTAGACAACTTTCTCTTAATAGCAGTCAACATTAACTACTACTTACTGAGAGCTGACTATGCTCCAGACATATGCTCTTCATGAATTCATTTAGCCCGCATAACAACTTGTGAAAATTTATATTATCTACATTTTACAGACGAGGAACCTGAGCCTAAGGTTCAGTGATTTCCCCAAGACCTCACAGATATTAAATGAAAAATCTAGAATTAAAACCAGGTCTACCTGGTGTCAAACCTTCTACCCCACTCTGGTGCTCTGTGAAACCTCTCTGAGCTTAACTTCCCCTCTTCATTCCATCCTTCCACTCATCCCAGGGATAAATTAGTCACCCATTCCTCTGTACTTCCATAATATCTTTTCCATATACTAATTTTAGCACTTCTTTATCTTTCTTTACCAGAGAACTTTGAGCTGTTTTATGTTACTGTATTAACATATTGAGCTCTGCATTCACAGCATATGGCTGGTGCTCAATAAATATGTTGGATGGACAAACAACACGTCTCTACTTTAGCCAGACACTGTATTAAAGCTGTGATCTGATATAAAAATGTATGACAGTACTTAACTCTGCAAAGTTTAATGCCTATTTGTTCTGTGTTGACTCCCTGTATAAAAGATGTATTGTCTGATTTTAAGTTATTAGTAACCAGGGACTATTAGATCTAATTTCTACTAGCCGAGAAGACCCTTGAATTGTTGGTGAAAAATATGATGACTTTACTTAAGCACAAAGGCATATACTAAGGAAGACTGGAACTTCTAAATCTTCTACAAAGTACATGAAGAGTGGAAATTCTAAATCTTCTACAAAGTACACACAGCAGAGTTTGTTGCTTTCCCTTCAGTCTTCAGGACATTTTTGCCTCAAAATTTCTATATGCCTATGTATCTCTGGATTTCCAATTATTGTAGCATAGCATTAAAAGTTTACAAAATATTTGGCAATATTTTGGTGGTTCTGTAACTGGGATGTACTATAACTAGTTTCTAAATAATATATTGTTCAAAATAACTATACTCCAATATAAAATACATTTAAAAATTAAGAAAATAATGCTCAGCTACAAAATCTAAAAAAAAAAAAGATAAGATGGACTCTACCATCATTAGAGCATGTTTTCTGAGTATTTCCAGGACTAGGGAAAGCGTACACAAACCTCCACACTGACTTCTTTGGCCTGTGACAAATGGCACACACTGGATGATCAGGGTCAGGTGTGAAAGTGGGTGATCATGCAATTTAGCTGAAAAAAGTTAACTGACCCATATGGAGATAAAACACAACCCATCTTGGCTCCACTAAGGGGGTGTGAAATATGAACCAAGGACCGTTGATCAGAAGATCACATAACACCCACAGATCCTACATTGTGGTTCTGATTCCAAAACTGTGACATATACAAAGTAATGCATATTTAGGGTATAATTATAGAAAGAGCCACACAATCTCTCAGTAATCTCTGCTTAGTTCCCCGAAGTTTATAATCCATAGCTGGAAAGTGATGAGCCAACACAGAGCATAAAAGCACTATTAGAAAGATATTCAAATATTTTATTTGGGAGATACTCTGATTGTAAAATATAAAAACGGGATCTATGTAGAGAAACAGGAAACGTTTGTTTTAGCAAATACTTATATTTAAATCATTCCTTAGGATTGTCAGATAACTTTTGTTCTCTAAAAATACTAAGTAACTTCGGTCCCTCTACAAATCAACTTCAAAAGGGGGAGCAAGTCACACATACTTGTGAAATATGTTTCATTATTGCATTTTTGTTGAGATGAATGAGATTAAACAGTAAATAGATGATAGATATGACCATAGTTTAGTAGTTATTCCTCTTTGGACAGTAAAGTTTATAGTACACAGAGAGTAAAATCACTTAATAATACTAGAGAGGGGGAAGAGTATTAACCATTGTTTGTAGTCTAACTTCTAAGATTTTTATGAAAGATACTTACATTTTACCATTTAGCTAGAACTCCAACTCATTTCATTTTAACAATGGCACAGGTTACAAAGGAGTTCTTCTGTATTATGTACAAGCAAAATATCAAAAAGTAAAATTTTATTTTCTTTTTATTTCTAAATACCTTTAAATCCAGCCAACATATTTGGTTATAATGACATTTTCTGGAAAAAAAAAACAGCTGATCTTAATAGTGGGTTTGCCAAAATGTTAGAATGATGGATCTCCTAAACAGGAAATGAATTCCGAGGATGACATACATAAATGTAATAACCAGCCATAGTTGACAAAACAGATACATTTTTATAAGCCCAAGCAATAGCACCAGATTTGAAGGTAATCTGGCTGCCCACATCCTTCACAGCATTATTAACCAAGGTAGAGCCAATTAATTTGACTGGTTATATAATGTTTCTTCCCTAGCTCACAATTTTTCAATTGGGTCCCTTGCAAATCTTAGAATTTTTTTGAGGAGAGTTCTTTCTGAGATAAAAGTGGACCATTCTTTGATTAAGGATATGAGAGTAATCATGTTACCCTGCTAAGACTTCAAACATAACTCATAAATCTGTAAAGCAATAAAAAATGTAAATTTGTGCATCCACCAATTTACCTAGTGTCAGACTGTCTTTTGCATATAATTTTCAAGACTCTTGTCACCTACAATAAAACATGTGATTAGAGTTCCCATGACTGAGGTAATGATAAAAGATTTCCCTGGGCCCATCCATACATGTTCACTAGGTTCCCCTGGTATTTAACGTTTCTAAATAGGAATTATATTAAACTGAACCAGATAATTTCAGACTTATGGTCATGGTCTTATTAACATTGTACTCTAAGTCGTTGGTAAGATTCGTGCACATCAGAATCACCTGCAGGGCTCTGTCAAAACACAGGTTGCTGAGCCCCAGTATTTCTGATTCATTAAATCTGGATTGGGGACTGACTGTTTGCATTCCTACCAAGTTCCCAGGTAATACTGATGCTGCTGGTCTTAGAGTCAAACTTTGAGAACCACTGTTTTAAGTTAGAATAAGCCAAAGTAAGAGACAGATATTTTAGAGAGTAATTTTGTTCAAAAAGCCTATATGATTCATTCAAATTTCAGATTTTTAAACTCATATAAAAAATTATAGGTATTGGACAGTAAATGCGAATTTAAACTGCAAAAAAAAATCTACAAAGGAAATCTTATAAAAGGTACAAACTCCACTGAAGCCCTTTAAGACCTCATTATATAAAAACAGTTGGCAAGCTAACAACTTATTATTAGTATATACAGTTGAAGGTAATAAAAGTGCCTTTTTTGTGATGCCCTATATTAGGAGTTCAACTGGGAAAATAGGCAAATTTGGGGGTGGCTACAGAAGAAAAAGATATATATATATATATATATATATATATATATTCAGATTCAGATTGGGCACAGACCGGGACAGGTGACAAAGCTTCTAGGTTACTTAGGGTCAACAAGTCAGAGATAAGCAAGTTGAAATTAGGAAGATACATAGACATTGATATGGGCAGAGGGTTCTTGTCCAGGGGATCAGGACAACTTCAGGTAAACGTAGTGTAGTACCCTGGATAGCTCCCTGGAGGAGAATTTGCTTTGAGTTTAAGTCTAGCCTCACCAAAGACTTTTTATTTTCTATTTAGAACCTCACACTTTGTTAGAATTATGAATGTTCAAGGAGCTCACACATTTATGAAAGGGGACCCCGTGGATACTAGGGGGCAGAGGATTATTTTAATTTCCCAAGTAACATTCAGAACCCGTATCAGAGACATCTAGAATCCCAAGTAGGCCTATGTCAGGGTCCTGACATATTTAGACAAAACAAGACATTTAAAACCAATAATTGGAGACAGGAGAAGATGGCGGAAGAGTAGGATGCGGAGATCACCTTCCTCCCCACAGATACATCAGAAATACATCTACACGTGGAACTGCTCCTATAGAACACACACTGAATGCTGGCATAAGACCTCAGACCTCCCAAAAGGCAAGAAACTCCCCAACGTACCTGGGTAGGGCAAAAGAAAAAACAGAGACAAAAGAATAGGGAAGGGACCTGCACCAGTGGGAGGGAGCTGTGAAGGAGGAAAGGTTTCCAGACACCAGAAGCCCCTTCACGGATGGAGACTGCGGGTGGCAGAGGGGGGAAGTTTCGGAACCATGGAGGAGAGCACAGCAACAGGGGTGCGGAGGGCAAAGCAGAGAGATTCCAGCACAGAGAATCCGTGCCGACCGGCACTCACCAGCCCGAGAGGCTTGTCTGCTCACCCGCTGGGACGGGCGGGGTCTGGGAGCTGAGGCTCGGGCTTCCGAGCTTAGATCCCAGGGAGAGGACTGGGGTTGGCGGTGTGAACACAGCCTGAGGGGGTTAGTGCACCATGGCTAGCTGGGAAGGAGCCCAGGAAAAATCTGGAGCTGCCGAAGAGACAAGAGACTTTTTCTTGCCTCTTTGTTTCCTGGTGCGTGAGGAGAGGTGATTAAGAACGCTGCTTAAAGGAACTCCAGAGACGGGCGCGAGCCGCAGCTACCAGCGCGGACCCCAGAGACGGGCATGAGACGCTAAGGCTGCTGCTGCCGCCACCAAGAAGGCTGTGTGTGAGCACAGGTCACTATCCCCACCGCCCCTCCCGGGAGCCCGTGCAGCCTGCCACTGCCAGGGTCCCAAGATCCAGGGACAACTTCCCCGGGAGAACGCACGGGACGCCACAGGCTGGTGCAACGTCACGCTGGCCTCTGCCGCCGCAGGATCGTCCTGCATCCGTACCCCTCGCTCCCCCAGGCCTGAGTGAGACGGAGCCCCTGAATCGCGGCTCCTTTAACCCCGTCCTGTCTGAGCAAAGAACAGATGCCCTCAGGCGACCTAAACGCAGAGGCGGGGCCAAATCCAAAGGTGAACCGCAAGAGCTGTGCGAACAAACAAGAGAAAGGGAAATCTCTCCCAGCAGCCTCAGAAGCACCGGATTAAATCTTCACAATCAACTTGATGTAGCCTGCATCTGTGGAATACCTGAATAGACAAGGAATCATCCCAAATTGAGGAGGTGGACTTTGAGAGCAAGATAGATTATTTTTTCCCCTTTTCCTCTTCTTGTGAGTGTGTATGTGTATGCTACTGTGTGAGATTTTGTCTATATAGCATTGCTTTCACCATTTGTCCTAGGGATCCGTACGTCTGTATTTTTCTTTGTTTTTTACTTTTTAATTTTTTTTTCTTTTTGACCCACCTCCTAGAGAAATGGAAATAAAAACAAAAATAAACAAATGGGACCTAATGAAACTTAAAGGCTTTTGCACAGCAAAGGAAACCATAAACAAGACCAAAAGACAACCCTCAGAATGGGAGAAAATATTTGCAAATGAAGCAACTGACAAAGGATTAATCTCCAAAATTTACAAGCAGCTCATTCAGCTCAATAACCAAAAAACAAACAACCCAATCCAAAAATGGGCAGAAGACCTAAATAGACATTTCTCCAAAAAAGATATACAGATTGCTAACAAACACATGAAAGAATGCTCAACATCATTAATCATTAGAGAAATGCAAATCAAAACTAAAATGAGATATCATCTCACACCAGTCAGAATGGCCATCATCAAAAAACTAGAAGCAATAAATGCTGGAGAGGGTGTGGAGAAAAGGGAACCCTCTTGCACTGCTGGTGGGAATGTACATTGATACAGCCACTGTGGAGAACAGTATGAAGGTTCCTTAAAAAACTACAAATAGAACTACCATACGACCCAGCAATCCCACTACTGGGAATATACCCTGAGAAAACCATAATTCAAAAAGAATCATGTACCAAAATGTTCATTACAGCTCTATTTACAATACTCAGGAGATGGAAGCAACCTAAGTGTCCATCATCAGATGAATGGATAAAGAAGGTGTGGCACATATATACAATGGAATATTACTCAGCTATAAAAAGAAACGAAATTGAGTTATTTGTAGTGAGGTGGATGGACCTTGAGTCTGTCATACAGAGTGAAGTAAGTCAGAAAGGGAAAAAAAAATACTGTATGCTAACAGATATATATGGAATCTAAGAAAAAAAAAAAAACAGCTCATGAAGAACCTAGGGGTAAGATGGGAATAAAGACACAGACCTACTAGAGAATGGACTTGAGGATATGGGAAGGGTAAGCTGTGACAAAGTGAAAGAGTGACATGGACATATATACACTACGAAATGTAAAATGGATAGCTAGTGGGAAGCAGCCACATGGCACAGGGAGATCAGCTCGGTGCTTTGTGACCACCTAGAAGGGTGGAATAGGGAAGGAGGGAGGGAGGGGGAGGCAAGAGGGAAGAGATATGGGAACATATGTATATGTATAACTGATTCACTTTGTTATAAAGCAGAAACTAACACACCATTGTAAAGCAATTATACTCCAATAAAGATGCTAAAAAATAAAACAATTTTTTTTCCTTAATAATTATTTTTTAATTTAATAACTTTATTTATTTTATCCTCTTTCTTTCTTTTTTCTTTCATTTTCTCTACCTTCTATTTTGAGCCGTGTTGAGAAGAGTCTCTTGGTGCTCCAGCCAGGCGTGAGGGCTGTGCCACTGAGGTAGGAGAGCCAACTTCAGGACACTGGTCCACAAGAATACTCCCAGCTGCATGTAAAATCAAATGACAAAAATCTTCCAGAGATCTCCATCTCAACACCAACACCCAGCTTCACTCAATGACCAGCAAGCTACAGTGCTGGACACCCTATGCCAAACAACTAGCAACACAGTAACACAGACACATCCATTAGCAGAGAGGCTGCCTAAAATCATAATAAGGCCACAGACACCCCAAAACACACCACGAGACGTGGACCTGCCCACCAGAAAGACAAGATCCACCCTCTTCCACCAGAACACAGGCACTAGTCCCCTCCACCAGGAACCCTACACTGCAACAACCTTAGCCACTGGGGACAGACACCGAAAACAACGGGAACTACGAACCTGCACCTGCGCAAAGTAAACCCCAAACACAGTAGGATAAGCAAAATGAAAAAACAGAAAAACTCACAGCAGATGAAGCAGCAAGGTAAAAACCCACCAGACCTAACAAATGAAGAGGAAATAGGTAGTCTACCTGAAAAAGAATTCAGAAGAATGATAATAAAGATGATCCAAAATCTTGGAAATAGAATAGAGAAAATGCAAGAAATATTTAACAAGGACATAGAAGAACTAAAGAGGAAACAAACAACGATGAACAACACAATAAAGGAAGTATAAAATACTCTAAAAGGTATCAATAGCAGAATAACTGAGGCAGAAGAACGGATAAGTGACCTGGAAGATAAAATAGTGGAAATAACTACTGCAGAGCAGAAAAAAGAAAAAAAAATGAAAAGAACTGAGGACAGTCTCAGAGACCCCTGGGAAAACATTAAATGCACCAACATTTGAATTATAGGGGTCCCAAAGGAGAAGAGAATAAGAAAGGGACTTAGAAAATACTGAAAGTAATTATAGGTGACAACTTCCCTAATATGGGAAATGAAATAGTTAATCAATAGTTAATCAAGTCCAGGAAGCACAGAGTCCCATACAGGATAAATCCAAGGAGAAACACACAAAGACACATATTAATCCAACTGTCAAAAATTAAATACAAAGAAAACATATTAAAAGCAGCAAGGGAAAAACAAAAAATAACACAGAAGGGTATGGTTAACAGCTGATCTTTCAGCAGAAACTCTGCAAGACAGAAGGGAGTGGCAGGACATATTTAAAGTGATGAGGAAGAGAAACCTACAACCAAGATTACTCTACCCAGCAAAGATCTCATTCAGATTTGATGGAGAAATTAAAAATTTTAAGGACAAGCAAAAGCTGAGAGAGTTCAGCACTACCAAACGAGCTTTACAACAAATGCTAAAGGAATATCTCTAGGCAACAAACACAAGAGAAGGAAAAGACCTACAATAACAAACCCAAAACAATTAAGAAAATGGTAATAGGAACATACATATCGATAATTACCTTAAATGTAAATGGATAAAATGCTCCCACCGAAAGACACAGACTGGCTGAATGGATACAAAAACAAGACCCGTATATATGCTCTCTACAAGAGACCCACTTCAGACCTAGGGACACATACAGACTGAAAGGGAGGGGATGGAAAATGATATTCCATGCAAATGGAAATCAGAAGAAAGCTGGAGTAGCAATTCTCATATCAGACAAAATAGGCTTTAAAATAAAATTACAAGAGACAAAGAAGGACACTACATAATGATCAAGGGATCAATCCAAGAAGAAGATATAACAATTGGAAATATTTTTGCTCCCAACATAGGAGCTCCTTAATACATAAGGCAAATTCTAACAACCATAAAGGGGGAAATCGACAGTAACACAATCATAGTAGGGGAATTTAACAACCCACTTTCACCAATGGACAGATCATGCAAGATGCAAATATATAAGGAAACAAAAGCTTTAAATGATACATTAAACAAGATGGACTTAATTGATATTTATAGGATATTCTATCCAAAAACAACAGAATACACATTTTTATCAAGTGCTCATGGAACATTCTCCAGGATAGATCATATCTTGGGTCACAAATCTAGCCTTGGTAAATTTAGGAAAATTGAAATCATATCAAATATCTTTTCTGACAAGAACGCTATGAGACTAGATATCAATTACAGGAAAAGATCTGTAAAAAATACAAACACATGGAGGCTAAACAATACGCTACTTAATAGCGAAGTGATCACTGAAAAAATCAAAGAGGAAATCAAAAAATACCTAGAAACAAATGAAAATGGAGACACGACAACCCAAAACCTATGGGATGCAGCAAAAGCAGTTCTAAGAGGGAAGTTTACAGCAATACAATCCTACCTTAAGAAACAGGAAACATCTTGAATAAACAACCTAACCTTACACCTAAAGCAATTAGAGAAAGAAGAAAAAAACACCCCAAAGTTAGCAGAAGGAAAGAAATCATAAAGATCAGATCAGAAGTAAAGGAAAAAGAAATGAAGGAAACTATAGTGAAGACCAATAAAACTAAAAGCGGGTCTTTGAGAAGATAAACAAAATTGATAAATCATTAGCCAGACTCATCAAGAAAAAAAGGGAGAAGACTCAAATCAATAGAATTAGAAATAAAAAAGGAAAAGTAACAACTGACACTGCAGAAATACAAAGAATCATGAGAGATTACTAAATGCAACTCTATGTAAATAAAATGGACAACCTGGAAGAAAGGGACAAATTCTTAGAAATGCACAACATGCCGAGACTGAACCAGGAAGAAATAGAAAATATGAACAGATCAATCACAGGCACTGAGGTTGAAACTGTGTTTAAAAATCTTCCAACATACAAAAGCCCAGGACCAGATGGCTTCACAGGTGAATTCTATCAAACATTTAGAGAAGAGCTAACACCTATCCTTCTCAAATTCTTCCAAAATATAACAGAGCGAGGAACACTCCCAAAGTCATTCTACAAAGCCACCATCACACTGATACCAAAACCAGACAAAGAGGTTACAAAGAAAGAAAACTAGAGGCCCATATCACTGATGAACATAGATGCAAAAATCCTCAACAAAACACTAGCAAACAGAATCCAACAGCACATTAAAAGGATCATACACCATGATCAAGTGGGGTTTATTCCAGGAATGCAAGGATTCTTCAATATACACAAATCAATCAATGTGATACACCATATTAACAAATTGAAGGAAGAAAGCCGTATGATCATCTCAATAGATGCAGAGAAAGCTTTTGCCAAAATTCAATACCCATTTATGATAAAAACCTTGCAGAAAGTAGGCATAGTGGGAATTTTCCTCAACATAATAAAGGCCATATATGACAAACCCATAGCCAACATCGTCGTCAATGGTGAAAAGCTGAAACCCTTCCCACTAATATCAGGAACAAGACATGGTTACCCACTCTCACGACTCTTATTCAACATAGCTTTGGAAGTTTTAGCTGCATCAATCAGAGAAGAAAAAGAAATAAAAGGAATCCAAATCGGAAAAGAAGAAGTAAAGCTGTCACTGTTTGCAGATGACATGATACTATACATAGAGAATCCTACAGATGCTGCAGGAAAACTACTAGAGCTAATCAATGAATTTGGTAAAGTAGCAGGATACAAAATTAATGCACAGAAATCTCTGGCATTCCTATACACTAATGATGAAAAATCTGAAAGTGAAATCAAGAAAACACTCCCATTTTCCACTGCAACAAAAAGAATAAAATATCGAGGAATAAACCTACCTAAGTAGACAAAAGACCTGTATGCAGAAATTTATAAAACACTGATGAAAGAAATTAAAGATGATACAAATAGAGGGAGAGATATACCATGTTCTTGGATTGGAAGAATCAACACTGTGAAAATGACTCTACTACCCAAAGCAATCTACAGAATCAGTGCAATCCGTATCAAACTACCACTGGCATTTTTCACAGAACTAGAACAAAAAATTTCACAATTTTCATGGAAACACAAAAGACACCGAATAGCCAAACAATATTGAGAATGAAAAACAGAGCTGTGGAATCAGGCGCCCTGACTTCAGACTATACTACAAAGCTACAGTAATCAAGACAGTATGGTACTGGCACAAAAACAGAAATATAGATCAATGGAACAGGAGAGAAAGCCTAGAGATAAACCCAAGCACATATGGTAACCTTATCTTTGATAAAGGAGGCAAGAATATACAGTGGAGAAAAGACAGCCTCTTCAGTAAGTGGTGCTGGGAAAACTGGACAGTTACATGTAAAAGTATGAAATTAGAGCACTCGCTAACACCATACACAAAAATAAACTCAAAATGTATTAAAGACCTAAATGTAAGGCCAGACACTATCAAACTCTTAGAGGAAAACATAGGCAGAACACTCTATGACATAAATCACAGCAAGATCCTTATTTTTGAAGTGCAGGCTCATCGGCCATGGCTTACAGGCCCAGCCGCTCTGTGGCATGTGGGATCCTCCCGCACCGGGGCACGAATCCATGTCCCTCACATCAGCAGGCAGACTCTCAACCACTGCGTCACCAGGGAAGCCCCGCAAGATCCTTTTTGGCCCCCCTTCTAGAGAAAGGGAAATAAAAACAAAAATAAACAAATGGGACCTAATGAAACTTAAAAGCTTTTGCACAGCAAAGGAAACCATAAACAATACCAAAAGACAACCCTCAGAATGGGAGAAAATATTTGCAAATGAAGCAACTGACAAAGGATTAATCTCCAAAATTTACAAGCAGCTCATGCAGCTCAATAACAAAAAACAAACAACCCAATCCAAAAATGGGCAGAAAACCTAAATAGACATTTCTCCAAAAAAGATATACAGATTGCCAGCAAACACATGAAAGAATGCTCAAAACCATTAATCATTAGAGAAATGCAAATCAAAACTACAATGAGGTATCATCTCATAGCTGTTAGAATGGCCATCATCAAAAAAATCTTGAAACATTAAATGCTGGAGAGGGTGTGGAGAAAAGGGAACACTCTTGCACTGTTGGTGGGAATGTAAATTGATACAGCCACTATGGAGAACAGTATGCAGGTTCCTTAAATAACTACAAATAGAACTACCATACGACCCAGCAATCCCACTACTGGGAATATACCCTGAGAAAACCATAATTCAAAAAGAGTCATGTACCAAAATATTCATTGCAGCTCTATTTACAATAGCCAGGACCTGGAAACAACCTAAGTGTCCATCAACAGATAAATGGATAAAGAAGATGTGGCACATATATATAATGGAATATTACTCAGTGAAAAAACAAAATGAAACTGAGTTATTTGTAGTGAGGTGGATGGACCTTGAGTCTGTCATACAGAGTGAAGTAAGTCAGAAAGAGAAAAACAAATACCTTATGCTAACACATATGTATGGAATCTAAGAAAAGGAAAAAAAAGGTCATGAAGAACCTAGGTGTAAGACAGGAATAAAGACACAGACCTACTAGAGAATGGACTTGAGGATATGGGGAGGGGGAAGGGTAAGCTGTGACAAAGTGAGAGAGTGGCATGGACATATATACACTACGAAACGTAAAATAGATAGCTAGTAGGAAGCAGCTGCATTGCGCAGGGATATCAGCTAGGTGGTTTGTGACCACCTAGAGGGGTGGGATATTGAGTGTAGGAGGGAGGGAGACACAAGAGGGAAGAAATATGGGAACATATGTATATGTATAACTGATTCACTTTGTTATAAAGCAGAAACTAACACACCATTGTAAAGCAATTATACTCCAATAAAGGTGTTAAAATAAAAAAACAATAATTGGCTTTCCATCCTAAAACTGAAGATTATTTTTATTATTTTGTTCCTGCATTTATTGGTTCAGAGTTCATTTAGCTCCTAAATTATTTATTGAATTGACCTGAAGTCTAGTTTCAAGAGATTTTCAAAGTGAATGTTATAGAGAATAATCTTGTAACTCTTTAGCACACTCTTAGAAAATACAGCCTATATAATCAGGAAAAGTTCTTAAAGGCAACACAGTTTCTACCTAACTTCTGTGCTTTCTACATCTTTGAGTATGATCTAGTATATGTAATTGGACATTTAATACAAGCAAGATAAAATGTATTTTTAAAATAAAAATTGTATATGCTTAAGGTGTTCAATATGATAATTCGATATACATAGTGAAAGGTTTACTACAGTCAAGCTAATTAACATATATTCTCACATTTACCATTTTTGATGTCTGATGAGAGCACCTGAAATCTATTCTCTTAGCAAATTTCCAGGATTCAATACAGTATTATTAACTAGAGTCATCATGTTGAAGATAATCTCTAGACCTATTCATCCTACATAACTGCAACTTTGTACCCTTTGAACAATATTTCCCCATTTCCTTCACCTCTTTGCCGTTGGTAACTACCATTCTCCTCTCAGTTTCCATGTATTCAACTTTTGTGTGTGTGTGTGTGTGGTACGCAGGCCTCTCACCGCTGTGGCCTCTCCTGCCGCGGAGCACAGGCTCCAGACGCGCAGGCCCAGCGGCCATGGCCCATGTTCCCAGCCACTCTGCGGCACGTGGGATCCTCCCGGACCGGGGCATGAGCCCATGTCCCCTGCATCGGCAGGCGGGCTCCCAACCACTGTTCCACCACGGAAGCCCTATTCAACTTTTTTAGATTTTACGTATAAGTGAGACCATGCAGTGCTTTGTTTTTGTGGCTGACTTATTTCACTTGGCATAATGTCCTTCAGATTCATCCATATTGTTACAAATGGCAGGAGTTCCTTATTTTTTATGATTGAATAATATTTCAAATATCACATTTTCTTAATCCACTCATCCATCAATAGACGCTTAGGTCATTTCCATATCTTGACTACTGTGACTAATGCCGAAATGAATATGGGAGTCCAGATATCTCTTTGAAGTACTAATTTCATTTCCTTTGTGTATATACCCTGAAGAGGGATTACTGGTTCATATGGTAATTCAATTTTTAGTAAAATTGACCCTTAATCAGAGGTCCTGCAATGGCATTTCTTATCTTTTGGATTTTAATCCCTTTCAAGAAAAGAATTTAAGTTAAAGCCTTACTTAAATTAATAGCTATTCAAAATGAATCTAATTTCATACCTTAGAAACACTTTGTTGTTTATCAAATGGCATTTAAATGAGAAAAAATCTCATTAAAAACATAAATATTACACCTTAACTCAAGGAAGATTTGACGTCCTTTTAAAAATAATAAAATATTAACATTGCAATACATCTTAGAACTAAAATAGATGACTAGGCTTATAAACAAGGACATACAGTGCCAAAGGAAACTCCTATATGACCTCTCCCTAAATATTCTTTAAACAAATTGATTTTTTAAAAGATATCACCCAGAATTCCACTTCAGCCTAGGATGTAGAAAAGACGGTAACTGCATCATTTCTGTCCTAACAACAACAAAAAAGGCAAATAAAGAACAAAGTAATAACTTTTCTTGAACCCATCAGAAAGCTGAGGTTACAGGGCAACAGAGTAGCCTAAAATCCAAAGACAAGCCTTCCAAGGAGAGATGGAATGCTAGCACTGGTTCACCCGTAGCACAACACAGGAGTAAAAGATATATGATGCCATAAAGCAGTAAGGAGAATTGAGTTAAATTTTAAAATGATTTTTCTAAAGTCCAAATGTGGAGTGCCATGATATTATAAAACTTGGAACTGCAAAGACCAGGGAAGTTTGCATCCACTCTCAGGCTGTTCTCCACAGACTTACACCTGGTGATCATGAGAAAGATGGGTGGCAGGGCAGAACACCAGGTAAAGCCTCTCTGAATATTGCAGGCCTGGAAGAGAGGGGAAGCCATTGCTACAGAAAAGGCAAAAATTCTGCACAAATGCTACTAGCTGGTAGGGGGAGGTGCGGCAGTGCACACTGTTGCCCCTCAGGAAATGTGTGAACACCCACTGTTTCCAAAGAAGGGTAAAAGGAAAAAAAAATCCCCCTGTTCCTTAGGAGAGTGGCAGAAAGCTGTCCCAGACCCAGACAATTAGAGGCTTCCTAGCAATGAGAAGGGGCAGAAAACTCTCCTTCAAAGGCCCACCATAGATATAAGGCAATATTTAGCTGCCATGCAGAGGAGAGGCAGTATGGCTGAGAAAACTCCACTCTGGTAAACCAAGGTACACAAGGTCTGTCTAAGACTGAGGCTACACCGGGACAACAGAGAAATCCCCTTGTCCTACCACTATGCTAGCATGTACCAAATAAAAAGCAACAGTAAATTAATTTAATATGGATCATCTTGTAAAATTTAAAATTATAAAACTTTTAGAAGAAAGCATACGAAAAATATTTGTGACTTAGGGTCACAAGTCATAGATGAAGAGTTCTTAAATATGACATCAAAGCTATGATCCATAGAAGAACAAATTGATAAATTAGACTTCATCTAATTAAATTTTTTTCTGCAAAAGATCCTATTAAAAGTATGAAAACATAAGCCACAAACTGGGGGAAATGTTTGCAATTACGTGTCTGACAAAAGCCTTGATCCAGAATATATAAAGAATTCTGTAAACTCAAAAGGAAAAAAAATACCAAAAAAATTGAATTTAAAAATAGGAAAAATACTAGAACAAACACTCCACCAGACAGAACATATGTGCCAATAAGCACATGAAAAGATATTCAACACTGACAACATCAAATGCTGGCAATGATGTAGAACAACAGGAACTCTCATTCATTGCTAATGGAAATGCAGAATGGTACAAGCTACTCTGGAAGACAGTTTGCCAGTTTCTTAAAAAACTTAACATGTTCTTAACATATGATCCAGATATTGTGCTCCTTGCTATTTACCCAAAGGAACTGAGAACTTATGTCTACACAAAACCCTGCACATGGATGTTTATAGCAGCTTTATTAATAATTGCCAAAACTTGGAATCAATCAAGATGCCCTTCAGTAGGTGAGTGGATACATAAACTGTGGTATATCCAGATAATATATTATTCAGTGCTAAGAAGAAATAAGCTATCAAGCCATTAAAATATATGGAAGAACCTTAAATGTATATTACTAAGTTAAAGAAGTCAATCTGAAAAGATTATGATTTCAATTATATGACATTCTGGAAAAGGCAAATCTATGGAGACCATAAAAAGAACAATGGTTATCAGGAGTCAGGGAGGAGGAAGGGATAAATAGGTGGAGCAAAGAGGATTTTTAGGGCAGTGAAACTATTCTGTGTGATACTATAATAGTGGATACGGGCCATTACATATTGGTCAAAACCCATAGAATGTACACCACCAAGAGTGAACACTAAAGCAAATTATGGACTTTAGTGATAATGATGTTTCAGTGTAGGTCCATCAGTTGTAACAAATGCATCTGGTGTGAGATGTTGATAGTGGGAGAGGCTGTTCATATATACAGGCAGGGAGTATATGAGAAATCTCTGTATTTTTCTCCCAACTTTGCTGTGAGCCTAAAATTGCTCTTTAAAGTGTCTATTTTTTTAAAAATAAGATATTCAACTGCTATGGTATGAATGTTTTTGTCTCCCCAATATTAGATAAATACTTAGAATCGATAGCATTAAATGCTTATATTAGAAAAGAAGAAACTTCTCAAATAAATAACCTAAAGTTCTACCTTAATAAAGTAGTAAAAGGAGAATAAATTGAGCTCAAAGCAAGCAGAAAGAAGGAAATAATAAAAATAAGACTGAAAATCAATGAAATTGAAGACAGAAAACAATATAGAAAATCAATAGAACCAAAATCTGATACTTTTTGAAAAGGTGAATCAAATTTATCAGCCACTGTCTTCACCAATCAAGAAAAAAAGGTAGAAGGCACAAGCTACAGATATCAAGAATGAAGTAAGAAATATCACTAAAAATTCTATATATATGAAAAGTATAATAAAGGATACTAAATCAACTTTATGCCAATAAATCCAATAGATAAGAGTGACCAGTTTCTTTCATTTTATATTTTTTAAATTTTTTACTTAAAAAAAAATTATATTGGAGTATAGTTGATTTATAATGTTGTGTTAGTTATGACCAGTTACTTGAAAGAAGCAAACAAAAGCTCACTCAAGATTCAGTGGAATATTATTCAGCCATAAAAGGAATGAAATATTGAAACATGCTACAACATGGATGAACCTTGAAAACATTATGCTAAATGAAAGAAGCCAGACACAAAGGACCACATATTGCATGATTCCATTTATTTATTTATTTTTAATTTTTGGCTGTGTGTGGACTTTTCTCTAGTTGTGGTGAGAGGGGGCTACTCTTCATTGCACTGCGTGGGCTTCTCATTGTGGTGGCTTCTCTTGTTGTGAAGCACGGGCTCTAGGAGTGCAGGCTTCAGAAGTTGCAGCATGCAGGCCCTAGAGCACGCAGGTTTCAGTAGTTGTGGCATGCAGGCTCAGTAGTTGTGGCTCATGGGCTCTAGAGCACGGGCTCAGTAGTTGTGGTGCATGGGCTTAGCTGCTCCGCAGCATGTGGGATCTTCCCAGACCAGGGATCGAACCAGTGTCCCTTGCATTGGCAGGCAGATTCTTAACCACTGCACCACCAGGGAAGTCCCCTATGATTACATTTATATAAATGTCCAAAATAGGCAAGTTCATAAAGATAGAAAGTAGATTAGTAGTTTCCAGGGGCTGGGGGGACGGGAAAATGAGGAGTGACTACTAATGGGTAGTGGGTTTCTTTTGGGGGAGATGAAAATGTGCTGGAATTATATAGTGGTGTCAGTGATAAAATCTCGTATATATACTAAATTCTACACTTCAAAAGGGTGAATTTTATAGTATGTGAATTATATATCAATAAAAATAAATAGATATCATGAATATAATCCTGTATTAGAGTAATGAATTCATACTTAAAAACATTCCAACAAAGAAAATTTAGGTCCAGATAGCTCAATAGGTGAGTTCTAACACATATTTAGTTAATAACTAATACCAGTTCTACACAAGCTCTTCCAGAAAATAAAAGGAGGAAACACTTTCCAAGTTATTTTTAATTCCAATATTAACCTGATACCAAAACAGAAATAACAAGAAAATAAAAATACAGTATACTTCAAAAACATAGAAGCAAATATCTTCTCCAAAATAGGAGCAGAGTCCACAAGTAAATTAAAAAAAATAAAAGGCATTATGGCCAAAAGATATTTCTCATGAGAATGAAAGATTAGTCCAATATTGGAAACACAATCAGTGTACTTCAACAAATTAAGAGACTGAAGAAGAAAAAATCACATTGTTTCAATGACGCAGAAAAAGCATTTGACAAAATCTGACATCCATTCATGATAAAAACTCTCAGAAAATTAAGAACAGAAAGAAACTTCCTCAATCTGAATAAGGACATCTATGAAAAACATACAGCTAACTTCATACTCAATGATAAAATACCGAATGCTTTCCCCCTAAGATCATGACCAAGATCATCAGCATTATTTATAATAGCCAATACATGGAGCCAACCTAAGTGCCCATCAATGGACAAATGGATAAAGATGTAAGATACACACACACAAACACACACACACACACACACACACACACACACACAACGGAATGCTACTCAGCCATAAAGATGAAATCTTGCCATTTGTGACAACATGGATGAAACTTGAGGGTATTATACTAAGTGAAATAAGTCACATGGGGAAAGACAAATACCATATGATTTCACTTGTATGTGGAATATAAAAAAACAAATCAACAGAAAACAAAAACAAAATAAATGAACAAATGAAGCCAAACAAAAACAAACATGTTGATACTGAGAACAGAGTAGTGGTTACCAGAGCGAAAGGGGTGGGGAGGAGGGTGAAATGCGTAAAGGTGGTCAACCAGATGGTTATGGATGGAAACTAAAATGTTGTGTGTGTGAGCACACTGCAGTGTATACAGAAGTAGAAATATAATGTTGTACGCTTGAAACTTATATGTTATAAACCAATGTTACCTTAAATTAAAAAAAAAAAAGTCAGGGAGAAGAAAGGTAAGAATGTCCATTCTCACCACTGCTGTTTGACATTACACTGGCACTTCCAGCCAATGAAATATGAGATGAAAAATAATTAAAAGGCATATAGATTGGAAAGGAAAAATTAAAACTCTTTATTCATAGAAAATGAGTATCTCCTCAGAAAAACCAAAAATATATATTAAAAATCTACTAGAACTAGTAAGTGAGTTTATCAAGGTAACAGGTTACAAGACCAATATGAAAAAATCATTTTTATGTCTAAATACTAGCAACAAAGAATTGGAAATTAATATTAAATAAACTACCATTTATAATAGCATAAAAGAATGTGGAACACTTAGATATAAACCTAACAAAATATTTTCAGACTTTATGTGATGAAACTACAAAGCACTGATGAAAGAAATCAAAGAAAACCTCTGTAAATGGAGAGATGGACTGCATTTGGATTCAAAGTCTCAATATTATTAACATAATTTTCTCCAATATACTCTATTGATTCAATGCAATTCAAATGAGAATCCCAGCACGATTTTTATAGAAATTTGTAAGCTGATTCTACAATTGATATAGAAAGGCAAAAGACCTAGAATAACCAAAACAACTCAAAAACAAGAGTTAAAAAATGTGCAGTGTCAGACTTCAAGACTTATTATAAAAATACAGTAATCTAGAGAGTGTATTATTAGATATAGATCAATGGAACACAATATAGACTCAGAAATAGAACCATACATGCATAGCCAACTGTTTACAAAGTTGGAAAAGCAATTCAGTGGAGAAAGAGTAGACTTTTCAACAACAGGTGGTGTAAAAATTGGGTATCCATGTGGAAGAAAATGACCTTTGATCCACTCCTTATAGCATATACAAAGAGTAACTCAATATGGATCATAAACATGAATGTAATACCTAAAACTATAAAATTCCTAGAAGAAAGAATGTAAAAAGGAAGAAAAATTTTGTGACATTTTTAAGGCAAATGTTTCTTAGATTTAACACTAAAAGCATTATCCATAAAAGAAAAACTTGGACTTCATCAAAATTTAAAATGTCTGCTCTTGTAAGATATGATTAAGAGAATGAAGAGACAAGCCACAGGGTAGGAGAAAATGTTTGCAAATCATATATCTGACAAAGGATTTGTATCCAGAATACATAAGGAACTCTCAAAACCCAATAATAAAAAGAAAAATAACTTTTTAAAAGTGCAAATTGTTTGAACAGACAACTCACCAAAAAGATATACTGATGAAGAAAAAGCATATGAGAAAATGCTAAACACAATTAGTCATTAGGGAAATCCACATGAAAACCACAATATGATGCCACTGAGTACCTATTAGGGATTGAATGTTTCTTTTCTCCCAAAATTCATATTTTGAAACCATAACACCAATGTGATGGTATTAGGAAATGGGGCCTTTGGGAAATAATTGGGTCATGAGGGTGGAGCCCTCATAAATGGGATTAGTGCCCTTATAAAAGGGACTCAAGAGAGCTCTCTTGTTCTTTTTCTGCCGTGTGAGGATGTAATGAGAAGACAGCCATCTAAGAACCAGGAGGTGGGCCCTCGCCAGACACCAGATCTGCCAGCACCTTAGTTTTGGACTTCCCAGCCTCAAGAAATGTGAAAAATAAATGCTCTTTGTTTAAGCCTCTCAATCTATGGTATTTTGTTGTAGCAGCCCAAATGGACTAAGACAATACCTAATAGTATGACTAAAAAAACAAACAAGAAAAACCTGACAATACCAAAAGCTAAAGAGAACACACAGCAACTGGAACAGTCTTTGATTGCTAAGTGGAATGCAAAATTTTACAGCCACTTAGGAAAACAGTTTCCTGTAAAGTTAAACATGTAATTATCAAATAACCTAGCACCTTACTCCTAGATTTATCCAAGGAAATTAAAATATATTTTCACATAATAACTTGCATGTGAATGATTATAGCAGCTTTAATCCTAATCTCCAAAAACTGGAAACCACCAAAATGCCTTTCAACTGGAAAATGGATAAATAAACTGTGGTATATTGAAAGGAATATTAGTCAGAAATAAAAATGAAGGAACCACTGGTACCTGCAACACATGAATGAAGTGTAAATACATTATTTTAAGTGAAAAATCATACCCTCAAAAAGCTTCATACTCTCTTATACCTTTTGTGTGACAACTTGGTAAAGGCAAACTGTAGGGGCAGAAAACAGATTAGTGGTTGCCAGGGGCTGGAGGTGAAAGGAAGGGCTTTGTTCAAAGAGGCAGATGTTTTGGTGGGTGATGGAAAAGTTATGTATTTTTGATTATATGTCTTTATGTGTTTATCAAAACATAGAACTATACCCTAAAATAGTGTTTTATTGTATAAAAAGTATCCTTCAATAAACCTGACTTTTAAAAAGGGCATCAAACAGACCAAAATAAAGGAAATACACACACACACACAAAATGTGAACAATAGTAAAGGGTAATGTAAAGAGAGTTGAGGAGTGTGTAAGGAAGTACAAAGAGTGGATTTTGCAAAAGGGCATTCTGAGGCCCAAGGAAAGTATTTAAAGGGCAGGAAACCTTGTGACCAAACTAGCCTTGTTACCTTGGTTATGGGTGTGGGTGTTTATGTGCTAATTATACAAGAATACCTCAAATCCTTTTAGCAATAGCCTGTTCTGTCACCTGATTTTTCCCTCCCACTAACATACTGAGTCACTGTCCTTCCAGAGTATTTGTGCAGTGCAAGCAACACATTCCCTACAATAGTGCACAGCATCCTAAAATGGGAGGCCCAGAGGGATAGCTCTGATATGCTACACCCTAGCATCAACTGTTCCACCTAAAAAATTTTTGTTGGATATACCCAGAAAGGAGCACATTCAAATTTAGATATTTTACATTTTATATATGTTTCTTTAAATGAGGCCACAGTAGAGCATAAATTGCTTTATTAAATGGCAAAGAAATTGCTTACCTTTTAACATATTTTACAAAAGGAATAAAAATCATTATTTGAATGATCTTAATTTCCTTTAGAAAGTGTTTGAAATATGTATAGTTAAGAATGTATGTTTGGGAAAGACAATATCGTTAAAATGTAACATTCATATTCAATATCAGAGAAATAAATATGCTGTACATACAGATTTAATAAACACCGATATTGCAAATATTTTCTTAAAGTAAAAGCTAACGCTACTTCTTGCACACTGCCTTTTGTAGTTTCTTATGACCATTTAAGCCTGTGCACATTCTCACATTATCACAAATTCAAGATGGAAGTATTTCAGAGAAAGAAGCAACACTTTAATCTTCTTTGAAAAGAAAAGATAGCTATAATACCAGTCTTCTCAGTAACTAACATCTCTTTCAAACAGGTGGCTACATGCCATTGCTAATTATCCCATTGCTTAATCTTAATTGTACCTCTTTTTAGAAGGTAGATTAGTAGTGAAAGAATTGTATTATTTATTAATACTTTGTTTACATATATAATTTATTTACTCTGCCTATGCCCCAAAACAATTTGAGGAGCCACATTGTTTAAACTCACTGGAGCAAAGAAATAGGAATTAAATAAGTGACTCAAATTAATAGAAATTAAATTATCCATAGATGTCATCCACCCTCTTTGCTTGCAAAACATAAAATCTGTAATAACAAGCTGATTGCCTCCACAATACCTCATCTCCTTCAACCTCCCTTCCCAACCCCCTCCTGCTTCTGCCTTCCCACTTCCTTCTCTCCCTATTCCATGTTCAGGCTTCCTGAGCCCCTTTGCACTCTCTCCATGCCCTTCTACCGTGCTTCTTCCCTCAAGAACTCACCCTTTCTCTCTCCTTTGCATTCTCTCCTTACTCCCTCATTCCCTTCTCATCAGGCCCAGTCCCCTAACCTTTTGCCACCTTCTCACTCATTCCTTATGTCTGCCCTGATCTCCTGCCCTCCCTCCCTTCTCCTCTTAGGCCCTCATCTGATTTGGGGAACACTCATTTACTACCTCCCTATTACTACTTTGATTACCAACTCTTAGCTGCCACTATGCCTTCTAAACACTCCCACCTGCCTTTCAGTGTGTCTTTTTATTATCTGCAACTAAACTTATTCCAAAGTGGCCATCCCACTGGGCGTGTTAGACTCCAGTTACTCGCCTCTCATGGCATATGGTCTATCATGCTTTCCTCTGAGTTCCCATTCTGACATAAACAGTGGTGATCATATATTCTGATTGCTATTCTTCTTACAACAGAATATAATGTAAACATGGATGCTAGAACATCTGAGTATCTTTAATAAAATGGGTAAAGAATTATTTAGAACATATTGTATGTTACATAATCCAATTTCTAATTTTATTAAGGTGGTAGAAATAATATTCCCTTGCTGACCAACAAGCAGGTTTTTAATACAAGGAATTTGAAAAAAATGTATCACATCTCCTGAAAAGACTTGATTTCAATACAGAAGTGATACATGTAATATCAAGTTGCATATGGAAACCTTCCAATTCTACTCATGTTCTATGATAGTGATTTATATTGCCTGGATAAGGTAGCATTGTGGGACTTCCCTGGTGGCACAGTGGTTAAGAATCTGCCTGCCAATGCAGGGGACACGGGTTTGAGCCCTGGTCTGGGAAGATCCCACATGCCACGGAGCGACTAGACCCGTGCGTCACAACTACTGAGCCTGCGTGCCTAGAGCCCATGCTCCGGAACAAGAGAAGCCACCACAATGAGAAGCCCGCGCACCACAACGAAGAGTAGCCACCGCTCACCGCAACTAGAGAAAGCCCGCACGTAGCAACAGACCCAATGCAGCCAAAATTAAATAAATAAATAAAATTTTTTTAAAAGATAGCATTGTGAAGTCTAAATACATTTCTCCTTTAGTCATTGGGGTGGAGAACTGGTAGTAGGTAAGCTTTGAAAAAGAGATGATCAATAATTTATGCAAAAGGAGAAAGAACTTTGGGCACAGAAGATTTTTCAGGCAGAGAAAAGTACTCTGTATGGTATTATAATGATGGATACATGTTATTATACATTTTTCCAAACCTATAGAATATAAAGCACTAAGATTGAACTCTACAGTAAACTATGGGCTGTGGGTGATTATGATGTATCAGTGTAGGTTTATCCATGGTTAAAAAAAAATAAAGTACCATTCTGGTGAGTGATGTTGATAATGGAGAAGGCTATGCATGTGTGGCAGCAGGGGATATATGGGAATCCGTACCTCCCTCTCAATATTGCTATAAACCTAAAAGTGTTCTTAAATTTTTTTCTTAATAAAAGAAACTACAACTTAGGGCCATACTCTCTTCAAATTCCTGAAAATGTAGTGACTATCATAAAATCTCTATTAAATCACTTGTCTTGCAATACTGAGCTCCAGTTACCTGAAAGAGTCAGTATAGTACATGTAGTCAGAAAAATTTTCATCCCGACATCAGCAAGGAAAGAGGGGTCATCAGACTATTAGGCCTTCATAATGGCCCACCCATGGCTACCATCTGCTACTGGCAGAGGGCATTCTTAATCCATTTACCCACCCATAGCATGCTTTTCTTCCTAGCATACTGAATCTCTCTCCTACTACAGAGATTTCAGGCAGTTGCTACTTTGGTAAACTCTATATGAATGACTAGACAGAAGAGTGGAGTCTTTAGAATTTATTCAGTACTTGCATCTATGTTAGCTCTTCAATTAAGGATACTTTTCAGTCTTAATTGTGTTACTCTGATATGGCTATCCATCTACTCAGGCCTGAATTAATGTAACCCATTTGTTTCATCTGAATTATAGAAAGAGAACAATGCACTATTGATCTCAACTTGATTAGAACCAGCACTAAAACCTTTATCAGAAGCACAGGGCTGTGCTTAGATTAGATCACCTCCACCTAGCATAGAAGCTAATATACTTGCAATTTTAAAGCAAATTACTTTCACTTTTCTACTTATACTTCTAACAATAATCTGCATTTTGATTTACATGCCTAAAGGATAAATTAGAATTAGATCAATTATATATGGTAAGTCCCATTTACCTGAATAAAGATCCTGATTTAGAAATATTCATTCATTATGATAAATAATCCTATCTTGTTTTCAGAGATAAAAATCAAGCTGCCCGAAAATATTTAATGAACCTGACCTTATAACCATTATAGAAATGAACTGTGTATCATCCCTGACATATGTTCTGGCAGGTCTTCTTTTTCAATCATTGGAAGAACTTGTTTATAGCTAAAATATTTATGGTTGTTCCCTGCTTTAGTCTGTCCTAGAACTAAGTGAATAAAATAAGTAAGGATAATTTATAGAAAACAAAATACAAGTAAAATATCACAATATAAAACTTGTTTTACATTGCCAGTACTTCTCCCCATCGAGCCTGAGTTGTCAGTATTATGGTCAAATACAAGGCTGCGAGGAGGCTGGCTTGACCCCAAAGGAAAAATCAGAGAGTGACAATTTCTTCAACTCCCTTCTAGTGTAGAATGCCATTTTTCTAAAACAGATTTTTTCAGGGGGCAAGGGGGAGGTAGGAACTCCTAGTCTAAAGAAGGCATAGACTTTTGTCCCCAAGGGCTGGGAGTCTTTAAAGCCAGAAAAGCTCACTCTGTGTATAGTATGTCAAGAAAAGGCCGTAACCACTGTGTTGCCAGAAGTATTTGGCTACAAACTTTTGTCAGCACAACGAATCCATTTGGAAATCCCCGCATTGTAGCATCTGGTCCAGGATGAGCTACTCTTTCTGCAAAACCTTCAGTAGAAGATATCTCTGCCAAACCCCACCCTCCATTCCTTTACTTTCACTTCCTGCCCATTTCTTCAGATAATACCTTATTGCTACAGAAGATTCCTTTACTATTTGTTCCTTCCAGACCTATCTCTATCAGACCTAATCTCTGTTTAACCTACTACTTTTGGTTATTCATTTACATTCTCCTCTTTCTTGATCCAGCCTAGGACCAACTCTACAGGGAAGATCCTAGCCCTCATCCTGGGTACAAGATGGTCTCACCCACAGTTATTCTGTGCAGAAATAGAAATTAGCTGCCAGAAGCCTTGTTTTGGACACATAATTTACGAGATATTCCTTTCACAATGTCCTAAGTGTGCATAAGTAGAGGAATCCTCAACAGTTCCATCTTGATTCTGCTTTATGTTTAGTATTAAGGTATCTTCATAGCGTTGTTATGAAGCTCAAGTAAAATAATACATGTGTAAGAGCTCTGCAAATAAAATATTAGAGAAATACAATAAATTATGCCATTTAATTATTTAATTTTCTGTTTCAATGGATCATTTTTCCAGCTGACTTTCATAGTCATTTGCAGTATCTTATTTTGTAATTACAGATTTAATAATATGTAGTGTAATATGAAATCTGCAATATGTATTTTTTATCTTGGTGTAGTTAAAGTCACAAATCTATTCTCTAATCTAACACTATCAGGAGAGATAAAAGTTGCCCTTGGTAGAGAGCATATTACTTCTTCAAAATATTATTCACCAATTTCTGTATTAATTCATTCTTCTATTAATCCAACAAATATTTTCTAAGCATCTACAGGCACTCTACTAGGTAGTGGTGATAGAGAAATGAACAAAACATGGTAGCTTATGTTGATAAACAGTCTAGAAAATGTAATGTGATATCCTGGATGGAAACCCAGAACAACAAAAAAAATAACATTAAATAAAAACTTAGGAAATCTGAATAAATTATGGACTTTAGTTAGTAATTATGTATCAATATCAGTTGTGACAAATGTACCTATTAATGTAAAATGTTAACAATAGAGGAAATTGGTGTGGGATATATGGAAACTCTCTGTACTATCTTCACAACTTTTCTGTAAATCTAAAACAGTTTTAGAGTAAAAAGTTTATTACAAATGAAATGGTCTAGTGGGAGAAGAATACTGGAGAATGGATAAATAAAAGTATATCTGTGTGATAAATTTTATAATTATAGGTATAATGTGATTTAGGAGTACGGGAAAGGCGACAGTACTCAGTGTTGTGGCAATTGGGGACAGCCTCAGTGACAGAGATCTTTGGAGAGTTTCCAAGAGATTAGTCTTTAAGGGAAAATGGAGATTTGCTTGCATCTGTCCTGAAGATGGAAGGAGGGAGAGCAGGGAAAGGGGAAGATTAGTGGAGATATTCTAGGCAAAAGGAAACAGCATATACAAAAGTCTTAAAGCATGAGAAAGCCTGTTGCTTTGGGGGGACTGAATATAATTTCTTTGTGTTGGAACAGAAGGTGAGTTTGTGTTTATGTGTATGTGTGTCTTGGCATGCATGATACATAATGTTTCTGAAAAGTATGGATTTACAATGCAGTCACTTCTGTTCGTGTCCATTGTATTCACTCTGGCAATTTGACCATTTTCTCTTGGTAGATCACTTGTTCTACCTTTTCCTGTTATTTCATCTACATATGATTATCCAAGTAGTTAAATGATGGAAATTAGCAATATTTAGCACTCAACTGAGATACATTATTTCCTCAACGATGAATGGTCATTTCCCAGAATAGAACTAATGCAAGGTGGGTTTGACCGACTTTTGAAAGATTCCAGACAACTGGGGATTGCAGATTTCATCAGGGAACAATATACTATAAATATTTATGCCAGAGTGCTCACACCAAACACTCAACAGGATGATCCATTTCAGATTGTGTCTGAAAGATTATAAAATATGTTTGGGCCTCACTATATTTCATTTTAGCTTCTCTCTCGATGTATCTTTCAAGTTCTCTCATAACTTTATGACCTTTCCTCAGTCTTCTATGATGACTCCTCTTTCTCTGAGCACCTCTAAAATATAGACATTTTTTTCCCTTTTATTTCTCTCTCTCTCTCTCTCTCTCTCTCTCTCACTCTCTCTCTCTCATACTCTCTCTCTCATATCCAATCCATCATCTACTCCTATAGCTTCAACCAGCCCATTATACCATTATACACTGATAACTCCTAAATCAATGTCTTCAGTCAGACCCTCTCCCTGACTCTGAGTGTAATCTTTGAACACCTGCTAAACACCTTTACATGAAATCCCTCAGTCATTTCAAATTCAATGTGTAACCAACCAAATTCATTATTTCTCCCCATCATCTTCCACACAGCCATTTATGTTAGAAACATTGTAATTATCTTTCACTTCTCTGCCTTCCTCATTTCCCACATGCAGTTGACAAGTTCAGTCAGTTCTCCACAAATGAAACCATCCTATCTCCTTTTCTGAAAACATTCACCAGATCTTCAATATGCCTAAAATAAAATCCAAACTCCTTTCAATGGCCTATTAGGCTCTGTGTATCTCTCCAGCCTAATTTTACTACTAAATTCCAGTCACACTGACCCTTTTCCCACCTTCTTCCCCATGCCTCAGATTTTGCTTAGCTAATTCCTACTCATCCATGGGTGCCCAATGTAACTGTTCCCTTCCTTTCCTTAGGAAAGCTTTTTCTGGCTCCACCCCTTCCACTAGATTAGAATCTCCTGCCAAACACTTTCAAGCCACTCTATTTTACTTTTGTATCACTTATTAATAATAATTTTACTAATATCTATTGAAAACTTACTATGGGACAGGTGATTTTTATATCTCTATTTAATAGATGAGGAGGATTTGAAAGGTTAAATAACTTGTCCTAGGTCACACAACTAACTGAGAGAACCTAGATTCAATTCCCAGCTGTTTCAGAGCCAGTGCTCTGAACTACCATATTGTACTGCATCAACTTCACTGGGACAAGAACTATATTTGTCTTGTTCGATGCTGTATCTTCAACAGCCAAGTTAGTTTCTGACACATATAAGGGGCTCAATAAATCTTTGTGAAAAATTAAATGCATGTATAAATGAATTTCTTAGATCTGTCCTCTCCTCTCCATTCCTCCTTTTACTGGTCCCCACAATAATTTTTAATCTGGACTATTTCAAGAGCCTCCAAATAGTCTCCTTAACTTGCTTTCTGGACCTAAACTGGGAGTCTAACTTGTGAAGCCTCTGAGACTCCTCTTTTTATCTCTCTGGCTTCTCACATGCGCCTTTCCCCTGAAGATATGGTAGGAGATCAAGATATGTCCCAACCTTCAGAAGTTTACAGTCTAATGTGGGAGACAGACTCATATGTCAGAAATATTGATAGAAAGCAGATTGTATGTTGTCATTATGGAAAAGGAAAAGATTTATTCTTACAAGATGAGAAAATAAAAGAAGGCTTTTTAGAATTTAAGATTTAAGTTGGACTTTGAAGGAAGGGTAAGATGATCTTCCTAACATATATATCTGATCACATCATCTCCTGGCTTAAAAAGCCTTCACCGACTTCACATCACATTCAGAATTAAATCTAAACTCAGTAGCATATAAGACCCTCTATGAACTGGTACCTGTATACCTCTCCAGCCTCATCTTCTGACAATTCTCCATTTACTTCTTGTATTTCCTTAACTATGTCATGTTGCTTAAGTTTATGTGTCTTGGTATAAGCCATTTCTGTACTTCTCCCTTCTCCTCCTTACCTACTCAAATGACTCCTAAATTTCTGTTGTAGCCTACTTCAAGGAACCCTTCCTCTCTGAAGCCTTCTTAACTCAACATATCATGCCAAATTCCTCTCCTTTTTGTTCTGATAACATCACATACCTTTCCCTCAGAGCACTTATAGTCTGTATACATACAAGCATTGTGATATCATTGTATTATTATCTGAGTCTTCCACTAAAATGTAAACTATAAGATGATAAGGCCATATCTGCTTTTTCTCACCACTGCATATTTCCATCATCCAGCACAGCACCTAGCACATAGTAAATGTTCAATAAACAATTTTTGGATGAATAAATATTGATCCTTTGTGTCACTTCTTTACTTTGTACATATCTCTCTTATTGCACTTACCTGTGTACATGACTATTCTACTATCTCGAAAGCAGAGCGGTTTTGATGAAATTACATACATGATATAGATGGAAGTGCCAAGAAAAGGCTTTATACATTTGCATGTTTTTTTCTATAAGTGAGGAAAATTGGGCCCAGATTAAAAGATTTTCCCAAAGTCACACAGCTAGTAAATATTACAAATTGGCTTCCAAATAAACCTTGTAACATAATAAATGTATTCAGAAACAGTGGCATCTATTCACTAACAATTTTTTTAATAGCTACTTCTTTATATAGACTTTCTGTCATCAACAAGTAGCAGTGTGATGTATCTTCTGACAGACTTGGATTTAAATTATGGCTTGTACCACATGTTGGCTATGTGATATTGGGAAATTTACTTAAGTTCTCTTAACTTCCAATTCCTCAATTTTTATGTTTATGTAACTGAAGCTATCTTGTAGAGTAGTTGTGAGAATTATAAAAGATAATATATGGAAATGCCCACTAGCAATTGGAAGGAGGGGGAGGTGGGGATGGAAGGTGCCATAGTAATGGTTAATTATTGCAAATGTATGCCCATTCTGTTACTAATTTATATTGATCACACTAGGCCAAAATTTATATAATTGTGTTGTCTGTTTTTCTGTAGTTATACAAACACCCTCAATTTCAAAATTCTAAATTCACTGACTCTACAACTTATTCCATAGTCATGTTATCTGGGCTGATTTGCTTTCCTGTTTTCTTGATTTGCTAAGTAATGATTATAAATTAATTATGTTGCATTTTCTATTGTTTTAAAGCTCTGTTCAGCAATAAATGACTATTGTTGCCCTATTTCAGCTCACTGAAATAACGATACATGTTTGTAGCGGAGAAAAAAACCCTCCAATTACTCAGCCACCACTGTTTGTTGCCACTTGTTAGTATGCTGTGTATTATTTGACTTGCTGCCATTTCAAATGCTAATTTTAGAGGCTATTTTTCCTTATTACACATTTTTGGTACAATACCACACCAGTAACTATAGACAGCTTAGAATCTCTGTTATCTTTTCTCCTTTTTTAATAAGCTTGTTTTCACAAGGATAGTTTAGAATTGCTATTTGTCTTCAAACAATGCCTTTCTTATCAGGAATCAGTATACTATACATTGCATTAATTAGCATTATTGCAGTTAATGTTCACACACACATACATCAACAAATAATTTGAGAATTTAGGCAGTTTCTCAACAAATTTTACATTTGTAAATGTTTAACACCAACATTCTTTCCAGTTTTCAAGCAAAACTCACATTTTGCTTAAAATATTCAGGTACTATAATTGAGGTCAAACAGGTCATCTTTTTGTTTAAATCATGTGGATAATTGCTCCAATTCTTCACTTCACTTTGAGTGAAACAACTAATTGAGTGAAACTTCCACTGAAAATTTCAGTGAAAAAAAAATAGTCACAAACCAGTGTTGAGTATCTTTAAGCCCAAACAAGTTGCTAATTGCCTGAAATTATCAGTTGTTTGGTTATCCAGCCTTAGTGCATTTAGATATAGCCGTGGTGAAATTGGAATAAAGAAAAATAAGCATCCCTTCAGCATGCCTACCACAGTGCTCAATCATATATATTCAGTGAGTTAGAACATTAAAAATTCTTACTTTTCTTCAATTGCTCATTTTATCTCTTGAAATAAGTTTATGTTATGAGAATTTATGTCAGTACAGAATAAAAAATGAGTTGAGGGGCAGCTTAGTAGCTCACTTTATTTTAGCAATTACCACAAATATCTACTTTGGACTTGGAGAAAAATTCTAGAGAAAGAAAACTAAGTAAAACTAGAATAATCTGATAAACCAGAAATGTGATGATTAAATAGAAATATTTTCACATATATCATGTTTATGTTGTTAGAACACAGCCTAGGATAAACAAATTACAAGTGCGTAGACACATTAAGAACTGAAAAAAAAAAAGGTCATTGTTAAATATTTACAAATGTAAAAGAGCTCGGGAAATCTTAAAGTCTATGAAACTGTTTAACAACACCCCTGAGGGCAAATGCTATCAAAATTATAATGAGAAACAAAATAGATGTTTAGGAATCCAATTTTCTCCTTTGAACTGTTGATGCCAACGCAAATGAATCTTATTTCACAGACTTCTATTATTTAAAAGGCTTTCCAAAAATCTACTAATAGATTCACTTTGCCATATGGCCAATCTGCAATAAAGTCATTTCATAAAGTTAGCTGTTTGCTCTATTCAAAGAAATCTCAAAAGGGAAAAATTTTAAATCTATCTTTACTATTAAAGAAGTCTACTTTTTCCTTACTGTAGAGTGAGAAGTGTTATTACATAAAAACAAACTTCTGATTGCCCCACTATAATTAAAGCTTATCTCCTCTGGTCTGACTTGAGTGGATATGTTGAACAGTTGCCTGACCCACCCCTTCCACTCCTCATATGATATCTTTCCAACTATTTGAAGACGTGGTTAAGCTAACCCTTCAGTTCTCTTAGGCTTATTTTCCAGAGAAAATTTTCTAAATCTTTCAAAGGAATCACTTTGGCTAGCTTACCCTGGTCCTTCTCTAAATACCCCACATCTCATTTAAGCCATAGATACTTAAGCAATATATTATAGAATATATATTATATATAGAATATATTATCATATAGAAGACATGATAAAAACCTAACTAATACAGAATACAAAAAGAACATTACATCTCAGCCCTTTCATGCTATTAATTTATCTCTATATCTATATAGGAGATAATGTTCACCATTTTCAGCCATATGGCACTTTATTACTGACGTTTTGACTCATGACTCCCACAGTCCCAAGGCAATTATTTCCTATACTTATACATACCAATCCAGAACCATCTTGTACTCATTTCTGTAATCTGGTATTCCTCCCTAAGTGAGTTTGCCTTTAATAGACTTTGTTTTGTTTATTTTTACCCACTTCAGCTTGTCAAAATTGTTTGGAATCCCAATCTTATCCCACCTCCTCAATCCCCCACACCCACCCACAAAGGCAGAATTCTTTGGACTTGTATGAGTTCCTTAGAAAAACTCTCAAGCATGATAAACCTATTTAGCAGATCTGCACAGTCATGATACTAAGACACTCAACATTTCCCAAATTTTTGCCCCTTAGTCACAGCTTAATAAAACCCAAAGCCTTGGGAGTTCCCTGGTGGTCCAGTGGTTAAGAATCTGCCTTCCAATGCAGGGGATGTGGGTTCGATCCCTGGCCGGGGAACTAAGATCCCATATGCTGCAGGGGAACTAAGCCCGTATGCTGCAACTAGTGAGCCTGCGTGCTCTGGAGCCTGCACACCACAAACTAGAAAGAAGCCTGTGCACCGCAACGAAGAGCCCACTTGCCACAACGAAAGATCCCACATGCCACAAAGACCCAACGCAGCCAAATAAATAAAAAATAAAAATAAAAGCCGAGATGGCTAAAGCATTATTTAAAAACAAAACAAAACAAAAAACAACCCAAAGCCCTGTTTCTAGATGTTCTTACCTGATTCTCAGGTCCCCAATGATATTTGAAGTGTGGAAGGCAACAGCACAGGCTTAAATTGGAGTTGGACCTATTGCCAGACGCTCTACTATGTGTCCTTCTAGAACTCATTGTGCCTCAAAGTGGATACTATCTATAAGTGTGTTCCCCCTGGAGTACAGCCTGAAAAAAAACATGTGACTGGGATGGAGAACAGTGGTGGAGCTGGAAAACACACCAGTTCAATGAATGGGAAGGGAGAGGAGATGGAGTGGGGGAAGAAGTTTCCAGAATAGGTGATCTTACCTTAACCCTTACTCTCTGGGGATGCAGAAAGTTTTATGCTTGCTGTAACAATAATAATAATAATAATGCAACTCTTTAGGTTAACTCTCTCTCTTGGACAAGGGGAAGAGAAGGCAGGAGAAAAATTGAATGAGACTTCACCCTCTATAAAGCCTGGGTTTTACGTATTTCTCAGGCACGGAAGGAGAAAATAGGCTGAATTATTCCCTTTTCATCTATTTTCTCCTGGGATCTTCACTTACTCTTTCTCACTTAAATTCCTGGCATTCCCATCTCAGAACTTTCTCTATCCCTGGGCAGTTCCTGGCATAAATATACCCTTCCACCTCAGCTCAGACCTTCTGGGCCTCCAGCCAACTGGCATGTCTCTTCTATCAATAATTAGATTATCCCTAATTATACAGCATTTAGATGTTACAAATATCATCATGAGTAATTAATTTGGACTGTGAACCTGATCGACAGCATCTACTATGCCATTCACATTCAATATATACTAAGTTACAATAAACCAGGGTATTATTATGTCAATGTAAGTTTGTGCTGAAACTTAAAATAGATAATACCAAGTATTAAGCGTTTGGGGAGATTGAAGTATGTACTAATTGAAAAGATACTTGGCATTTCAGTTTCCCTAGTATTGATGTAGGTAAAGTTAATTTGCAGTTTTAAGCACTTACATTTATGTGGGACAGAGGACAGCTGGAGTCTGACTTTGAAATTTTATTTTATTTATTTATAACATACTATACGTACTTCTAAAAATGATTAGAGGCAGCAGCTGACATTGAATTGGAGATGTGCTTTCATCAATTACTCTTGAAGTATTTCATTCAAATATTTTTTAAAAGATTCTGTATATTTGCACCATTTCTATTTTTACTTAAATATCCCCAAATAACTAGGTTGAAAAATGGTTGTATCCTTTTTATAGGAGTATTTAGTGATGATGAGGATTACAAAGTGTATTGCTGCAAGAGCAGATCTTTATTTTAAGGAATGGATGGGTGATAGAACATTTTTCTCCATCAAACTAATGTGTCCCTATCTCCCTCCTTTTCAACTCTCTCCAATAACACAATGTGATTCAAAAAAAAAAAAAAAGAGTTCACCCTATTAGAGGTAGATATGACTTCTATATGACATTGTCTTTTTCCTCATTCATCAGCATTACTTTTTTTTTTTTTTTTTTTTTTTTTTTTGCGGTACGTGGGCCTCTCACCGTTGTGGCCTCTCCCACTGCAGAGCACAGGCTCCGGACGCGCAGGCTCAGCGGCCATGGCCCACGGGCCCAGCCGCTCCGCGGCATGCGGGATCCTCCCAGACCGGGGCACGAACCCACGTCCCCCGCATCGGCAGGCGGACTCCCACCAACTGCGCCACCAGGGAAGCCCAGCATTACTTTTTGAAAACATTTCTTCACATTTGTTAGAATCCATTACCAAGGCCACCAAATTCATGACTGTTAATGACCCTGGATTGAATTAATAGTTGGCTATAAGCCTTGTAGCTGATATGAAGAAGAAAATGCAAGAAGAAACGAAAAAAAATCTAGGCTAGACAATCAGCTAGATGCTTTACACAATTTAAATCCTCAAAATCATAAAGTAGATAATATCCCCATTTTGCAGGTAAGAAAACTAAAGTTCAGAGAGGTTAAGTACCCACGGCTAATTAGTGGCATAGTTCACACTGGAATTGAAATCTGAGCCCAAAGGCTGTGTCTTTTCCATCTCTCACCACTCTGGTAAAGGGAGAACATAATGAAGAATGAGGCACAAAAACAGAAACTAATTTCCAATAGAGTGGCTACTCATTCCTTTCCCCACTATTCTTCTATTTTGACTGAACAATAAAACAAAATAATATAGTTTCTCTATTCAGTTCCAAAATATTTTTGCAGAGTTGAACGATTTCTAAATAAATTATGTTTATAAAAATGGATTCAGAGTTTTCTTTCCTGGATTTAGAAATAACAGAAAAATGAATCCTAAGGATTAAACCTTAGAACTGTTATTTCTAAGCATTAAATGCCATTAATATTCCAAGCCTCCAAATTTAGCCTGTGTTTATAATCTAATCATTTATACCGACACATAAACTCTTGAGACTCTATTCCAAAGATCAAATTAAAGGAAAACATTGTCAGGGTATATTATACATGATTAAACATGAGCTGACATGACTGTAGCATTAATATTTTAGCACCAATGTGCAATCAACTAAAGGTCTTTATTGGCTCTGTACATTGGATGACAGCTTGATGGATCTGAACAATAACTAGAAGATTTTATAACCAGAACATGCATGTAATAATTAAATATTTTAATATTTAACAACTTTTTGGAAGCATAGGTATACCCAACCTTGAAAACAACTATTATGATATCCTATTGCTCTCTCTAGCTACTACCGTTTTTTTTTTTTTTCTTTCATGGTCAAACTTTTCAAATGGTGTACATAAACGTTCTCCTTTTTCTATGTAACCTCCTTATACATAGTACTTCAATTTTTACTTTGCCCCACCCCACTAGGACAACTGCTTTCTCAGAGTTCACCACTAACCTCTTTCTTAAAAGATCCACATTCTGGGACTTCCCTTGTGGCACAGTGCTTAAGAATCTGCCTGCCATTGCAGAGGACATGGATTCAAGCCCTGGTCCAGGAAGATCCCACTTGCCACGGAGCAGCTAAGCCCGTGAGCCACAACTACTGAGCTCACGTGCCACAACTACTGAAGCCTATGTGCCTAGAGCCCGTGCTCCACAACAAGAGAAGCCACCGCAATGAGAAGCCTGTGCACCGCAACGAAAAGTAACCCCTGTTGGCTGCAACTAGAGAAAGCCCATGCACAGCAACGAAGACCCAACACAGCCAAAAATAAATTAATTAATTAATTAATAAAAAGAAAATCCACATTCTCTCTTCACAGGACATTGTTACCCATCACCTCTATCTTGAAGCTCTTTCTTCCTCTGACCTCCATAACAGTATCTATCCTGATTCTTTTCCTTTCTTCCCACATATTTATTCTTTATTTACTTCACTGGTTATTCTTACTTCTACATGTTTCTGTGGACTTAGTTTTTAATGTCCCTGCCATTTTTTCACTCTTTACCTTAGAAATTTCGTTCATTTTCATTATCACATCTGTGTTGATGACAGCTAAATCTAGATCTTTGGGCAATATCCAGTCTCACACATCTTACTAAAAATGTTTACATGGCTAATAATCATTACTATAGATTCTTCAAGTCCAAAACAGAACTCATCATATTTTCCTCATAAATGTCCCTTTCCTGTCTCCCACCCTCTCTCTCTCTCTCTCTCTCTCTCTCTCTCTCTCATAACATTCTTCCATCTACAATTCATCATCTTACCCATTTTATCACGTCAATCACCAACTCCTATCAAATTCTTCCTTTCCCACTGTTCTTATGCCTTTAGGTCAATTGGACACACCTGCCCAAGCCACAGCTAGAGTGACATACAAAGCTACCACCAGCATTTTGCATTGTGCCTCCAGAATCTCACTAAATCCAAATCCCATGCTTTCACTGTACTACTTACCCTGTTATCCCAAATCACTATACATTGAGCACTTCCCTCTGCCAAGACTCTCCACTAAAATCTTAGTTACAAGGATTGGTGTTTTATATTTAACACTTATTGCCTTCCAAGACTCAATTTTTATCTTTGCTCTTCTGATAAGGCTATACAACATATCGAGTAGCCCTGCTAGGCAATAAAGATTACTAATGTTTTGACATAGTTAAGAACCCAGAAACTGTAATTCCACTGTCTACCTGCTTTCTTGGACTACATATCCCTTGGAAACACAATCAGTGGAAAAGCAGACTAATCAAGAGACCATCCTTATGTTACCTGCCCTATCCAGCCTAGATCCCATTATCTATCACTTCAGTATGCCAATGCCCTCACCTTTCATACTCACTGTCTTTATGTAGCATCCACACAGTAAATTCCAAAATATATATCAACCCAAATGTCCACGTCTCTAGCCCTACTGTATTGAACTCATGAATGTTGTTGGATAAAATTACAAATTGGTCTAATGCAAATTCTTTGTCTCTAATCTTGACTTGCTTTCAATGCCACCCAGTTATCCTCCTATCTCCCTCTCTTTTAAGAGCTATTTCAAATCTTCTCATCTCTCCTACCACCACCACCCCTCTGCCCCGTAGTCTCTTTAGACAATCTCACCTCCTGCTTGTAGAGAAATTAAAAACCATCATATGAGAAACCCTCAAATTTTCTGCCATGCCACCTATAGACATACCTGCTCAGCTCTCAGTCTCTCCAGATGATCCACTTCTGCCACATAACATATATTCTTAATCTTACTGCTTCCTGATATCTCAGGGTTGCCACTCTATCAAGACCCCATCCAAAACTCACTCTTTTTCTCTCCTGTATCTTTAATCTTTACCTCCCTGCTAGTTCCCAACAGCACTGAAACATGCTTAAGTCTCTATTTCAAAAAAACAAACAAGCAAACAAACATGACTCCTTTTAATCTGATGTCCCCTTCTAGTTACTGAAATATTACTCCTTCTGCATAAGAGCCAAGTTTCTTTAAAGAGTTGTCTACACTCACTGGTTCAATGTCCACACCTCTTATTTACTCTGCCACTTACTATAATATTGTTTCCACTCCTCTGATCCATTGGAATTTCCACAGTCTACAATGACCAATTTATTGCTAAATCCAAAGGTTATATTGACCTCTCTCTCTTACCAAAACGCTTATTTGCCTTTTGGTTTCTACGACACTATCTTGTTCTAGTTCTGTGAAAAATGCCAGTGGTAGTTTGACAGGGATTGTATGGAACCTGTAGAATGTTTGGGTAGTACAGTCATTTTAACAACATTGATTCTTCCAATCCAAGAACATGGTATATCTCTCCATCTATTTGTACCATCTTTAATTTCTTTCATCAGTGTCTTATAATTATCTGCATACAGGTCTTTTGTCTCCTTAGGTAGGTTTATTCCTAGATATTTTATTCTTTTTGTTTCAGTGGTAAATGGGAGTGTTTTCTTAATTTTACTTTCAGATTTTTCATCCTTAGTGTATAGGAATGCAAGAGGTTTCTGTGCATTAATTTTGTATCCTGCTACTTTGCAAAATTCATTGATTAGCTCAAGTAGTTTTCTGGTAGCATCTTTAGGATTCTCTATATATAGTATCCTGTCATCTGCAAACAGTGACAGCTTTACTTCTTCTTTTCCGATTTGGATTCCTTTTATTTATTTTTCTTCTCTGATTGCTGTGGCTAAAGCTTCCAAAACTATGTTGAATAAGAGTGGTGAGAGTGGGCAACCTTGTCTTGTTCCTGATCTTAGTGGAAATGGCTTCAGTTTTTCACCATTGAGGATGATGTTGGCTGTGGGTTTGTCATATATGGCCTTTATTATGTTGAGGAAAGTTTCCTCTATGCCTACTTCCTGGAGGGTTTTTATCACAAATGGGTGTTGAATTTTGTCGAAAGCTTTCTGTGCATCTATTGAGATGATCATATGGTTTTTCTTCTTCAATTTGTTAATATGGTGTATCACATTGATTGATTTGCGTATACTGAAGAATCCTTGCATTCCTGGGATAAACCCCACTTGATCATGATGTATGATCCTTTTAGTGTGCTGTTGGATTCTGTTTGCTAGTATTTTGTTGAGGATTTTAGCATCTATGCTCATCAGTGACATTGGCCTGTAGTTTTGTATGGAAACACAAAAGACCCCAAATAGCCAAAGCAATCTTGAGAAAGAAAAATGGAGCTGGAGGAATCAGGCTCCCTGACTTCAGACTACACTACAAAGCTACAGTCATCAAGACAGTATGGTACTGGCACAAAAACAGAAATATAGATCAATGGAACAGGAGAGAAAGCAGGGAGATAAACCCACACACATATGGTCAACCTATTTTTGATAAAGGAGGCAAGAATATACAGTGGAGAAAAGACAGCCTCTTCAATAAGTGGTGCTGGGAAAACTGGACAGCTACATGTAAAAGAATGAAATTAGAACACTCCATAACACCATACACAAAAATGAACTCAAAATGGATTAAAGATCTAAATGTAAGGCAAGACACTATCAAACTCTTAGAGGAAAACATAGGAAGAACACTCTCTGACATAAACCACAGCAAGATCCTTTTTGACCCACCTCCTAGAGAAATGGAAATAAAAACAAAAATAAACAAATGGAACCTAATGAAACTTAAAAGCTTTTGCACAGCAAAGGATACCATAAATAAGACCAAAAGACAACCCTCAGAATGGGAGAAAATATTTGCAAATGAAGCAACTGACAAAGGAATAATCTCCAAAATTTACAAGAAGCTCATGCAACTCAAAATCAGAAAAACAAACAACCCAATCCAAAAATGGGCAGAAGACCTAAATAGACATTTCTTCAAACAAGACACACAGACTGCCAACAAACACATGAAAGAATGCTCAACATCATTAATCATTAGAGAAATGCAAATCAAAACTACAATGAGATACCATCTCACACCGGTACAGAATGGCCATCATCAAAAAATCTACAAACAATAAATGTTGGAGAGGGTGTGGAGAAAAGGGAACACTCTTGCACTGCTGGTGGGAATGTAAATTGATACAGCCACTCTGGAGAACAGTATGGAGGTTCCTTAAAAAACTAAAACTAGAACTACCATATGACACAGCAATCCCACCACTGAGCATATACCCTGAGGAAAACATAATTCAAAAGGAATCATGTACCACAATGTTCATTGCAGCTCTATTTACAATAGCCAGGATATGGAAGAAACCTAAGTGTACATTGACAGATGAATGAATAAAGATGTGGCACATATATACACTGGAATATTACTCAGCCATAAAAAGAAATGAAATTGAGTTATTTGTAGTGAGGTGGAGGGACCTAGAGTATGTCATACAGAGTGAAGTAAGTCAGAAAGAGAAAAACACATACCGTATGCTAACACATATATATGGAATCTAAGAAAAAAGGTCATGAAGAACCTCGGGGTAAGATGGGAATAAAGACACAGACTTACTAGAGAATGGACTTGAGGATGTGGGGAGGGTGAAGTATAATCTGTGACAAAGTGAGAGAGTGAATGGACATACATACACTACCAGACATAAAATAGATAGCTAGTGGGGAGCAACCACATAGCACAGTGAAATCAGCTCGGTGCTTTGTGATCACCTAGAGGGGTGGGTTAGGGAGGGTGGGTGGGAGGGAGATGCAAGAGAGAAGAGATATGGGGACATATGTATATGTATAACTGATTCACTTTGATATAAACCAGAAATTAACACACCATTATAAAGCAATTATACTCCAATAAAGGTGTTTAAAAAAAAAAAGACACTATCTTGCTTTTCCTCCTAGCTACTGCTTCATAGTCTTTTTTGGTGGGAACTCTACTTCCTTCAAAAGTCCCTTAAACATTGGTCTTTTTAAATGTCCTACCCTTAGCCCTTAACTTTTCTCATTTTACACTCTCTTCTCCATGTGATCTTATTACTGTATGTTAATATATCACAAACTTCATCCTCAATCCAGACTTCCCTTCTAAACTATTAGATTTCTCCACTTGAACGTCTTTCAGGCTACTCCAATTCAACATAACCAAAACTGAATTTATCAACACCCATCTCCAGCCCAAAAATATTGGAACAGCTCCTCCCCCTTTGTTTCTAGTCTCAGTAAATGGACTCGCCAACCAAATGTTTTCCTAACCCAGAAAGCTAGATGTCAACCTTGACTCCTCCTTCTTCACTGAACTTCTCACCATTCTCTAGACATGGTCAGCCCTTTCTCTAGACATTCCCTACACTCTGCTTTTGCAAATAGTGCTCCTGTGCCTAAAATGCTCCCCTTTCTTTCTTTTTTCTTAGGACATTTCCTACTTATCTCACTCAGTTTGACTCTTGCAGATTTTATATTAAGTATCCCTCCAAGACTTCACTCCTCTAGGTTTCCATTACCGACTATTCACAACTCTGCTGTGATAATTATCCCATTTATTTCATTGACTTCTCTGTATCCCCCATAAGACTGCAAGTAATGTGAAGGTAGAGGCTGTGCTTTGGTCATATTTGTGTCCATGCATTTCATACAGTACATTGGCACATAAAAATTTATTGAATATTTTTTTTAAATCTTAACAAAATGAATAGGGCAGACAAATGAAAACTAGAGAAAAATGTCAAAGATGTTTTGGTAAGGAAATATAAAAATTTCCAATCTATAGAAAATAGAGGTATTTTTTTCTCAACATAAACACTCTTTAATCACTTTTTATCTAATTATAAAAAAGATAGTGTTCATTGTAGGATTATCAGAAAATACAGAACATTTTTAAAAAGAAAATAATCTCCTACAATGGTATCATTATTCTGTTTTTATTATTTTAAAATATTTTTACAACAGGGACTTCCCTGGTGGTCCAGTGGTTAAGATTCCACTCTTCCATTGCAGGGGGCACAGGTTTCATCCCTGGTCGGGGAATTAAGATCCCGCATGCCGCATGGTGTGGCAAATATATATATATATATTATAACAAAAAGCTGTAAAGAATATTATAGCAAATTCCTGTGTCTTCATGATTATTATCCCTCAAGAACTCAGAGACTCCCCAACCTTTGTCACATAGTTTTCATTCCCATGAATTTTTTTGACTTAATGCTCAAAAACATTTTTGGGTCAACCCAGATCTGTTCTGCTTTAAAATTAAGTTGTTTTTTCCCTCTGCAAACTATTTCATAGTTATAGAAGACAAGTGGTCAGCATCTCTCTTTCCTCTACATAACCCCCCTACATTTTCTTGTATACAGCAACTACATTATCCCTTATTATTGTCTTCTTTGGACAGAGTAGCCTTAATTGTGTTAGGGCTGAGTCTCAGTCTTGCTGATTATTTTCAGGAGAGTCCCTCCAGTTTTTCCAAGTCTTAAACCAAATAGAATGTTATTTCCAAAAAGCAAATTAACTAAAGACTCATTTTATAGTAATAAAAGATATCCAGCTTAGAGGATGAGAACATGCATTTTAACAAAACAACAGGAATGCCTTTGTCTTTTCCAATCCTCTATTCAGAACTACACAAAGGCAATGTCTTTATTTTTTTTCTTATTAATCCCAGTCTGCAAATGAGAGTGTGTAGGGGTTAAAAAAACACTAATGAATTACTCATGGTATACAACTTCTAGCTCTTTATCAATGTCACTCTTCTTTACAGCCAGATTCCACGTGAAGGCAATATTAATACTATGGAATTTCTGCAAGCTGATTATTCCCTTACAGGTGGCTTTTCACAAAGAAGTCTGTTAACCAACCCACAAATTTTGACAAAATTGTTTCCAATTAATTGATATTATACTCTACGCTTTCTCAAGACTTTTCTCCTCAGCTTTATACTCTATGCCCACAAGGAATAACAATGTCCTAGCCTCTTGTGAGTCAGGCTGGTTTTATATTTTTCCTCACTCTCTGTCAACCTTAAAAGTAAAGGACCAGAAAGGTGAAGAGATGGCCTGTGGTTACTAAGCGTCTTCTTTCACTACCATGACCATCATCTGTTCAACAAAGGGTGAAAAAAATAGATGCCATAGAGAGAAGACAGTATATTAGACTGGCTAGTATGCTCAGCTAAGCTATAAAAGAGAGAGAGAAGCTTTTTTGGCCTTGTGCTTATGTCTTCTTTTTCTACCTCTTCTAGCCCCTGCCTATACGATGCCTAGGCCTCCATTGTCTTTATATTATCACCTAGACTGTCTAGGTTCCCCACCCAAACCTGTTTGGCTGGAGTAGCCACTTATGCTCTGGCTATTTCTCCTCCTGTTTCTCACTAGCAACCCTCACCTATTATTGTGTTCTTTTCTCTCAAGCATTTGCTAGGTAATTGAAACTGATCTGAGAAAATAACCCATATTAAGATAATAGATGATAAAAGCCTAATGAGTTTCTGCTTTGAGGTAGCAAGTTAGGACTGTGATAAGAGCCTTCCACATCTTCTTAACCCCAAAGTGCAATAGTTTCAGGCACTATGGAAGACTTGAGAGATTTCGGCCTTCTCTAGTACTCCTTAAATCATCCTGCAGAGGCCAACCAGAATCTCTTGAGCTTCTTTGCAGATTGATAGCAGGCACATAGTTTCCTTTTTCTCTCCTTTTATTCTTACCTATCAAACCTTATTACCACCTAGCAGGGTGGGATAGGGAGGGTGGGAGGGAGGGAGACGCAAGAGGGAAGAGATATGGAACATATGTATATGTATAACTGATTCACTTTGTTATAAAGCAGAAACTAACACACCATTGTAAAGCAATTATACTCCAATAAAGATGTTAGGGCTTCCCTGGTGGCGCAGTGGTTGAGAGTCCGCCTGCCGATGCAGGGGACATGGGTTCGTGCCCCGGTCCGGGAAGATCCCACATGCCGCGGAGTGGCTAGGCGCATGAGCCATGGCCGCTGAGCCTGCGCGTCAGGAGCCTGTGCTCCACAACAACAACAAAAAAGATGTTAAAAAAAAAAAGAAAAAAAAAAAAAACCTTATTACCTATCACTTACAATCAGTGAAAGTAAAGAACCTCTATAGTTTATCAAATATTGCCTGGGGCATCTCCTCCTTTCTTTCCCTCCTTAACATTGTGATTCTCCCTGTTTGGCAAGTGGTTAAGTGCCTGGACAAAGACACCTATGTTATTAATTATGGATATGCTCAAGAGTCCTCTGTGTTTGGCTTTTTCTTTTTCTTAATAAACTGAAAGAATAAGTAAACCAGTAAAAGGATCATGTTGGTTAGCACTTAGGGGCAAATGGATACTCTGGGTTCAGTGCTCCTTTCAATCCCACATTCCTGGCAATACCCAATTAGTGCCTGTGCATTGCAAGGAGAGGCCAAATGGGGACGTGCCTAGTCAGGTCTCTGTACATCCCTTGCAGAGACCCATTCACCACTACACTAATCAAATCATTCGGCTACACTCTGTGACTTACTTACATATATGTTAGGGATGGCATTTTAAAACGTTAATACCATGGATAAATCCAAACCCATTTGAGAACTGCTCATATGCTCAATTGAAAGCACTAAAGTTCAAAGTTTGCTTAGTTATTTCCCATAAACACAATTCTGAAAGCTCTTTTTGTTTATTTCAAGTCAAGAAAATCCATTTTCTCCCTGTTGGTTATTAACTCAAATGGTGGATGGGAAAGTTTTTAATTTTTATTTTTTATTACCTCACCTCAGATTTTTCTAGCTTAAGCTCTGTTTTATATAACACCTATCATAGAAATTCTAAAATGAAAAGTCATACAAATCATCCAAACAGGGTTTTTTAAGGAAAAATACTTGGTAGCATTAAGCACAACAATTTCTCCTTAGTATTGAGTTAAGTGGGCTTATTTTATAGTCTGTCATCCATCGCGTTTAAAATTACTTCTGTTTTTATACTTGCCATGAATCACTATTAGCTCTCCATCTCCCTTTCTATCTCTAGGTCTCTTTTCTCCCTCATACTCATACCTACATATTCATTTACAGTCCACATTGTCAGAGACTAAATGATCATTCTTTGCAGCTGCTGTAACCAATGCCACTTGCTTTTTCTGAGTCGTTGGAGTCAACTAGTGGTGCTAGAACCCTTCCTGCCCATCTGCCTAATTACTGACCAAGCACTGCATCAGAAATTGCAATTAATAATCACACAGAAGAAGCAGAAGGTATTAATTCTCTTGGGAGAGGGTGAACAAATAGGCAAAGATGATGAAGCATATTTCCCTTGCCTTTCAGCTGATATTTATATTTAAATGAGCAGCTTTTTAAAAGCTAGTCATGGACTTTTACCTGAGATCTGGAGTGCATTTTGCAGCAACACTTCTCAGCATCCTGAAAAAGGCATGATGTATTGCTGCGGTAAAAGTGAAAATGCTAATGCACACATGAGTAATGTTTTTCTCCTCTGAACGGTATATACTAACTCAGGCTATGTGGAATCATTTACTGATGCACGCACTGATTGAAATCCAAATATTCTTTAAAATTAATAACCTGTTCAACATTCCTGGGGAAGATTATGGCCATGAAGGCAAATATTATTGTCTCCCTTGAAGAAATATTTCCACAATAGGTAAACTCTCTTAGATTTGCAATCAAAATTAGAAATCTGGTGTAAGCTCTGATATGACAAATACTTTACAAATCATACAAATTGCCTGTCTCAAACTTTTATCCCAATAAGTTCAGTGCATACACAAACAGCATTCCAAGAGTTTCTCTATTTGGGTAATGGATGAGATTCAAGCTTTCTTTTTAGTTGGAGGCTCTGGATATCCAATCTGGCAGACTGCTGTGGTCTTAAAAGGAATAGTCATTTGGGGGGTTAGATATAATGTTTAATTGATTTCTAGATTTTACTTATTATTTCTATGAGTATAGTCCTTGGCTGAATTAGAGTAGACTGAAGTGAGAAGCAGAGAGCCACCAGAGGAAATACTAGATTGAAAATAGGGATGCCTGGTTCATTGACAACCCCCAACTCCTACCTCTTTTCCTCTACTTACAGAGTAATAGAAGAAAATCACTTAACTGCACTGTTCCTGCTACTTCAAACTCTACAAGCTGGCAAAAAAAGAAAGTGTTCTATGTCTTAATTACACACGTTTTAAAAAGTCCAATCTGCATTATGTGTTCAATAAATACTTGTTGACAAGAGTGTCAATTCTCAAAGGAAATTGCAGGCTCCAAACTGAATCCTTACACTGCCATTTTTGCCCCTCTAGCTTTGTCTTCTCAAATTACAAATGAAGTCTACCTTCTAGAGCTGCAGGAAAAAAAGAAAATCAAATAGCTCATACTTGTGGAACAGCAATAACAAAAGGACCTAAGGATAAAGCAGTCCACAAACCAGAATCCCTTACTTCTGAATGTACCTAAAAGCACAGTTTACAGTAACCAGATATGAAGGTATATAGAGAGGTAAACAAAGCGGTTCATTATTCATCACTTAAGGCAGTCATATAAAGGGATACATTTTCATTAACAGTGGGTTGAATCATTAGAAAACCTGAGCTACTCAATCCATATTCAGTGCCTGCTCTGCTCTGCTAAGTGAATACTGTAGGGGTGGGTAGATTGCTGTTAAATAAGATTCCAATTAAGAGTTTATTTTTCTTGTGAGCCCAAACTAGGAGCTCAAAACTTCAGAGGTACTTAAGTTTGATCAAGTTTTTAGCAGTATAAAGTTTTGAGTTGAGCCCAAAGATTTCAGATGTCTTAAAAATCCAATAACTTTCTAACAATAACTTTGAAGCTGTTAATTCTTCTTCCCCTGCTCACTCTCCTCTCTAATGGTGTTACCACATGATATGCCAGCTACCATTGCTTTCTGCCCACCCCATTCTCCTTCTTTTAGTTTTCATATCTCCCTCTCCCTGCTCGATTTTCAAATTTAACATCTCCTCATTCAAAGCAACGATTGAAAAGTTTCTTTGCAATCTGTTCTGTAGTCCTTGAATTCTGACAGCTTTGAGATGCTTCATTTCCTTTTTATTCTCTTCTTGAATAATCATTTTCCTCCTCTTTTCTTCCAGAAAAAAAATTATTTGGGGGAGGAGGGGTAAATAGGGAGGAAGCATCAATATTTTATTTCCTTCCCTCTATTCTTGGTAAACTATATATATACATATATATATATATATATATATATATATATATATATTTTTTTTTTTTTAGAAATCTCTAACTCTCCTGGCAATAACTGTCTATCTCTATTTCCCTACTGACCATCATTCTCTTCTTTGTTTTTGGAATTCTCATTATTCATCTTTACTTTTTCTGCAATAATCTCTTCTATCTCTTTTTAAGTTTTTTATTCAACTCTTGAAATCCTCTTATCATTTTTTTTTAATTTTTTTTTTTTTTTGCTGTACGTGGACCTCTCGCTGTTGTGGTCTCCCCTCTTGTCATTTTAATCCATTTTATTATCTGTAATTTCAAGCTTTGATGGTTTACCACTCAGGAGTTTCATGACTCGTTTGCTGATACTTAATCTAGGCAAAATCATTTGGTTGAAATGATAACTAATTTTAAAAAAGAAAATAGAGATGATCTTTTCAAATACTTTAAAATATTTTTTTTTCAGGATAAGTTTTGAATGAATCACTCATTATGAAGAGAATGATAAGGGTTTCTGGAGATATTATCTTAGTCATCATTTACAGAGGGATGTTATACCATCCACTTTGCATCATCAGCCACAATCCCTTATGGAGAAGAACAGCAGCTTGGGTAGAACAGAATGAGTCAGTATGCCCTTTCTTATTCCCCTATGGCTTTTTCCGTCTGCTTTTTCTTTATTAGTGGGATACTTAGTCATTAATAATAATAACAATCCTCTCAAAATATAACATCTTATAGTCCTATCAGCCTAGGTCAACTGTCCCCAACAATTAGATAATGATCTACTAGTAGATCTCAAAGCCTTACCTGGGTGGTCTCCAAGCCATGTAGATCAAGGGTTGAAAGGTTGATATGTAGGTCCGCTTCTCCAATCACATGTTCCTCTCTAAGATTTACAGAGAAGCCTAGTGGAGGGAGGTTGCATGCAACAATCTGGTTCAGGGGTAACTAATCATTTAAATTAGCAACTCGTATTTCCCTGCATATCTGCAACCATCACAACCTTCAGTTAAATACAAGTGGCTCCTCATCAAGAAATGGTTGCCATTTTATTCCTTTTAAGATGATTTTACAATCCCGAAAGAGAGAAAATAAAATTAGTATGGTGAAGGCTCATTCCTGGAGGTCTTGATTACTATGACCAAAATAAGAAGAGGCAGAGCAAAAGTGAAAGATTGCTTTCACCAAAAGTCACTCTCAAGTTGTGGACAGTGGAATGACTGTTACTACCCAGTGATTAGGCACTACAAAAGATTTCAAGAGATCCAGTACAATAGTCTCAGAGGGGGTTGGGAAATACTGGGTGATTGTTTGAAATACAAGTCAACTAATCACCCAGTCACATTTCCCAGGACATTAAATAGACAAGTGGGATGGAATTATGTTATTCTTATTAAGCCATTCAACTGGAAACTGATAAAACAAAGGATAGGCCAGCAATGGATCTCTACAGCTCCCCTCCACCCCTTCCCTTGCATCCTCATTCAGAACAGGAAAGTAGGTAAAATGAACAAAATATTTCAGATTGGCAGCAAGCCATAGTGGAAGAAACATGCTATCTACAGATAAAATCAATGCCTTTAAACAGGAGGTCGCAGAAGAATGGAAACTTAACCAAATAGTAAATGAAGGTGCCCCTGCAGCTGATGAATCAGAAGATGAAGCTATTGCTTGGAATGATGAAAGAAGACAAAGAAAGATCAAGTGGTGCCTGTGGATGAAGAGTCTATAACTGTTTGACGTAATAGAAAACTATCTTAATGTTATCATGAGCTTATTTAAAAATATTAAAGCTCCATTGGACAGAATTCCAGGGATGTTCTCCTCCAAAAGTTACATATCATCAAATCTGTCAAATATTAAAAATATTCCAAAGCAAGTATTGTGAATTTATTTTAAACTCTAGTCATTCCCTGTTAAGTATTTACTTAAAGGTTTGCAAATAAAGAGGAAAGAATAGGCTAGTTTAAAGGCCACAAATAGAAAGCTGTGTCTCACGGGGAGGGGGAAGGGAAATCTGGGATGAAGTAAGAGAGTAGCATTGACATATATACACTACCAAATGTAAAATAGATAGCTAGTGGGAAGCAGCTGCAGAGCACAGGGAGATCAGCTCGGTGCTTTGTGACCACCTAGAAGGGTGGGATAGGGAGGGTGGGAGGGAGATGCAAGAGGGAGGAGATATGGGGATATATGTATATGTATAGCTGATTCACTTTGTTATAAAGCAGAAACTAACACACCATTGTAAAGCAATTATACTCCAATAAAGATGCTAAAAAAATAATAGTAATAAATTTTAAAAAAAGAAAGCTGTGTCTCATAATAGTAGAGATTATGGACGTCACAGCACTATCTACAAGAAGTGTTAATGAATAACCTCGATTAACTTTTTTTTTTTTTGCGGTACGCGGGCCTCTCACCGCTGCGGCCCGCCACCCCCCACCTTTCGCCGCGGAGCACAGGCTCTGGACGCGCAGGCCCAGCGGCCACGGCCCACGGGTCCAGCCGCTCCGCGGCATGCGGGGTCCTCCCAGACCAGGGCACGAACCCGTGTCCCCTGCATCGGCAGGCGGACCCCCAACCACTGCGCCACCAGGGAAGCCCCCTTGATTAATTTTTTTATGAAAATTGGAATTTTACATAAGCTCCAGCCTCAAGGAGCAGGAGCTGAGCTGGACAGAAGGGGAAGACAAGTCACCTATTTAGAAAAGTATTCACATGCTAAGTTCAATAAGAATTTCTAGAAGAACCAAAATAAAAGCTATACTGATTACAACTGCTCCAAGTTGAATATTAGGAGGTTGGGCACTCAATTATAAGATTTTGGAATTTTAGGCAAGCATTTAGGAAACAACAAAATATAGCACTGAAGCAACATGCTTTAAACAAAATGGGAACTTATTTAATGGATAATTATTCAAATGTTACCCACTAGACTATCTGGACAAAATTTTCTATCCACACCCATTAGCCATCTGAAAGTACTGGGTTCTGAACTGTTGCAGAATTGTTAATACAAGATGCTCATGCCAATACCCAGAGCTATTGCAAAATATTTCTAGGTAATATTGTAAAAAACAGCACTAGACAGCACTGCTTTAAATTCCACCATGTGGACATTTACCATCTACCAAATAATTCTAGAAAATACCCACTCAAACTGTGACAAGAATAATATGAATGGTGAACAAGGCTGATTTTAAAGTAGCCAAAATAGGCTCACTTGCCTATCTGGCGTGATTTACGAGACATTGGGAAAGGCATATGCGCCAAATTACCGCTTTAACTAATGGTTGAAATTCCATCCTTAAGGATTCACTAATAAAAGTTTTCCAAATCTGGTAGATTTCAGCACGTCCTTTATCCCCAAATTGAAATGTAATTATTCCACAAGAAGGCCAAACACTGATTTTTTTATAATTATCAATTGTTAACACCATAGTACTTTAATAGTTAAATTCACAAATGTGACTACTAGTTGAGAGTACTACACTTTATTGTGGAAAGGACCCTTAGGGCAAGATTGCAGCAGAAGATATTAAAATAAAGGAAGGAGGAAGAAAAATTTGCTTACTTGATTTGTTATTGGGCCAAAAGTTGGTCCTGTGTACAGACCTTGATAATAGGTGATGCAAAATTCCTGTAAAGGCAGAATAAGAGTAAAATTATGGACATGGATATAGGGGTTAGCAATGTAAATAAAGGAATGACACATTCCATAGCGAGAAAGGAATGTGGAAATGCTAGAGAGTGAAAAGATAGAGATTTGAAGTGAAGAGAAGAAAAAGGACTCATTTATACGAACATCCTGGCAAGGTCAATGTAAGGACTACTGAAAGAGAAAGTGAGTTTGGAGTTTAGGACTTAAGGATACTTACTAGTAATCATTTGGAAATGGGATAGAGGTTTATAAAGAATCTCAACTTTTTTTGGTGACACTTGACTGCCGGCTTATAAGAATGGACAAAACAGACAGAAGTCTCAGACTACTAATGACAAAATATCATGTCTCACCTGAAAGCTGCAAATGAACCATAGGCTTTTCACATGGAGGCAAAGGAGAGGAATAATAAATATTGAAAATTTAAATTGCCCCCAAACTGTCACACTTGAAATAAACCTTTTAGGGCAAGTATGGTTATAATCTATATAATAGTATTGAGGAAATGACTAGCTCTACACCACTAAAATAAGAGTGGGTGATGGTGTATTTGTTCCTTAATTATACTACAACAACCTAAGAAGAAAATCCACCTTGAAAACTGAGTTTCATTATTCTGATTTATATTGGCTTAGGCAATATTTTAAATGTAAAGCTACATCTAATTATCTTTTTTAAAAAATTATTATTTAATTTATTTTTGGCTGTGTTGGGTCTTCATTGCTGCACGTGGGCTTTCTCTAGTTGTGGTGAGCAGGGGCTACTCTTTGTTGCAGTGCATGGGCTTCTCACTGCAGCAGCTTCTCTTGTTGCAGAGCACAGACTCTAGGCACGTGGGCTTCAGTAGTTGTGGCACACAGACTCAGTAGTTGTGGCTCGCGGGCTCTAGAGCTCAGGCTCAGTAGTTGTGGCACACAGGCTTAGTTGCTCCACGGCATGTGGGATCTTCCCAGACAGGTCTCGAACCCGTGTCCCCTGCATTGGCAGGTGGATTCTTAGCCACTGCACCACCAGGGAAGCCCATACATCTAATTAATCTTAAGGCTAAAAACAGATAGCTTGGTTAGTGACACTGAAGGGTTTGGTGATTTAGGATGATGGTCATTGAAAATAACATTCAGATCAAATTCTTCAGAGATTTATAAAAATACTACACATCCTTTAGATAAACTAAAAGTTTCCATTTTGTTTTAAAAAGGAAGAGTGGGGCTTCCCTGGTGGCGCAGTGGTTGAGAGTCTGCCTGCTGATGCAGAGGACATGGGTTCGTGACCCGGTCCGGGAGGATCCCACATGCCGCGGAGCGGCTGGGCCCGTGAGCCATGGCCGCTGAGCCTGCGCGTCCGGAGCCTGTGCTCCGCAACGGGAGAGGCCGCAACAGTGAGAGGTCCGTGTACCGCAAAAAAAAAAAAAAAAAAGGAAGAGTGATTGAGGCACACATTTAACTTACAAATATATGTGGCAATTCTTAAATTATATTGACCAAAATAAAAGTAATGGTCCCAGGATTCACCAGCAAATTAAGAGAGACTGACACGTGAAAAATATAGGGTTGATTTTAAAACAAGAGACAAGACCTCACCACATTTGGTTCACCAATAATTATCTCTCAAATAAAGCTGATAAAAGAACTCTATGGCTATTTCTCATCATCATCATGAAATGGATTGGGGAGGAGCTATAACAACAAACCAATAAAGTCTGGCCAAGAGACAAAGAATTTGGCCATTAAGCAAACCCTCTGACATAGTTCACTTGTTCACTTGTGCAATATTCAGATGTAGCTATTATGCTTACTATCTAAACTTTTTATAGTACTTTCACAGTTCACAAAGCCTTTCACAAACATCATCTCTGTTAGTCATTACAACCAATAATTTAAGCTTGGTTTCCCATAGACTAACTAGCTTGTGCAAGGTCACAGCAACAGAGCCAGAACATAAAATCTGACCTTCGGATTCTAAGTCTCTCTCATGCTGCTTTTCCACAGTTGTCTCTCAATACGTATATATTTAAAAACTTACATAAAAAAATAATTAAGAATGTAGCTTTGGTAAATGGGGAGATAAATTTCCAGGCATCAGTTTGGTAACTAGAGAGGGTTGATAAATCCTGGTTATAGATCATGTCCATGTGCAATCTACAAAGTGACATTTATAGAGACTATTTCAAGTTATCAGGATATTTATATCCCCAAAGCAAATTACTGTAAGAATATTGGGCAACTGATTTCATGTTATGAAGAATTTACGCCAGATCAGCAACAAACAAAGAGCATCTCTTAGGAGATGGTTTCTTCCTGGGTGCTTGTATTTGGGTCCAGGTAGAGCTAAATTCTTCCAGTCTCATCATTAACAATCCAAGAGGATGAGGGGCTCCAATAACAATTCTGCCTTTTATTAATTTGTGACCTTGGATGAGTGACTTAACATATGTAAGCTTTACTTCTTTCAACTGTGAAATGGGGATTGTAATGGAGATGAATAGTTATAGCTTATATGAAAATACCTTGCATGTAATATGTCATTTTTATAAAATTAATTCTTAGTTTATTAATTAATTCATTAATTTTATAAAATTAATTCTTAGTCTGTGGATCAGAGAAAAGACACTCCCTTGTGCATAAACAGGAGGTAAGAGGGGCAGAACTAAGGCACTCCCTCTCCTTGTGAACATAGTGGCAGTAAGTATAGCTGATCTTAAAATAACATGAAGCATTGGACCCTTATACAAGGGTCTCAGCTATTAAGAACTCATGAATAAATCACCAGGAAGCCAGTAGGAAGGAATATCAATCAGGAAACAATTTATGTACTTGTCTTTCATTAGTTCTTGTTTTCCAAAACCAGTCACATAAGCTAGGTTTGCTCTCATAGATTTGGGGATCCAAATTTTAGAATAAATTAACTTCTCTAGTTGTCTGAAGTTTTAGTTAGTTTGTTTACCATCATATAAATCTTTTCAGTTCCCTCTGTATACACATGGAAAATGCCTACAAAACAATAAATTCCTATTTCTAACATGTGTGACAGTTTCATAAAATCTCAGTCCTGGAAAGAAACCAAAATCCCATCTTTCTCAATACTATGAAGTTATTTGTACTCTCCACAGCCTAAAAACTCTTCACAAACATAACAGTTGTAGAAATTTGTCCATACATCTTTATAACAAAGCTAATTCTGTGGTAGAGTACATTTGACAGAGTTAAAGCTCAGGCAAACTGTTACAATAAACTTCGATAGGATGTGTGAAATGGAGATAACTGTAGAAGCCCTAATGACTCCAGAGAATTATACCTTACTCAGTTGGAACTACTAAAAGCAGTAGATCTATGGCAAAATTTAATTCACCAAATTAGAAGCTGGTCAAGAAAATGCCTCTGGGATTTTATCAGCTTAAAATGGCCTAAAGAACATACTCTCTTCAACAGTCAAGTGTTGCTTAGAAATTTGCTATAACAATTGCTGTGATTCACGACAAGTAACCTACGTGAAGTAGCCTACACAGTATGGTATACTTCCCTGCATTTTTTTATTCTGCACATATTACATGATCCTCAAGGAAAAAATGTATGTAGATAGAACACATCATCTAATCACATGGATAGGCACATCCATGAATCACACCCAGGCTCACTAACGATTTTTTAAAACATCTGATTGATGTGGCAGCTTAGAAACCAATTGTATCCTTGTAGCTTCAGTTGCAAAAATCAATTTTGCACTGATTTAACAGATTGCTTTGGTGTGGGAGAAGCACAGCAATCAATGGTGATGTCAGCAGCCTCTTTGTCATGCAGACCTAAAGAAGTTGGCTATAATCAGTCTTAAGCAAGGAGAAGCCACTGCTGTCATCATCAGCATTGAGTGCTCAGTTTCACTGGTGCTAAAACAATCTGATAAAAACAAAAGGAAGAAGACTTGGGCTTGAAACATGAAATGAAAGATGTGTATATTAAATATGTGAATTAGTGCTTAAAATGAAAACAGGAGAGATTTATAGAAAGAACATGGTTTATATTCTAAATATCATACAGAAGTGGATTGGAATTGTCATGGGGAACTCAAAGGGAAATGCTAGAGCTGGTGGCTGGGTAGGTAAAGGGTGGGAGGGCAGAATTCACCAAGTGTTTTTGTAACATGAATATGAAAGACTATAGGCGTTACTATCTATTCATTCAATAAGTCCTTTTCATGGAGACTATTTGATATACACTATTTCTGAAGATCTTTAAACAAGATAAAAATGCAAGTTCATAATTATACAGGAATGATCCAGTTCAATCTTATTTTCATTCCGCATTCTTCCCAAGAGGTAACTTTATCACATTGTTCTGAATTTATAAAGAGTTTTTCTTCTAAGAATATTAAGCCATGTCAGATGTAGGATCACATTTCTTCCATCTCTATAAGGTAGCTGGAGGAAGGTAGGTAAAGGGAGGTGGAAGGGCAGATCTGATTATTTCTATAAACAGCAAACCTATGATTTGTAACAATTCACCCAGGTAATCGTAGGAAGTTGAATAAAAAGTACAGCCCAGAATTCAACACTGATTTCCAAGACAAAGAGAAAGAATGAAAGAATGCTCCCTGTGAGCATGTTTTGGGAAAGAGAAGTGTCATTTCATCCATGATAATGCTTATTTTCTTCATGAAATACTTTTCTCAGACAAAGTGAGATTCTTCAGAGTAGCTAACAAGAATAAATAAATAGCTGAATATGATCTTAGGAAGCACTGCTTTCTTCAGAGTGCCATATTAACTCTAAACTTACTTGATTGTATAAATTGGAGAGAATTATGTGAGCTCTAAACCCCAAGGCCTGAACCCTAACTCAGTTCCAGACAGAAAAACAAATCCCAATCTAATTTTATTCACTTAGAAATATTTGAGTGCCTACCACATGCAAAACACCAAATAAGAAGAGATAAAAGACATGCCCATGCCTGCTCATACTCTAAATAGTAGGGATAAGACATGCATACATACAAAAAAGTGGGTAGGTTAAATTGGGTCAAGAGAAAAGGAGGCAGTTAGGAAGCTGTTACAATACTGCAGTAACCCACGTTAAAAACAAACAAACAAGCAATAAGAAAAAAAAAAACCTAAAGCATGAATTAGTGCAGTGGCAGTAGAATTAAAAAGGGAGAGGCTGATGTGAAAGATGTTTCAGAAATGATGAATGTGGCAACTAATTTTATGTGATGCATGAGAGGGGGCAAAGAATGACTCCTAAGTTCCTAGTTTTGATAACTAGGAGAATGATCATATCATTTATAGAACCAGGTAGTTCAAGAGGAAAAGTAGATTCATAAGGGAAACAGAGGCATTTGATTTCAGGCATGATGAATTTCTGGCAAAAGTTCTCCAATCTTATTTCTTCATCCTCCAAACCACTGATCTTTAAACTTTGTACACCCTATCAGTAACTTTTGGATATGTGTCCCCTAAATTTGTAGGGCAATTATATTAATGTATCAATCTAATTATATATAAAACTTATACAAAAAGTAGAAAATGTAAAAGAGTGAGTTAAAAGTAACTGTAAATAATTATACTATTGTTCTTACCATATTCCAATAGCTTGTTTTGCACAGCCCATGTTGCAGACCGCTTATCTAAATAATTTAGCTATACCTTGTCTTTCCAATTTGAAAAACTGAAAAAAAAATATTGATTTGTCTAACCGAGGTTATTGATAAGAAATTCAGGTTATAGAAAAAACATACTTTGAATTTCTAAGGTAAAAAAATAGTAAAATACTCATCATTAATAATGCTCTCTGAATTGCAAGCTTTGCCATCAATTCAAAAGGCATGGAGATTCCTATAACACTTTATCAGTTTCACATGTGTATCCTGCACTAGTGAAACTTTACAAAATGGCAAACTAAGACTCTCCAAAAAGACAGTACCCAAAATTAGAAGAGCAGGAAAATAAGTCCCTGTTGAGTACAGTTTCTCTTTGCTTTTATATTTTGTGAAGAAGGATTTTAATCTTCACAAAAACCTTATGAGGTACCATCCATCTGAAAAAAAGCAAAAACCCTGAAACCAGGGCTCAAAAGTATTAAATGACTTACCCAAGGTCACTTAGCTAATATGTACTAGAGTCTCATATTTGAGATCAAGTTTTTACCTCAAGTTACTCTCTTTTTACTAGACCACAGCTGCCTTAAGTTCTTTTGCTTCCTTTTGATGTTTAAGGCTGCTTCAATCCTCCTATTAACACACATACTTTAAATTTCCACCTGGTCTCTAACCCAAGCTTAAAATGGACAAAAAATGTGACAGACTAGTATTTCTCTCCTTTTCTTTCCTATTAGACAAAGGTCATATTCTCATAATTTTCCAGCTTTTATTTCTGTCTATCACCCTGACTTCTGGGTCAGTTTTGTATCAAAAATGGCTGCTTCTGAAACATGAGCTCTGTCGACTGGAATTTTAGTTCCACTTCTGGGGTTGGTTAGGACAGTACAAGTGCTCTGAAGTCTGAGGGCACATAATTTATGCTTGTTAAATCCAGATAACTTGAACTGGCAAGACAGAGATCATTTCACCTTCAATAAGTTAGTAAGGGTTCACAAAGAACGAGTTGGGCCAAACTAACCTTATTTCCTTTTTTGATAGTGTGAATAGTCTGAAAGATTAGATGAATACCTTATAGCTAGCATATCTGAATTGAACAAAACATCATCTTCCTGTTGTTAAGACAGACAAAGTGTGGCCTGAGGTAATAGGAGGATTTGTAGTTAGGTAACCAACCATTCCACCAAATGTATTAATTAATTAGTTGTTGACAAGAGTGGAAAGTTATAGGCTCTCCTATTTTATTCACATTGTTATAGGGGCCCGAAAATTAAAATAGAAAAGGAATGCTTTTTAAATTGGCAGATGACAAAACTGGAAGGGAGAGCACATGAGTGTGATGCCAATCTGAAAGGATGGATAAAATCTAGCCACATGAAATGGAAAAAGTAATTAATGCAAAATATCTTAGTTTATGAAATTATCTATACAAGGAGACCTGCCTTAACAGCAGTATCAATATAATGGTCACTGGAAGTTTTTTTTTTGTTGATTGTAATTGCAATAAGCCAGTACCTGCTGGAAAAAAATAAATCCAGGAATAGAAAACACCACCACCAATAGACAAAGCTAATGCAATTTAAAGCAAAGTTAATGTCATTTAAAACAGTACAGTCCAGATCAAGCTCTTAACACAGTTCTCTGAATGGAGCATACCATATCCACTGTGTATATATATGAGGGAGGGCACATTTGAAGAATCAGGACATTGACAAACTGTATGTAAACAAAGGCAGGAAACCATCCTTAAGGAAGAAACTGGAGGGTTGGGAGGTGGGGAAGGGGATTGTGCGCCCAGTAGCAACTTTCAAAAGTTTTAAGGTTTGAGAAATAAAGACTGATTTATTCTCATTTTGATAAGGCTAATATCTAAATCATCAATTAATAGCACTGTCAGTGTTTTAATAACTGAAACATGAGACCCATGTGGGGTAATGTAAATCAGATTCTTCCAGAGTGTTAAGTCACTACTTGTTTATATACATGATGTACTTTTGAGATTTTCTCTTATTCTTTCAGATATTATTATTATATGCTCTCATTTAGTTTTAAACAATAGTGACATAGCTCAGGAGCTAGAGGGATTCAAATTTAGGGCAACTACCAAATTTACTTCTATAGTTAGGGAGTTGCTTGATTCTGGAGAGAAGCTGAGCTATACCTGTAGTTACGGATAGATAGAAAGGCCTATCTATCATATCTATCATATCTATCATAATTCATATTGCAATTATGAATGAGAAGAAAAGTAGGTAGGCAGTCTTCCTAGGTATGTCTGTGCTCAATAACTTGCTTAAAGGTAGGTTCATCCCTAGGATATTGAGAGCCCTAGGGGAATCACGTGTTGTTCTCCCTCTTTCAACATTTGTGTTACAAGAAATAACAAGGAGTCTGAGAGTGAAAGAGTAGTCACTTAGAGGTCAGCCTCAGGGTGCATGTATGAAGGAGAGGAAAGGAAGCCACCCCTCCTTGTTGTAACTTGGAGCAGAAGGTGGGGGTGGCTGCAGAGGGGGAATGTGATGTTTATGTGTTTGCATACATATGCTTCAGGTCTTTTAGTACCAGTTGATGAAGTGCTTCCCTTACTTTCTATCTGCCCACAGGGGTACCTAAAAGTTACAACCCCATGAAGCTCAGTACCGCTTGTCATATTCTAGGAACAGTTCTGCCTACTGACTAGGGGAGAGAAAATGCCCATTTTTCAGCTCACCTTAACAACCAGAACAATGCTTGAAGATAATGATTCAAAGAGAGATTATCTGCTTAATCTCTGTGTCTCTCTGTTTCTGAATGCCAATACTGGTGTACTTCTCTAGAACAGCAACCACACTTCAAATGGCTGGCTGTGATCAAAAGACAGCCTAGTGGTCCTCACAAGGGGTGTGTAAGACCTGCCTGTTTATTTCCAGTGCTCTGCAGGAAGAAAAATCAATGTTTGGCAAGGTTATCAGCTTGAATAGCAGAAATAAACATTTTCTTAAAAATGGAAGAATAAAAGAAAGCAATAACCAACAACTGTCTGTTAGAAAATGGATGCTAAAGAAAGCAAAGTTGAATTCTGGAAAGCTCTTTGAGTGTACTGAGAAAAAGGAGCTCCAGTCCCCAGGAATAACAAGTGACAAGTTAATCCTTCACTCTGGGGCTTCCACGTTTGTTCTAATAACACTCTTGAAAAACTACTCACCACAGAGAAGTTGGCCTTTGATAGGCATGCAGAGGCAGCAGTCTGCTTCGGTGGCAGGTCACAGGACAGGGAAGCGAGAGCCTAGGTTTTTTAGTTCCAACTCTGTCACTGACTCGTTTTGTCACCTTGAGCAAGTTCCTTCACCTCTAATACCGGATCTAACCACCTCACAGAGGTACTAGAAGAACACAATGAAATCACGGAGGTGGAAGCACTTTGCAAAGCAAAGAGCACTGTACAAGTGTGAGGGATTATTATCCAAGTAGATTTCATGCCAGCCTTTCTGGTATCACCCTCGAGGCCTCCTCAGCTTTGGCACAGGATCCCCAAATCCCTGGTTGCTCCCTCCAAGTCCTACCTGGCTTGGGAACAGAAGCTTTCACCACCCCTCCCACCCAGCCTTCTCTTGCCAGCTTCCTCCTTAATGATGCCAGCTGAATTTAATTATTCTTCATCAGTTTTAGTCTCTTCTAGAGAGGTCCAGTCCTCCTCAGGAAAAGACTCCATCTTCTATAACACCAACAACTCTTCAGGCGCAAACTACCTATGTGGTAGGTGTGAAGCAGGGTAGAAAGAAAGCTGGAACACTCTCCAGGGGAGAAATCTGTGATTTCAGTGAAACTTGCTTGAGAAGCTCTCAGTGCCCAGAACACACACACACACACACACACACACACACACACACACACAATCTTAATGAAAGGCTCAGGCTGTTCATATACCATAGCAATCAGAAATCTTACCTGATTGCTGCTCTGTGCTCCTGAGCCTGTGCTGGTCACTCTGTCTGCCTTCTCTCTACCACCTGTGAAGATTCTAATTCAATGCTGCCCATTTATACACTCCTGGGAGTGGCAGGACTCCAGGAATCTCTGTCCTCACCAATCGTAAGTCAGAATTCCCAAATTTTTGACCATGTCTGATTTAAACCTGTTTATGTAGACATTCCATCAGTGTTGTCAGCTTCCTAACTGAAGGCAGGACTTGGCCTCAAAATCAAGAAGCTGCTGTCTCATGCCTGCTGTCCAGACCCTGTACCTGGGTCCCCCAGTTCTCACAGACAATTCCTCTGGAGGACAAGTCTCACTCACAGTCAACATGAGGAGAATAAGAGAGAAGTCAAGTCCTACAGAACAAGGGGCTCAAGTGTATAATGGATCCAAAGGGAAAAACTAAGGTCAGAGACCCGTGTGCCATGTTAAAACAGAGGGAATAGGATACGGACAAAGTTAAAATTGGCAGTGGGTTTAATGCTTACAGATCCAGGCTTGGCACAAAAGCACATACCAAAGAAGGGTCCTAACATTCAAACAGAATTTGGTAACTTGACATCCTAACCGGCATGAACAGAAGTGGAGTCTAAAGATAAAACACAGGGGGAAAACAGGGTACAAACTGAGTCTAATAATAGTGCCTAACCTCTGATACACTCAAATAGGTCCCCATAGTACAGAAGCCATAATATGTCTGAAATTCTTAGGCTGGGAGTACCAATTTTCAGTACCTCACCTGGTATAGAAAAGCAAGAACTCTAGAGAAAGAAGTAGAGCTATATAAGGATTCAGAATTGAAGCCCAAGCAGGGTACAGTGTTCTGGGGTATTATACTGGGTCTAACTAAATCTTGGGACAAATGCTCTACCTAGATAGAATATAAAGATTGTCTTTCTGGTTTGAAGATTAGGGTATCCCAACTTATATTCAGTCCTGGATGACTTGTAGGCAAAATACTTCTCTTTCTATCTCTTGGTGCTCTCTATTGCTTCTTGCTCATTTACCTTCATACTTATTCCAAGTTCAGACTAGTTTGTCACAGAATATAACTCAGGACTTGAGATAGTATGCCAGGAAAGAGGTCTGCTATGGTAAGTCTACTCCTCACCACGTCAATGGCCATAGGGGACAAGAACGGGAGAGGAAATAGTATTAACTCTTGGCAGGACTTGTCATGGTAAAACTGGTCCCTGCCAGAGGTGTCTCAGGGCTATATCTGATGTAGACCAGGCTTCTCATTTATAAAAACAACTATACACATCCCTGTTCTCCATGAAAATGAGAACTGATGAAAAGCATTTGGCAAAGTAGGGGCCAAGTGGTAGCAAAATAACATGCCAAGGGCTGAAGGTGTGAAATGGTGACCAGATGTTGAAATAGATTGTGTAAATAGAAATACAGGAGAAAAACTGAATTTGTTCTCAAGTGGCTCCATTTAAAATAACGCCCACACGAAGCTTTCCTTGTAGAAGCTGGCATAGTGCCTACTTAGCACAGAGCCTGGCACATTGTATTGTAGGCACCCAATAAATGGTTTTGATTGAATAGAATTATAAATTACTCACTAAAACAGCCAGGCAAAACTTTCCAAGCTCTTTAATCACAGCTGTTAAAAGGACGTAAAGTTGTGGTAAAACTCCTCATATATTGAATCAACTACTTTGAGATGTTATTTTACATAGCTGAAGTTTTATTTTTATCCTCTCATGATTTAAATTCCTCAGTTATGTACAACTATTTCCTTAGGTGTAATGGGAAAAACTATCTAAGACCCACTGAGATTAGTGGGCAATGGAAGAAAGAGGAAGACAACCAATCAAAGATAGGAAGGAATCCAAGCTTCTTAGAGTGGAAGAGAACTATTCCTCACCTTGCTAATGTAATTATAAAAGCTTATTCTTGCAAAAAGAAATGGCTAAGGGAAAAAAAGTGGGGGGGAGAATATATTAATGGATTTTTTTTTTTTTTTTTGGCCATTGCTGTGCAGCTTGCGGGATCTTAGTTCCCTGACCGGGGTTTAAACCCCGGCCACTGCAGTGAAAGTGCTGAGTCTTAACCACTGGACCTGCAGGGAATTCCCTTCCTGGGTTTTTAAAGTCAACAATTACTTTTCTAAACTCCCTTGATTATATTTAATATAAGCTCCTTTCCCAATCAAGACTATTATAATTCTTTTTTTAAAATTTTACTTAAGTGTAGTTGATTTATAATCAACTGTACAGCAAGGTGATTCAGTTATACATATATATCCTTTTCCATATTCTTTTCCATTATGGTTTATCACAGGATATTGAATATAGTTCCCTGTGCTATATAGTAGGACCTTGTTGTTTATACTTCTTATATATAATAGTTTGTGTCTCCTAATCTCAAACCCCCAATCCTTCCTTCGCCCACCTGCCCTCCCCCTTGGCAGCCACAAGTCTGTTCCCTATGTTCTGTGAGTCTGTTTCTGTTTCATAGATATGTTCATTTGTGTCATATTTTAGATACCACATATAAATGATATTATATGGTATTTGTCTTTCTCCCTCTGACTTATTTCACTTAGTATGATAATCTCTAGGTCCATCCATGTTGCTGCAAATGGCATTATTTCACTCTTTTTTATGGCTGAGTAATATTCCATTGTGAATATATATATATATATATATATATATATATATATATATATATATATATACCACATCTTCTTTACCCATTCATCTATTGATGGACATTTAGGTTGTTTCCATGTCTTGGCTAACAATATTCTAATTGTTTAATATGCTCTGCCCCATAAAATAAAATAAGATATTGGACAGATGTACAGGCCTAAATTTAGGCATAGGCTGGTTATGAAGGAAAGCAGATTCCAGAGGCTTAGAGGTCTGAAAGTTGTTAAGAGGATGAAAGATGTGTAAGGTCAATTAGCTTTCATCTGAGAGCAACATCTATTTGTTTCTGGTTGATTTTAACCTATTTGCTGGGTGTGGTTGTACAGGTGTAGATCACAGCCAGAAGAAATTACGAAGATTATTGGTGAATTCTGCCCTTACTAGAAAACCAGTGTGGGAGATAGTAGGACACTATTGTCTCTTTTTACCTGGTCCCTTCTCTGAGAGGGAAGACAGTAGTCATTAAACATCTTATCCTGCAACTTAGTGACACCTCTTGGGGCCTATCTCTTGGCTGAGCTCACTCTTTGTATTTCCCCAAGTTTGCTGCCTTTTCCATCCTCCAGTTCCTCTTCCACTGACTGTTTTACTGTTTCTCCCCTTTCTGCCTAGCCCTCTGCCCCTCATTTCTTGCCTTTTCCTTGGCTCCCTGGGATATGTTGGCCTCACAGAGCTATCACCAATCACTTTCTCTAAAGTCATTTTAAACCAAGATTTTTCAGGATGCCCTTGACCCATATTTCATTTATAAACCAATAAATATCAAGTTGACAGGAAAGACTGGACAGAATCAAACTCAAATCCAAATGTTGAGAAAAATTTTCCATCTTCTCATTCAGTATTTTTCTAGTTTCTCAGCAGTATTTTTCTTTATTCTAATTGTGAATTATGCAGATTTATTAGAAGGACATTTTTTCTTCTGTATTTTATATACTATATATTTAAAAATGTCTAACACTAACAATGTTCTAAGTAATAATAACAGCATTGAATACTATAATTCAGTTGTATTGGGGAGGACATGAGGATGCCTCAAAGAAACTCTTGATAAAGAAGCAGCCTAGGGTAGAGAAAACAGCACTGAACTAGGAGTTGAGGTCTCCATTCTAGTCCCATATGCATCACTTAATTCCTGTGTAACTTTAGGCAAGTTACTTTCCTTTCCCAGCATAACAACAGCAACAATGATAATAGTTTATGTGTATTGCCTATTTACTATCTGCCAAGCAATTAAAGAAGCACTTTAGATGCCCTATTCTATTTAATCTTTACAACACCTCTACAAGATATAAACTATTATAATTAATATTTGTAGTTTAGGTAACCGAAACTCAGAGAAATTGAGAAAATTGCCCAAAGTTTCACATAGCCTAAGGCTATGGACGTTTTCAGAACCAAAGTTCAAGCAGCTAGTAAGTATCAGAACCAGGATTCAAACTCAGGTACATCTGACTCCTTAGTTCACACTTTTAACCAGTAGGAAATGCTGCTGCTTTACAACATTTTTTTGAGCCTTAGCTTCCACATTCATAAAAATAAGGGGATTGGGTTGATTTCTAGAGTCCCCTGTAGCTCTAACATGTTAAGAGTCTCCCATCAAAGGAATATTGAAATCTCCAGTAGCAGCTAAAATAGCAGCTAAAAGCCAAAAAACCCACATCAGTTCTTTCCCTTACATTGCATGAAAGGGCCATGGCATGCCAATGCTTTTCTTAGTGATGTTGAGAAGAAGGAGGAATGTTTTGAGTCATAGGTCAAGGGAGGGAAGAGCTTAGCCTTTTCATCAGGAAACCGAAAAACTGGGAGAAATGTGTGGCTTTTCAGTTCAGATATGAAACATTTGCCAGGGGATAAATAAATATTCTCCTCCAAGAGTGAAGGAGACCAACCCTGCACAAATTGGTAACCAGTAACAATGTAGCAAACAGCCTCTGAATCTACTGAGAATTCAGCCAAAAGCCTGGCTTTGAAGGAGGGGAAGCCTTGATATATGAATTTCAGTGTCATAAATAACAACTTACTAACAGGGAATAATATTCCAGAAGAGAAATTCATGCCTTTGGTTGACATACCAAAAAGGCGTGGAGCACTGGAGACCAAGAGTTATTCTGGGAGTTATTCTCCCTCTACATTCTCTTCCTTTAAGATCTTGCCCACTAACATGGCTTCAACTATCATATCTATGTGGACAACTCCCAAATCTATATCTGCAGCCCTATCCTATCACACTAACTCCAAATCTGTATCACAGCTGCCTCCTGGACATTTCCACAGCGACATTTAGACACCACTTCAAACCCATCAAATGTCAGATTTATCACCTTCTGTTCCAAGCCAGTTCCCACTAAAGTGGGAAAGATGTTTTGACATCTATAAGGACAAGTACAAATATAAAGTATTGTTTTTCTCATTCAGGGTCAAGGACATTGTTTACCCAGGCACCTAGGCCTGGGACTTGGAGTACTTCTCCAAATCCAGGCACTTACTAAATCTAGGAGATTCTTCCCTTGTGAGATCTCTTGTATCTGTTCCTTCCTTTCCATTCTCAACAGCATTACCTCCAGACTGATGAATTCTAAATCTTTATCTCTCACCTTACATAAATGAATGTAAATATGTAAAGTACTTGGCATACAGTGGTGATCAAACAGTGTTAGACGTACTTTTAGGTACTAGACATACTCAACTTAGATGTCCATCTGGCACCTCAAACTCAACATGCTCCTAACTGAATGAATTTCCTTCCCTAAACCAGCTTCTCCTGATTTCCCAGTATCAGTTATTGACATCATAATCTACTCACTCAAGTCAGAAAACTGGGGGTGAGTTTTCTTTGAATTTTTTCCCTCTCTTGGTACCTACATGTAATTTCTCATAACGTCTTATCAGTAGTCTCTGGTATTTCTTTCAATATGTACCCTTTTTTATGTCCTCATAGGCACTGGCCTAAACAAAGGTCTTTTTAGATTTGGATTTAGCTCAACAACTTACTGTGAGATCTTGGACAAATTATTTAACTTCCTTGAATCTCAGTTTCTTCCCCTGTAAACATGGAGTTGTTTTCTGGATTAAATGAGATTATTATATGTATAGTTTTGATAATAGAGTTACCTCTCAAAAATATATTCCCTTTCCCCTCTCACAATCTTCCTCTTCTTCAAGTTGTTTAAAGTGTACAGTTGGGCAGCTGATTTGAGATCTTAATGTAGACATTTATAGTTACAAACATCCATCTGAGCACTGCTTTTGCTGCATCCAATAAATTTTGTTATTTGTATTTCCTTTTCATTAACCTCAAAGTATTTTCTACTTTCTCTAGGATTTCTTCTTTAACCCAGTGGTTAAGAATATATTGTTAATGAAAAAAAAAAGAAAGAAAGAATATATTGTTAATTTCACATATTTGTGAATTTTCGTTTTCCTTTTGTTATTGGTTTCTAGCTTCAGCCCACTGTTGAGGGAGAAGATACTTTGTATAATTCCAATCTTTTTAAATTTATTAAGACTTCTTTTGTGGCCTAACCTATGGCCTAGGGAAAATGTTCAATCTGCACTTGAGAAGAATGCACAGTCTGTTGTTAGGCAGACTGTTTTGTATATGTCTATTGTGTTTAGTTGGATTATAGAGTTGTTCAAGTCTTCTATTTCCTTATTGATTTTCTGTCTAAATATTCTATCCATTACTGAAAGTGTGATATTGAAGTCTCCAGCTATTCTTGTAGAACTGTCTATTTCTCCCCTCCAGTCTGTCAATTTTTACTTCGTATATTTGGATCTGTTATTAGATGCATAAATGTTTATAATTGTTATATCTTCTAGCTGTACTGAACTAAACCTTTTATTAATATATAATACCCTTCTTTGTCTCTTGTAACTGTTCAGATTTAAAATCAATTTTTACTACATGGTTCAAAAGGATACATGTACCCCAATGTTCATTGCAGCACTATTTACAATAGCCAAAACATAGAAGCAACCTAAATGCCCATCAACAGATGAATGGATAAAGAAGGTGTGGTACATATATACAATGGAATGTTACTTAGCCATAAACAAGAACAAAATAATGCCATTTGCAGCAATGTGGATTGACCTAGAGATTGTCATACCTCAGTGTGACATACCTCAAACGTAAGTCAGACACAGAAAGACAAATATCATATGATATCGCTTATATGTGGAATCTAAAAAAAATGGGTACAAATGAACTTATTTATACAACAGAAGTAGAGTCATGGATATAGAAAACAAACTTATGATTACCAGGGGGGTAAGTCAGAGGAGAGATAAATTGGGAGATTGGGATTGATATATACACACTACTATATATAAAATAGATAAGTAATAAGAACCTGCTGTATAGCACAGGGAACTCTACTCAATACTCTGCAAGGCCTATATGGAAAAAGAATCTAAAAAACAAATAGTGGATATATGTATATGTATAACTGATTCACTTTGCTGTACACCTGAAACTAACACAACATTGTAAATCAACTATGCTCCAATATGAATTTTTTTAAAATCTTAAAAAAATATTTCTCCTGTTACTTAGGTTATTAATTATAAACAGATACATTAAAAGCTAAAAATATTCCCCAGAATAAATTAATAACTTCATGGCAACATTAAAAAAAGAAGTGGTACATATATACAATGGAATATTACTCAGCCATTAAAAAATGAAATAATGTCATTTACAGCAACATGGATGGACCTGGAGATGATCATACTAAGTGAAGTAAGTCAGACAGAGAAATATAAATATCATATGATATCGCTTATATGCAGAATCTAAAAAGAAATTAATACAAAATAACTTATTTACAAAACAGAAACGGACTCAAAGACTTAGAGAATGAACTTATGGTTACCAGGGGGAAAGGTTGGGGGGAGGGATAGATTGGGAGTTTGGAATTGACAAGTACACATTGCTATATTTAAAATAGATAACCAACAAGGTCCTACTGTATAGCACAGGGAACTCTGTTCAATACTCTGTAACAATCTAAATGGGAAATGAATTTGAAAAAGGATAGATACACATATATGTATAACTGAATCACTCTGCTGTACACCTGAAATTAATGCAACATTGTTAACCAACTATACTCCAATATAAAATAAAATTTTTTTAAAAAGTCAATTTTTTCTGATATTATTATAGCTATCCCAGTTACCTTTTGGTTACTCTGTATGGAATATTTTTTTCCATTCTTTTATTTTCAACCTATTTGTGTATTTGGGTGTAAAATGAGTAATTTGTAAGCAGCATATAGTGGGACTGTGTTTTTTGTCCATTCTGCCAGTCTCTGTCTTTTTATTAGTGAGTTTAATGCATTTACACTTAAAGTGATTACTGATAATGAAGGACTTTCTTCTGCCATTTTGCTGTTTTAACATATATCTTATATGTTTTTTTGTTTCTCTGTTCTTCCAATATTGCTGTTTTCTTTGTCTTTGTTAATTTCTTTTAGTGTAACATTTTGATTTCATCTTTATTTTCTTTTCTACATGTTTTAGTTATGTTCTTAGTAGTTGTCATGGGGATTACAGTTAACATCCAAATTTATAACAACCTAATTTGAAATGACACGAAATTAGCTTCAAGAACCATACCTTAACTCTGCTCCTATCCAGTTCCATCCCTCCCTTTATGTTGTTATTGTCAAAAATTAAATCTTTTTACTTTGTGTGCTCATTATCATAGATTTATAATTATCACTTTATGCATTTGTTTTTATAAATCATATAAAAAACAAAAAGAGAAGTTACAAACCAATAATACAATGATGCTAGCTTTTATTTTTACCTATGTAGCTACCTTTACTGGAGATCTTTATTTCTTCATATGACTTTGAGTTACCATATAGTTTCCTTTCCTTTCAGCATGAAGGACTCCCTTTAGCATTTATTGTAGGGGAGGATACTAGCAACAAACTCCATTAGCTTTTCTTTATCTGAAAGTGTTTTAATTTCCACTTCATTTTGAATGACAATTTTCCTGGGCATAAAATCTTGGTTGACATATGACCAAGCAATTCCATTCCTAGGATTATATCCAAAAGAATTGAAAGCAGGGACTTGAGAAAGTATCTGTAAATAGTTGAGAAAACAAATTGAGACCCCAAAAGATCATTTAAGAACTAATGTAAAGAGCAAGGAACTCAGTAGAATTGTTAAAAATCAAATTAATAAAATGAAGAAAAATTCTGGGGTAGTCACGGTGAATGAAAAGGATAAAGACAAATTAAACTAATTAGTTACAAAATAATAGAGTTGGGATCAAAGATAATCTAATAATAATAATGCCGAAGCAGAATAACTTCTATTCTACAATAAAACAGAGAACATATTAGAAGATAAAACAACAGAAATATTTCCTGAAATAATCGAAGAACTGCATTTGCAAATCTAAAGAATATACTCTGTGTTTGAGGTGAATCTGACAGATATTGACTGGAATCAAGTCATATCCTGATTACATTATTAAACAAGGATAAAGATGGCAACCAGGCACAGAAGGCAAATAATATACACAAGGGGAAAATAAAAACAAACTTGTTGACATGGTACTTCTCCAGAGATACAGCTAATGCCAGAAGAAAATGGAAAAGAATTAAAGTGTTCTAAAAGACATTGTGATACAAGAATACCAGCAAAGTTTAAATGTAAATCTAACAGGCACACATTCTAAAGCATGAAAGAACTCAGACTATATAACTAGCATGAGAACATTTTTTAGAGGGGGAGAACTACCAAATGAAGTATTTCATTCAAGTAAAAAACCCTACCAAATGATGAATGGCTGGTCAACTGAAAGAAAAGTGGAGAATCTGTAGGAAAAGGACTAGTAGTAAACATTTATTCCATTTAATCATATATATATATATATATATATATATATATATATATCCATTCATCTATTAATAGGCAGTTTACTTCCAAATCCTGGTTATTGTTGGTAATGCTGCAATGAGCATAGGGGTGCATATAACTTTTTGAATTAGTGCTTTTTTTTCCTTTGGATAAATACTCAGAAGTGGAATTGCTGAATCATCTTAGTAGTTACATTTTTAATTTTTTGATGTAGCTCCATACTGTTTTCCATAGTGGCTGTACCAATTTACATTCCCACCAACTGTGTAGGAGGGTTCTCTTTTCTCCACACCCTCTCCAGCATTTGTTATTTGTAGACTTTTTAGTGATGGACATTCTGACTGGTGTGAGGCGATATCTCATGTTGTTTTGATTTGTATTCCCTGTTGATTAGGGATGTTGAGCATTTCTTCATGTGTCTGTTGGCCATCTGCATATCTTCTTTGGAAAAAGGTCTATTAGGTCCTCTGCCTGTTTTTTAATTGCATTTTTTGGTGTTTTTGATATTGAGTTGTATGAGATATCTATATATTTTAGATATTAACCCATTACCTGTTATATTGTTTGCAAATATCTTCTCCCAGTCAGTTGGTTGCCTTTTTGTTTTGTTGATGGTTTCTTTCTCTGTGTAAAGGCATACCTTTACAGGGCAAATTTCTTCCCATTGGGAGCTTCAAGAGCAGTGAATCATGAGACAAGTCCTGTTTTGCCACTTTACTGGCTATATGATCTTGTGTATGTCACTTCCTCTCTGGAAGCAGACCTCAATTTTCCTATCTCTGGGGATATTCTTGATATTTGTGAATCTCTGATACCCACAGGCCCACTTTTTCACCAAGGCCGAATCTAGGACAAAGTTTCCTAATTGGTAACTACTAGACATCCATTTCCAGGCATAATACTTGGCAAAAGTATGAAGTTGGCAAAGCTTATCTCTGGAATCCTTCCATCTTCCTAATTCTGTGGGCACTTCTAATTTTGCTGCTTGTTTCAATTCCTCCCCCACTTCTTCCAACAGCTAACCTAAAGTTCTTCAAAGGTTAGCTGATAATAGTTTAAATGCTGAAGGTGGGGAAGTGGGAAGGGATTAGGGAAGCATTTACGGAGAGGAGTGGTTAACTTCTGAAGTGTGACTATTTGGGGCAAAGAGAGTAGTCCATTTTGCTGGACACACAGAGTAGATTTCTGGGAGAGAAAGGTTAAAATGAGATCAGATTATGTGGGGCTTTATACCTCATGGTTGTGGCATTTGAAATTAATTTGATTGATAGTAGGGAGACTTTGAAGGTTTTGTCCAGGGGGTGACTTGAACAGGATGAAGCACAATTCTCTAAAAAGCCTCAGTTAAAATGCAAATTATGTTCCCTGGGAGGGTAATGCATTGGTTCATTAACACTTATTAACACCTCAGAGAGAGATTTCTTATCGAGGAGCAAAGTGCCCTGAGGGACTGGGTCACAAGCACAAAATAGAGCAATATTGATTAGGAAGAAAAAAGGAGTAAACAAGTTTCAGAGAACAGGTAGTACCTGAATGTACATTGTAAGGGGACCCTGGGGAGATGGAAGGCAGCAGGAAAACAGCACTAGGCCTGGGGTGAAAAGACATAAGGGCACCAAGAGTTGGGGTGCCAGGCTAGGTCCTGGGTCCAAGTATAATGATCTGAAGACAGGTTCTGGCCCAGAAACAACTATCTTTTCTGCTAGCTGGAAATCATACCATGAGAGATTCATTCTATAGGATCTGGAAAGGCATTTATTTAAAGATACTTTGAGAGCCCTAAGCAAACTCAAATACCACCAGGTAACAACACCTAGTGCACATTTTTGGGCCCTAGTTTCATCACGTCTCACAATCTCTCTTTTCACATCTGTAAAATGGGGATAGTGCTGTTTTGCCTTGCTCATATATTTGAGGTGAGAGAATGAGAGGATCAGATGAGATGATAGATGATATAGAATGTTGTAAATGATAAAATGCTAGACCAGTATAAGAAAGGTTGAGTATTTTTTTTATAGTTTTCCTTTTTCCCCACAGTTCTAGGCAGAGAGCTGGACATTTTCACATATGTACTTATTAAGATTGAATTGAAGTGAATTGCTGTAATTTAATATATTTTCACAAGGATTATATGAAGCTAAAGATCTTTAACAACAACAACAAAAACAAAAAAGCCCTATTTTAGGAAAAATAGTCCATGATCAATCTTAGATTCTGGAAGATATATTGCTTGAGAGAGAGCAATTATTTACCTTTACTTTTGCTGTAGCCTCTGTAAGATTTATGAGTAGGCTGCTGAAGTCCAAATTTGCTTTAGACTATCACCACTTCCTAATTAAATGCAGGTTTAGATAGCTCTATGCTATTTAACTTTTTTTTAATGTAGGGTTTGTTATTTTATTACTATTAATTAATTAATTTATTTATTTTTGGCTGTGTTGGGTCTTCATTTCTGTGCAAGGGCTTTCTCTAGTTGTGGCAAGCGAGGGCCACTCTTCATCATGGTGCATGGGCCTCTCACTATCACGGCCTCTCTTGTTGCAGAGCACAGGCTCCAGACGCACAGGCTCAGTAGTTGTGGCTTATGGGCCTAGTTGCTCCACGGCATGTGGGATCTTCCCAGACCGTGGCTCGAACCCGTGTCCCCCGCATTGGCAGGCAGATTCTCAACCACTGCGCCATGAGGGAAGCCCGCTATTTAACTTTTAAAAAGTGATCTAGTACAATTTGTTTATTGAAGCTATTTTTGTATTTAATTTTAATATGAGAAAGTAGATAATTATTTTGCTCTAAATGCTTTATATCAGTAGTTATTGATTTCACCTTATCTGGATATATTTTTGCTGAAGCTCTTTGACCATTCCAAGACTTTGTATAAATTCAAAGGGAAAGTGTTAAAAGTCTTTAAATGTAAAAACGTATTCTCCTGATCTTGAAGTCATGGTCAATCTTATAGGGCCTAGGTCCTGGTATTTCAAAGTACTCTGCAATGGGTTTGAAATGCTTCTAGCTCTTAATCTTTCTCCTGGTCCTCTGCTTCCTTAACTACATCGCAATCTGGCTGGACAACCCAAACACCAATGAACTCTTTAAATTGATATAGGTCAGTGAAAGGACATAAGTGTAAGGGAAAAATAAGATTTACCTATGGAAATCTCAGTTTTCAGAAGAGCAAATAATAAAGTTTGAGTTAGCAGACCTGAGTTCTAGTCCTGCTCCAGATGTTTACTATATTTGGCAAGTCACTTTCCCTTTCAGGACCATAGTTCCTCTATAACTAAAATGATTTACTGAGCTAGAAGATATCTAAGGTCTCTTCCACCTCCATCAATTGAATTTCCATGCCTGAGAATATAGGATACAATTCTGCCCATTGGCCTAGGTGAGTGATGTCAAAGGACATGCACATGCTAATTATTTCATTATGTTACATGGCGCTTTTAGTAAAAAGTACTTGTCTAAGTACTCTCCTGGTTGTCAACTTTAGATACTGCACAAGGCCTTTCAGAGTACTTGGATTGATGTTATGTAATCACCCACACAGCAACATCTCAAAAAGTGTAACCTGGGGTTATCCTCATTAGAATCACATGGAATGCATGTTCTATGGTTCCATTCCAACCTGCTATAAATAATAATATCCTGGGTCAGTGAGGACTAGGAATCTGCACCTTATCAAGGTCCTCGGCTGATTCTAATGTCCACTAAAGTTTGAAAATCATGGGGTACAAAGTTAGAGTCATTCAAGAATATGTCAGATACAGGGAGAAGCAGAATAATCATGCCTTGTAAACAATGCTTGCTGAGGTGGGAAGAGTGTGGGTGAGGAGATAGCACACTCAGTATGAGAAAAACAAATACCTGCTTATAAAAAAGAACATTAAAAACAATTGAAGAACATAGTAAGCTTGAAACTAAGCACAATATTACATGAGAATGAATATTCAGAGGGGAAAAATGAAATGTGAACATTTAACATTTAAAAAAATCACTCAAGTTAAAGATATTACACTTGTAGAGAGTACTGGTAGTAACATCTTTAAGGTGTCCTGATTTTATTAAGGGGACTACACACTACTTTTCCCCAGAGACCAGGAATGTGGCACTGGAGTTGTGGAATTTTCCCTTTGGAAAGTGGGATTTCCCTGGATGCATTAAAAGCCAAATCATCAGGGGCTTCTCTGTACTGTGAGGTGCCAAGTTTGGCAGGATAAATAATGGAAAGAGAACTAGAGGAAAAGGAAAATGTGAGAAAGAATATGGAAAATGACAGGTGAGTCAGGGAAAGGACCTAATCAAAGAGAGAGAGTTTATGGGAAGAGAAAGAGAAGGCTAAGCCATGTAAAATATCGAATAGAGACTGGGATTGAACAAAGCTGGAAAGGAGAAAGAAGAAAACTAGGTAAATGGTTTTCTGAGGAGAACTCTAATTTGTCATATGAAAGGAAAAATAGTTTGATTCTGTACCTAATCTGGAATAGGGCCCACTGAAGACCATTTTACCCATACAAATGACTTTCTCCTTGAAGTTGAAAGCTGGTTTCAAGGTTGTTCCTGCCTTAAAACATCTTTAAGAACTGGTCTTTTTTTTTTTTTAAGGGAAACATTCAGATGCCTTTGCACATGGTTGGTCATATATTAATTTGCCAAACAGAAAAATCCTTAGAGATGGGTAACACTGTTAGCCTGAGGTACAGTGATAGGCTCTATTTTGTGATTCGAGGTTAAAGGGTTCCCACTCAGAACCTTATTCTTAACTAGCCTGGTCTGAAATTACCAGGAAAGAATCACTCCAGTTCATTAGCTTTGTCTCAATAGTCTCTTTTAAAATGCAAATATCATTCCTGGAAGAGGTAACATATTAACCAGTTCACACCATTGACATTTATTAGTTTTCTCAGATTAGCTCTATCAGGTTTGCTTGGAGCAAGGCCTGAAGGGAATGGGATAAATCCACAGAAGTTTAGATTTTTGAGGGTTTTTTTTCTTTTTTGGTGGGAAGGTAGTTAGAAGGGCAGGATTGTATTGGGGAAACCCCTGAGAACAGGTTTTTTTTTTTTTCTAATATTCCATCTAAGGTTGACCTGGGAAGGGATGGTAAAGTCCAGGAGAAACTGAAGGAGGAGGTATGAGATGGGCTCCTCAGAATCTAGTATTCATGGAATGGATATATAGGGTGGAGGAAAGTGTTGGATAAAGGTATAGACACAAGAAGATATTTTGGGATGGGAATATGGGGTGGAGGGAGAAAAAGCTCTGAAGACCAAACACTTGGTAAGAGCTCTCTGGAGCTCAGTTTTCTCATTTGTTAAGATAAGGGAGATGGACTAGGTAATATCAAAACTCCTTCGGAGGCTAACATTCTGGGATTTTTGCTTCACAATGTGATATAGGGCCTTTAGTTTCTGATAAAGTTCAGTTCCTAGTGTACTTACTGTTAACAAGCACTCTGATTGGGAATGTGAAACAAGTGAAAGACTTAAATAATAACTTGCTGGCTGATCTGTCTGTTGGTAAAAACCCAATGAATCACACATTGGTTTTGTATTAATGAAGGAACTGCATTCTCATAGTGTCAAATGCCTATACATAGTGTTTAATAACTAGAAATAAAGTATGAGTTTTTGAAGTTTCAACTTTCTTTCAGAGAATGGGATTGATGAGAAGTAATGTCTCTCCCTGCGCAGGCAGTCAAGAAGAGAAAAGGTTCACAAATTTTCAATCTGTTGATGATTCACCACGATCTATTGAACATAGAAGAAATGCCTTGACCATCATATGAAAGTGGTATCATAGGATAGAAAACCTCATTCTCACTAAACTATATATATACATATTTACAGATGTGCAGTAAAACCCTCCCAGCCCTTATAGTAACTTAGCAGAGAAAGGATGTGTTTTCAACATTTATTGATACCTAAGTAGAATGTCCTCCACTGAATTCATGAAAAGTAAACAAAAGTTTAGTAATCTTCAATCTTCTGTTACAACACAGAGGGCAAGGACCTATTGCCTACAGAGGTGAGTTGGAAGGTTACTAGAGATCATTCAGCCCAACCCTCTCATTTTAAAATTGACAAGATGACTTGGCCAGGGTACTACAGTGATTTAGAGGCAAAATCTAGATGCAAAGCAAGTCTCCTGAGTGCCTACAGAGGCAGTGTGCCATCATGGTAGAAAGCATGGACTTTAGAACTGCAGACATGGGTTCAAACACCAAAAATACTACTTCCTAGCTATCTGACCTCAAATTAGTTAGTAAACCTTTCTAAGCCTTGTTTTTCTCATCTGTAAAATGGGCATTAAAATAGCTCCCTTGTGGAGCTCTTGTGAGGATAATAAATATATTAACTCTAATTCACATGTCAAGAAACAGTGTAACGTGATAGTCAGGAATTCCCTGGAGGTCCAGTGGTTAGGACTCTGTGCTTTCACTGACGAGGGCCCAGGTTGGATCCCTGGTCAGGGAACTAAGATCCCACAAGCTGTGAGGTGCAGCCAAAAAAAAAAAAAAAAAAAAAAACAGAAAGAGGAAGAAACAGTATAACATAATGGTTAAGGGCAAGTATTCAAGTACTCTGGAGCTAGATTGCCTTGGTTTGAATTATGACACAACCACTTAATCTCCGTGCCTCAGTTTCCTCATTATTAAAATGTCAATTAAATTAGTAAGTCAGAAAGAAAAAGACAAATACCGTATGCTAACACATATATATGGAATTTAAGAAAAAAAATGTCATGAAGAACCTAGGGGTAAAGCAGGAATAAAGACGCAGACCTCCTAGAGAACGGACTAGAGGTTATGGGGAGGGGGAAGGGTGAGCTGTGACAGGGCGAGAGAGAGTCATGGGCATATACACACTAACAAACGTAGTAAGGTAGATAGCTAGTGGGAAGCAGCCGCATGGCACAGGGATATTGGCTCGGTGCTTTGTGACAGCCTGGAGGGGTGGGATAGGGAGGGTGGGAGGGAGGGAGACGCAAGAGGGAAGACATATGGGAACATATGTTTATGTATGACTGATTCACTTTGTTATAAAGCAGAAACTAACACACCATTGTAAAGCAATTATACCCCAATAAAGATGTTAAAAAAAATTAGTATTTACCTTATAGGTTTGCATGTACAAGTATCTGACATATAGCAATTCAGTATAGATGGTAGCTCTTATTATTACCATCATCAAATCCACTTGCTCACCACGTCCTCCACCCCATTTACTGCTTCTTTTATGGTTGTTAAAGTAGACTACCAAGGGTAGGGTCTCAATAATATCTACTTTTCCCACTGGCACACAGTGTGGCCTGGACGCAATATTCGTAGCATACCAGGTTTCAGTAAAGTCATTAAAGGCATCCATTAGCATACAAACACTCTATCTGGGAGAGAGAACACTTAAGCCATTAGCACTTTAGTTAGAATAATAAGATTAGCTATTATCAAGGACTTCATTGACAGGATCTGTGGAGTTTAGGGGGGGTTGGGGAATCCTACAAAGTTTGAAAACTAGGGATGGAAACTAAGGTAGAAATTCATAGGAGGATGTGTTAGACACCTCCATGGGGCTGGGGGTGGTTATAAAACAAAGGGAGGGAACTAAGAAGAGTAGAGAGCAAATCCAGCCCTAGCCAAAACTGTGGATTTGTCAGTGCCACTTGTACCCTTTCCCCCAGCTAATTCTTACTTCTTTTAATACCACCTTTCCTCTGGTCATTTAGCAAACAAATACCCCTAAGGTGTGGGTGGCTTAATGTGTTGCTGTTCCCAGGAGTACAACTGTGCCTAATTTAACAAATCCTCTGCTTAAAGGTGTTTTTTTTTTTACAAGCAAATACCATCTCAAGATAAATCAGGATACATGAAAATGGAATTCTCTGGAAAATGTAGCTAGGGATAGCAGTTAAAGTAAGGGGGAGTTCTGGTTTCCAGCTGAGGGGACTGCGTTCTACTTTGGTGGGAATAAGACTGAATTGACGCCCTGCATTCAGTCTGTGCTTTTCCTGGAGTTTCTTTTTTGTTCGGAGGAGAAGGGCCGAAAAAGGGCCCTTCCAGGGCGCGGCGCTGGGTTGCCACATTTGGGAGCGCCGCCCGGAGTTGGGCGCACAGCCTCCCGCCGCCCTGCCGTTGGGCTGGTGGAGGCCGCAGCGCTGCTAGGGTTGCATCAGTTTTCCTGTTTGCACTATTTCTTTTTGTAACCATGGCCCCGTCTTAAGTATCTCCAATTGAGAAACGAAACCTCAGGAAACCGAAACTTAACCAGCCGCTCTCGCTTCTGTAACTACGCTTGCTGACCCCCCTTTGTAATTATCCAACCAATCAGACGGCGACTAGTGTCTTTGTTTAAAGGTTAACCAATCAGTACTCCCCACCCTTGGAAAGTCCCGAACTTGTTTGTACCTGTCTATAAAAGAGATGAACTAAACTCCATCGGGACCTCTTAGCGTCACCGGCAACGAGTGCGCGGAGGTCCAGGTTCGAACCTGCAATAAATGACCCTTGCCGTTTGGCTTTGACTCTCGACTCTGGTGGTCTTGTGGAGGGGTCTCGCGACCGTGGGCATTTCACAGCTTGTCTAATTCTGAGGTAGCCCTGGAAGCTGAGTAGGAGAAGCACCACCAGCAGGGAGTAGAGCACAGGGAAAACCACAAAAGGGGGAGGACTCAAGCCAGTTACTTGGGCAGGGATTCTTATCTGGAGTGAGATCCCCTCTGGAATTCCCATGTTCTGTAAGACACCCCTCTACTTCTTTTGCATGAAGTTTCTGACTCCTAGGTAGGTTATTAGTATTAATTTTCTTCATTTTTAGAAGTATCTATGATTCCCATTAAAAAAGAAGGGATATTTCAAATGATATCACTCAGGCATCTGCCTATTGATATGCCTTACCCAGGGATTTAGTATGGGTTGCATACAGAAGTGGAAGGGCCCTGAGTGTAACATTTCCTCACCTGATACTTGTGCCAGAGGTCTGCCAAATATTTAACTCAACGAATCAAAATGTGAAGATTCTCCTTTCCAACTCCTCTAAAGAGAGCTGTGGCCATTTTGAGAAGTGCTGTACATTGAGATCCAAGGTGGCTTGCATTCAACGATTTCATTGGTTTCCAAGTGACTTACCTTGAAATGGAGCTCTGAACAGAAGAAAATATATCAATGATATTCACACACACACCGCTCCACTATGATGTGTGTCACTGGCCTCACATTGCTATTTCCATAGGCACCCCAAGTCTATCTGCTTCTTTCTCATTGCTTTAGTCATTACAACAAGGTGTGACTTCCCCTGAGAGTTGGAAATTGCAGTTCCTGCTGTAATTGACATACTTGTCAGATGGATTTAAGTCTTTCACTGTCCTGACTCAGACCAGAAAAACAATAAACTATGCCAGTGGAATGGATATACCAACAAATAAACTTTGAGACTATGAAGTGTTAATATCTGTTATCATGTCACCACTCTTCCAAAATGAGTTTTGTTTTACATCTGACCTGTGGACACAAAATGTCACCTGACATTTCAGTAAACAAAGGATGTTGTGGCCATAAAGCCATCAGCCACTGCAGCAGCCCCCAACAGTGTACTCTGAGGGGAATTCAGAATGTAGAAAAATAAGATTCTGGTCCTAGATAGTTAAGATGCATATCAAAGGAATAATTTCAATGAGCCGGTACTCTTGCATCTTCCTATACATAGAACAGCACTAAAATCATTAACTTGAGAGGACTTTTTTGTTATTAGCAGTAATCTTTTGATGTTCAACTACACTTTTTTTCCCCAGCAAAACTGAAATAAATAAATAAATAAATAAGTGTATGTGTGTATGTATATATATAGTCTCCTCCATTACCTCTTTAGAATAGTTTCTCAGAGATAGCTGAGTGGCTGTGTCCCAGGCTATGGTCCTCAGTAATGCCCCAAATAAAACACAATTCTCAACTTTTAGGTTGTGCATCTTTTTTCAGTCAACAGACCTAAGAACCAAAATCAGCAATATACCTTTTCCCTCCACAAATCTATCTCTGATCTAGTCTGTGGTGTGAAAGGAAATTTACCACTAGAAAGTCAAAGTAAAATTAAGGGACTCTAAATCCACTTATGTTTCTTCTGATTTTAAGAACTGTACTAATAAGAAGAAGGAGGATCATTTACGGTGTGATTTAAGGGTACAGTGAGAAAGCACAATTATTCCCAAAATGTCTTCCTCAATTAAACTGCTAATGCTCCAATGTCTGTTTATTCATTCAATAAAACACTTACAGTGTCTACCATGTGCCAGGCACATTCTCAGGAACACGAAAAAAGTTGAGGGCATCTTCAAATAGGTGAAGGGGCATATAAAAAAGCACTTGGAAGCTGACCTGTGGGTAATGGGGTAGGGGAGTGAAAAAAGTATACGGCCAAGAGAAGGAAAAGTTCAGAAAGGCAAGAGCAACATATTTTCCTGATTTCTCAATTGTGGTCCCAATGGCAATATGCATATATGTCTCATTTACCGCTGCAATTAGCTAGTTCAGTTGGTGATCATAGCTCTTAACCAGCTAGTACACTTCTTAGTTAGGGAAGAAAATTATTCTGAAAAAAGTAACATTTTACATTTAGGTTTTCATTTTTTTTCTTTAACATCTTTATTAGAGCATAATTGATTTACAATGTTGTGTTAGTTTCTGCTTCATAACAAAGTGAATCAGTTATACATATACATATGTTCCCATATCTCTTCCCTCTTTCATCTCCCTCCCTCCCACACTCCATAACCAACCGCTCTAGGTGGTCACAAACCACCGAGCTGATTTCTCTATGCTATGCGGCTGCATCCCATTAGCTATCTATTTTACGTTTGGTAGTGTATATACGTCCATGCCACTCTCTCACTTTGTCACAGCTTACCCTTCCCCCTCCCCATATCCTCAAGTCGTTTCTCTAGTAGGTCTGTGTCTTTATTCCTGTCTTACCCCTAGGTTCTTCATGACATTTTTTCCCTTAAATTCCATATATATGAGTTAGCATACGGTATTTGTCTTTCTCTTTCTGACTTACTTCACTCTGTATGACAGACTCTAGGTCCATCCACCTCATTATAAATAGCTCAGTTTCGTTTCATTTTATGGCTGAGTAATATTCCATTGTATATATGTGCCACATCTTCTTTATCCATTCATCTGATGATGGACACTTAGATTGCTTCCATGTCCTGGCTATAGTAAATAGAGCAGCAATGAACATTTTCTTGCATGACACTTTATGAATTACGGTTTCTCAGGGTATATGCCCAGTAGTGTGACTGCTGGGTCATATGGTAGTCCTATTTTTAGTTTTTTAAGGAACCTCCATACTGTTCTCCATAGTGACTGTATCAATTTACATTCCCACCAACAGTAAAAAAGTGTTCCCTTTTCTCCACACCCTCTCCAGCATTTATTGTTTGTAGATTTTTTTAACATCTTTATTGGAGTATAATTGAGTTACAATGGTGTGTCAGTTTCTGCTTTCTAACAAAGTGAATCAGTTATACATATACAAGTGTTCCCATATCTCTTCCTTCTTGCATCTCCCTCCCTCCCACCCTCCCTATCCCACACCTGTACGTGGTCACAAAGCACCCAGCTGACGTCCCTGTGCTATGGAGCAGCTTCCCACTAGCTATCTATTTTACGTTTGGTAGTGTATATATGTACATGCCACTCTCTCACTTTGTCACAGATTACACTTCCCCCTCCCCATATCCTTAAGTCCATTCTCTAGTAAGTCTGTGTCTTTATTCCTGTCTTACCCTTAGGTTCTTCATGAAGTTTTTGTTTTCCTTTGTTTTTCATTTTTTTTCTTACATTCCATATATATGTATTAGCATACAGTATTTGTTTTTCTCTTTCTGACTTACTTCACTCTGTATGACAGACTCTAGGTCAATCCACCTCACTACAAATATCTCAATTTTGTTTCTTATATGGCTGAGTAATATTCCATTGTATATATGTGCCACATATTCTTTATCCATTCATCTGATGATGGACACTTAGGTTGCTTCCATCTCCTGGGTATTGTAAATAGAGCTGCAATGAACATTTTGGTACATGATTCTTTTTGAATTATGGTTTTCTCAGGGTATATGTCCAGTAGTGGGATTGCTGGGTCGTATGGTAGTTCTATTTGTAGTTATTTAAGGAACCTTCATACTGTTCTCCACAGTGGCTGTATCAATATACATTCCCACCAGCAGTGCAAGAGTGTTCCCTTTTCTCCACACCCTCTCCAGCATTTATTGTTTGGAGATTTTTTGATGATGGCCATTCTGACTGGTGTGAGATGATATTTCATTGTAGTTTTGCTTTGCATTGCTCTAATGATTAGTGATGTTGAGCATTCTTTCATGTGTTTGTTGGCAATCTGTGTATCTTCTTCGGAGAATTGTGTATTTAGGTCTTCTGCCCATTTTTGGATTGGGTTGTTTGTTTTTTTGTTATTGAGCTGCATGAGCTGCTTGTAAATCTTGGAGATTAATCCTTTGTCAGTTGCTTCATTTGCAAATATTTTCTCCCATTCTGAGGGTTGTCTTTTGGTCTTGTTTATGGTTTCCTTTGCTGTGCCAAAGCTTTTAAGTTTCATTAGGTCCCATTTGTTTATTTTTGTTTTTATTTCCAATTCTCTAGGAGGTGGGTCAAAAAGGATCTTGCTGTGATTTATATCATAGAGTGTTCTGCCTATGATTTCCTCTAAGAGTTTGATAGTGTCTGGCCTTACATTGACGTCTTCAATCCATTTTGAGATTTTTGTGTGTGGTGTTAGGGAGTGTTCTAATCTCATACTTTTCCATGTAGTTGTCCAGTTTTCCCAGCACCACTTCTTGAAGAGGCTGTCTTTTCTCCACTGTATATTCTTGCCTCCTTTATCAAAGGTAAGGTGACAATATGTGCATGGGTTTATCTCTGGGCTTTCTATCCTGTTCCATTGTTCTATATTTCTGTTTTTGTGCCAGTACCATACTGTCTTGATTACTGTAGCATTGTAGTATATTCGGAAGTCAGGGAGCCTGATTCCTCCAGCTCCGTTTTTCTTTCTCAAGATTGCATTGGCTATTTGGGGTCTTTTCCATTTCCATACAAATTGTGAATTTTTTTGTTCTAGTTCTGTGAGAAATGCCAGTGGTCATTTGATAGGGATTGCATTGCATCTGCAGATTGCTTTGGGTAGTAGAGCCATTTTCACAATGTTGATTCCTTCAATCCATGAAAATGGTATATCTCTCCATCTATTTGTATCACCTTTACTTTATTTCATCAGTGTCTTATAGTTTTCTGAATACAGGACTTTTGCCTCCTTAGGTAGGTTTATCCCTAGATATTTTATTCTTCATGTTGCAACGGTAAATGGGACTGTTTTCTTAATTTCACTTTCAGATATTTCATCATTAGTTTATAGGAATGCTAGAGATTTCTGTGCATTAATTTTGTTTCCAGCTAGTTTACCAAATTCACTGATTAGCTCTAGTAGTTATCTGGTAACATCTTTAGGATTCTCTATGTATTGTATCATGTCACGTGCAAACAGTGACAGCTTTATTTCTACTTTTCCGATTTGGATTCCTTTTATCTCCTTTTCTTCTCTGATTGCTGTGGCTAAAACTTCCAAAATTATGTTGAATAAGAATGGTGAGAGTGGGCAACCTTGTCTTGTTCCTGATCTTAGTGGAAATGGTTTAAGGTTTTCACCTTTGAGGATGATGTTGACTGTGGGTTTGTCATATATGGCCTTTATTATGTTGAGGAAAGTTCCCTCTATGCCGACTTTCTGCAGGGTTTTTATCACAAATGGGTTTTAACTTTTGTCAAAAGCTTTCTGTGCATCTATTGAGATGATAAGATGGTTTTTCTCCTTCAATTTGTTACTATGGTGTATCACGTTGATTGATTTGCATACATTGAAGAATCCTTGCATTTCTGGGATAAACCCCACTTGATCATGGTTTATGATCCTTGTAATGTGCTGTTGGATTCCGTTTGCTAGTATTTTGATGAGGATGTTTCTTCTTTGTTCATCAGTGATATTGGCCTCTAGTTTTCTTTTTGGTGACATCTTTGTCTGGTTTTGGTATCAGGGTGATCGTGGCCTTGTAGAATGAGTTGGGGAGTGCTCCTCCCTCTGTTGTATTTTGGAAGAGTTTGAGAAGGATGGGTGTTAGCTCTTCTCTAAATGTTTGATAGAATTCACCTGTGAACCCATCTGGTCCTGGGCTTTTCTTTCCTGGAAGGTTTTTAATAACAGTTTCAATTTCAGTGCTTGTGATTGGCCTGTTCATATTTTCTATTTCTTCTGGGTTCATTCTCAGAAGGTTGTGCATATCTAAGAATTTGTCCTTTGCTTCCAGGTTGTCTATTTTGTTGGCATAGAGTTGCATGTAGTACTCTCTCATGATCCTTTGTATTTCTGCAATGTCAGTTGTTATTTCTCCTTTTTCATTTCTAATTCCATTGATTTGAGTCTTCTCCATTTTTTCTTTTTTTAACATATTTATTGGAGTATAATTGCTTTACAATGGTGTGCTAGTTTCTGCTTTACAACAAAATGAATGAGTTTTATATATATATATATACATATGTGCCCATATCTCTTCCCTCTTGCGCCTCCCTCCCTCCCACGCTCCCTATCCCACCCATCCAGGCGATCACAACACTGAGCTGATCTCCCTGTGCTATGCGGCTGTTTCCCACTAGCTATGTAACTTATGTTTGGTAGTGTATATATGTCCATGCTTCTCTCTCACTTTCTCACAGCTTACCTTTCCCCCTCCCCATATCCTCCAGTCCATTCTCTAGTAGGTCTGTGTCTTTATTCCTGTCTTACTCCTAGGTTCTTCATGACATTTTTTTTCTTACATTCCATATATATGTGTTAGCATACGGTATTTATCTCTCACTTTCTGACTTACTTCACCCTGTATGACAGACTCTAGGTCTATCCACCTCATTACAAATAGCTCAATTTCATTTCTTTTTATAGCTGCATAATATTCCATTGTATATATGTGCCACATCTTCTTTAACCATGCATCCAATGATGGACACTTAGGTTGTTTCCATCTCCAGGCAATTGTAAATAGAGCTGCAATGAACATTTTGGTACACGACTCTTTTTGAAATATGGTTTTCTCAGGGTAGATGTCCAGTAGTGGGATTGCTGGGTCATATGGTAGTTCTATTTGTAGTTTTTTAAGGAACCTCCATACTGTTCTCCACAGTGGCTGTATCAATTTGCTTTCCCACCAACAGTGCAAGAGGGTTCCCTTTTCTCCACACCCTCTCCAGCATTTATTGTTTGTAGATTTGTTGATGATGGCCATTCTGACTGGTGTGAAATGATATCTCATTGTAGTTTTGATTTGCATTTTGCTAATGATTAATGTTGTTGAACATTCTTTCATGTATTTGTTGGCAATCTGTGTATCTTCTTCGGAGAATTGTGTATTTAGGTCTTCTGCCATTTTTGGATTGGGTTGTTTGATTTTTTGTTATTAAGCTGCATGTGCTGCTTATAAATTTTGGAGATTAATCCTTTGTCAGTTACTTCATTTACAAATATTTTTTTCCCATCCTGAGGGTTGTCTTTTGGTCTTTTTTATGGTTTCCTTTGCTGTGCAAAAGCTTTGAAGTTATATTAGGTCCCATTTGTTTATTTTTGTTTTCATTTCCTTTTCTCTAGGAGGTGGGTCAAAAAGGATCTTGCTGTGATTTATGTCATACAGTGTTCTGCCTGTGGTTTCCTCTAAGAGTTTGATAATTTCTGGCCTTACATTTAGGTCTTTAATCCATTTTGAGCTTATTTTTGTGTATGCTGTTAGGGGGTGATCTAATCTCATACTTTTACATGTACCTGTTCAGTTTTCCCAGCACCACTTCTTGAAGAGGCCGTCCTTTCTCCACTGTACTTTCCTGCCTCCTTTATCAAAGATAAGGTGACCATATGTGCATGGGTTTATCTCTGAGCTTTCTAACCTGTTCCATTGATCTATCTTTCTGTTTTTGTGACAGTAGCATACTGTCTTGATTACTGTAGCTTTGTAGTATAGTTGCAAGTCAGGGAGCCTGATTCCTCCCGTTCCATTTTTCATTCTCAAGATTGCTTTGGCTATTCGGGGTCTTTTGTGTTTCCATACAAATTGTGAAAATTTTTGTTGTAGTTCTGTGAAAAATGCCAGTGGTAGTTTGATAGGCATTGCATTGAAACTGCAGATTGCTTTGGGTAGTAGTCATTTTCACAATGTTGATTCTTCCAATCCAAGAACATGGTATATCTCTGCATCTATTTGTATCATCTTTAATTTCTTTCATCAGTGCCTTATAATTTTCTGCATACAGGTCTTTTGTCTTCTTAGGTAGGTTTATTTCTAGATATTTTATTCTTTTTGTTGCAATGGTAAATGGGAGTGTTTTCTTGATTTCACTTTCAGATTTTTCATCATTAGTGTATAGGAATGCCAGAGATTTCTGTGCATTAATTTTGTATCCTGCTACTTTACCAAGTTCATTGATTAGCTCTAGTAGTTTTCTGGTAGCATCCTTAGGATTATCTATGTATAATTTTATGTCATCAGCAAACAGTGATAGCTTTACTTCTTCTTTTCCAATTTGGATTCCTTATATTTCCCTTTCTTCTCTGATTGCTGTGGCTAAAACTTCCAAAACTATGTTGAATAAGAGTGGTGAGAGTGGGCAACATTGTCTGGTTCCTGATCTTAGTGGAAATACTTTCAGTTTTTCACCATTGAGGATGATGTTGGCTGTGAGTTTGTCATATATGGCCTTTATTATGTTGAGGAAAGTTCCCTCTATGCCTACTTTCTGCAGGGTTTTTATCATAAATGTGTGTTGAATTTTGTTGAAAGCTTTCTCTGCATCTATTGAGATGATCATATGGTTTTTGTCCTTCAATTTGTTAATATGGTGTATCACATTGATTGATTTGTGTATATTGAAGAATCCTTGCATTCCTGGAATAAACCACACTTGATCATGGTGTATGATCCATTTAATATGCTGTTGGATTCTGTCTGCTAGTATTCTGTTGAGGATTTTTGCATCTATATTCATCAGTCATATTTGCCTGTAGTTTTCTTTCTCTGTGACATCCTTGTCTGGTTTTGGTAGCAGGGTGATGGTGGCCTCGTAGAATGAATTTGGGAGTGTTCCTCCCTCTTCTATATGTTGGAAGAGTTTGAGAAGGATAGGTGCTAGCTCTTCAGTAAATGTTTGATAAAATTCACCTGTGAAGCCATCTGGTCCTGGGCTTTTGTTTGTTGGAAGATTTTTAATCACAATTTCAATTTCAGTGCTTGTGATTGGTCTGTTTATATTTTCTGTTTCTTGCTGATTCAGTCTTGGCAGGTTGTGTATTTCTAAGAATGTGTCCATTTCTTCCAGGTTGTCAATTTTATTGGCATAGATTTGCTTGTAGTAATCTCTCATGATCTTTTGTATTTCTGCAGTGTCAGTTGTTACTTCTCCTTTTTCATTTCTAATTCTATTGATTTGAGTGTTGTCCCATTTATCTTGATGAGTCTGGCTAATGGTTTATCAATATTGTTTATATTCGCAAATAACCAGCTTTTAGTTTTATTGATCTTTGCTATTGTTTCCTTCATTTCTTTTTCATTTATTTCTGATCTGATTTTTATGATTTCAATCCTTCTGCTAACTTTGTGGTTGTTTTGTTCTTCTTTCTCTAATTGCTTTAGTTGCATGGTTAGGTTGTTTATTCGAGATGTTACCTGTTTCTTAAGGTTGGATTGTATTGCTATAAACTTCCCTCATAGAACTACTTTTGCTACATCCCATAGATTTTGGGTCATCGTGTCTCCATTGTCATTTGTTTCTAGGTATTTTTTGATTTCCTCTTTGATTTCCTCAGTGATCACTTCGTTATTAAATAGTGTATTGTTTAGCCTCCATGTGTATGTATTTTTTACAGATATTTTCCCGTAATTCATATCTAGTCTCATGGCGTTGTGGTCAGAAAAGATACTTGATACAATTTCAATTTTCTTAAATTTACCAAGGCTTGATTTGTGACCCAAGATATGATCTATCCTGGAGAATGTTCCATGAGCACTTGAGAAAAATGTGTATTCTGTTGTTTTTGGATGCAATGTCCTATGAATATCAATTAATCCCATCTTGTTTAATGTATCATTTAAAGCTTGTGTTTCCTACTTTATTTTCATGTTGAATGATCTGTCCATCAGTGAAAGGGGGTGTTAAAGTCCCCTACTATGAATGTGTTACTGTCAATTTCCCCTTTTATGGCTGTTAGTATTTGCCTTATGTATTGAGGTGCTCCTATGGTGGGTGCATAAATACTTACAATTGTTATATATTCTTCTTGAATCAATCCCTTGATCATTATGTAGTGTCCTTCTTTGTCTCTTTTAATAGTCTTTATTTTAAGGTCTATTTTGTCTGATATGAGAATTGCTACTACAGTTTTCTTTTGGTTTCCATTTGCATGAAATATCTTTTACCATCACCTTACTTTCAGTCTGTATGTGTCTCTAGGTCTGAAGTGGGTCTCTTGTAGACAACAAATATATGGGTCTTGTTTTTGTATCTATTCAGCCAATCTGTGTCTTTTGATGGAAGCATTTAGTCCATTTACATTTAAGGTAATTATCGATATGTATGTTCCTATTCCCATTCTCTTGATTGTTTTGGGTTCGTTATTGTAGGTCTTTTCTTTCTCTTTTGTTTCTTGCCTAGAGAAGTTCCTTTACCAGTTATTGTAGAGCTGCTTTGGTGGTGATGAACTCTCTCAGCTTTTGATGTCTGTAAGGATTTTATTTTCTCCATCGAATCTGAATGAGATCCTTGTTGGGTAGAGTAATCTTGGTTGTAGGTTTTTCTCCTTCATCACTTTAAATATGTCCTGCCAGTCCCTTCTGGCTTGCAGAGTTTCTGCTGAAAGATCAGCTGTTAACCTTATGGGGATTCCCTTGTGTGTTATTTTTTGTTTTTCCCTTGCTTCGTTTCATATGTTTTCCTTGTATTTAGTTTTTGACAGTTTGATTAATATGTGTCTTTGTGTGTTTCTCCTTGGATTTATCCTGTATGGGACTCTCTGTGCTTCCTGGACTTGATTAATATTTCCTTTCCCATATTAGGGAAATTTTCAACCATAATCTCTTGAAATATTTTCTCAGTCCCTTTCTTTTTCTCTTCTTCTTCTGGAACCCATATAATTTGAATGTTGGTGTATTTAATGTTGTCCCAGAGGTCTCTGACTGTTCTCAGTTCTTTTCATTCTTTTTTCTTTATTCTGCTCTGCAGTAGTTATTTCCACTATTTTATCTTCCAGGTCACTTATGTGTTCTTCTGCCTCAGTTATTCTGCTATTGATCCCATCTAGAGTATTTTTCATTTTATTTATTGTATTGTTCATCATTGTTTTTTTCATCCTTAGTTCGTCTAGGTCCTTGTTAAATGTTTCTTGCATTTTGTCTATTCTATTTCCAAGATTTTGAATCAACTTTACTATCATTATTCTGAATTCTTTTTCAGGTAGACTGTCCATTTACTCTTCATTTGTTAGGTCATGTGGGTTTTTATGTTGTTCCTTCATCTGCTGTGTGTTTTTCTGTCTTCTCATTTTGCTTATCTTACTGTGTTTGGGGTCTCCTTTTTGCAGGCTGCAGGTTCGTAGTTCCCGTTGTTTTTGTTGTCTGTCCCCAGTGGCTAAGGTTTGTTCAGTGGGTTGTGTAGGCTTCCTGGTGGAGAAGACTAGTGCCTGTGTTCTGGTCGATGAGGCTGGATCTTGTCTTTCTGGTGTTCAGGTCCACATCTGGTGGTGTGTTTTGGCATGTCTGTGGACTTATTATGATTTTGGGCAGCCTCTCTGCTAATGGGTGGGGTTGTATTCCTGTCATGCTAGTTGTTTGGCATAGGATGTTCAGCACTTTAGCTTGCTGGTCGTTGAGTGAAGCTGGGTGCGGGTGTTGAGATGGAGATCTCTGGGAGATTTTCACCATTTGATATTATGTGGAGCTGGGAGGTCTCTTGTGGACTAGTGTCCTGAAGTTGGCTCTCCCACCTCAGAGGCACAGCACTGACTCCTGGCTGGAGTACCAAGAGCCTTTCATCCACATGGCTCAGAATAAAAGGGAGAAAAAGTGGAAAGAATTAGTGGAAATAGAAAGAAAGAAAGGAAGAAAGAAAGAAAGGAAGGAGGGAGGGAGGGAGGGAGGGAGGAAGGAAGGAAGGAAGGAGGGAAGGAAGGAAAAAAGAAAGAAAGAAGATAAAGTAGAATAAAATAAAGACAAAATATAATAAAATTATTAAAATAAAAAAATTATTAAGTGAAAAAAAAAAAACAAACAGTGGATGGATAGAGCCCTCGGACAAATGGTGGAAACAAAGCTATACAGACAAAATATCACACAGAAGCATACACATACACACTCACAAAAAAAGGAAAAGGCGAAAAAAATCATAAACCTTGCTCTCAAAGTCCACCTCCTTAATTTGGGATGATTCGTTGTCTATTCATGTATTCCACAGATACAGCGTACATCAAATTGTTTGTGGAGCTTTAATCTGCTGCTTCTGAGGCTGATGGGAAAGATTTCCCTTTCTCTTCTTTGTTCTCATAGCTCCCAGGGGCTCAGCTTTGGATTTGGCCCCACCTTTGCGTGTACGTCACTGGAGGGCATCTGTTTTTCACTCAGACAGGATGGGGTTACAGGAGCAGCTGATTCGGGGGCTCTGGCTCACTCAGGCCTGGGGGAGGGTTGGGCATGGAGTGTGGGGCGAGCCTGCGGCGGCAGAGACCAGCGTGACATTGCACCAGCCTGAGGCACACCATGCGTTCTCCTGGGGGAGTTGTCCCTGGATCCCGGGACCCTGGCAGTGGCGGGCTGCACTGGCTCCCCGGAAGGGGGCTGTGGATAGTGACCTGTGCTCGCACCCAGGCTTCTTGGTGGCAGCAGCAGCAGCCTTAGCGTCTCATGCCTGTCTCTGGGATCCGCGCTTTTAGCCGCGGCTCGTGCCTGTCTCTGGAGCTCATTTAAGCAGCGTTCTTAATCCCCTCTCCTCACGCACCAGGACACAAAGAGGGAAGAAAAAGTCTCTTGCCTCTTTGGCAGGTCCAGACGTTTCCCTGGACTCCCTTCCGGCCAGCCATGATGCACTAACCCCCTGCAGACTGTGTTCACGCCGGCAACCCAAGTCCTCTCCCTGCGCTCTGACCAAAGCCCGAGCCTCAGCTCCCAGATCCGCCCGCCCCGGCGCGGGGAGCAGACAAGCCTCTCGGGCTGGTGAGTGCCGGTCAGCACTGATCATCTGTGCAGGAATCTCTCCACTTTGCCCCCCTCACCCCTGTTGCTGTGTTCTCCTCTACGGCTCCGAAACTTTACCCCTCCCCCACCCGCAGTCTCCACCCACGAAGGGGCTTCCTAGTGTGTGGAAACCTTTCCTCCTTCACAGCTCCCTCCCACTGGTGCAGGTCCCATCCCTATACTTTTGTCTCTGTTTATTCTTTTTTTCTTTTGCCCTACCTATGTACGTGGGGGGTTTCTTGCCTTTTGGGAGGTCTGAGGTCTTCTGCCAGCATTCAGTAAGTGTTCTGTAGGAGTTGTTCCACGTGTAGATGTATTTCTGGTGTATGTGTGAGGAAGAAGGTGATCTCCACGTCTTACTATTCCGCCATCTCCCCGGAAGCCCCCCCTTTTTACTTGATGAGTCTGGCTAATGGTTTATCAATTTTGTTTACCTTCTCAAAGACCCAGCTTTTAGTTTTATTGATCTTTGCTATCGTTTCCTTCATTTCGTTTTCATTTATTTCTGATTTAATCTTTATGATTTCTTTCCTTCTGCTAACTTTGGGGATTTTTTGTTCTTCTTTCTCTAAATGCTTTAGGGGTAAAGTTAGGTTGTTTATTTGAGAGGTTTCTTGTTTATTAATTTAGGATTTTATTGCTATAAAGTTCCCTCTTAGAACTGCTTTTGCTGCACCTCAGAAGTTTTGGGTCAGCAAGTTTTCATTGTCATTTGTTTCTAGGTATTTTTTTATTTCCTCTTTGATTTCTTCAGTGATCTTCTGGTTATTAAGTACTGTATTGTTTAGCCACCATGTGCTTGTATGTTTTACAGATTTTTTCCTACAATTGATATTTAGTCTCATAGTGTTGTGGTCGGAAAAGATACTTGATATGATTTCAATTTTCTTAAATTTACCGAGGCTTGATTTGTGACCCAAGATATGATCTATCCTGGAGAAATTTCCATGAGCACTTGTGAAGAATGTGTATTCTTTTGTTGTTGGATGGAATGTCCTATAAATATCAATTAAGTCCATCTTGTTTAATGTATCATTTAAAGCTTTTGTTTCCTTATTTGTTTTCTTTTTGGATGATCTGTCCATTGGTGAAAGTAGGGTGTTAACGTCCCCTACTATGACTGTGTTACTGTTGATTTCCCCTTTTATGGATGTTAGTAATTGCCTTATGTACTGAGGTGCCCCTATGTTGGGTGCGTAAATATTTACAATTTTTATATCTTCTTCTTGGATCGATTCCTTGATCATTATGTAGTGTCCTTCTTTGTCTCTTGTAATAGTCTTTATTTTAAAGTCTATTTTGTCTGACATGAGTATTGCTACGCTAGCTTTCTTTTGATTTCCATTTGTATGGAATATCTTTTTCCATCCTGTTGCTTTCGGTCTTTATGTGTCCCTAGGTCTGAAATGGGTCTCATGTAGATAGCATATATACGGGTCTTCTTTTTGTATCCATTCAGCCTTTCTATGTGTTTTGGTGGGTGCATTTAATCTATTTACATTTAAGGTAATTATCGATATGTATGTTCCTATTCCCATTTTTTAAATTGTTTTGGGTTTGTTACTGTAGGTCTTTTCCTTCTCTTGTGTTTTTTTGCCTAGAGAAGTTCCTTCAGCATTTGTTGTAAAGGTGGTTTGGTGGTGCTGAACTCTCTCAGCTTTTGCTTGCCTGTAATGATTTTAATTTCTCCATCAAATCTAAATGAGGTCCTTGCTGGGTAGCGTAATCTGGTTGTAGGTTTTTCTCCATCATCACTTTAAATATGTCCTGCCACTCCCTTCTGGCTTGCAGAGTTTCTACTGAAAGATCAGCTGTTAACCTTATGGGGATTCCCTTGTGTGTTATTTGCTGTTTTTCCCTTGCTGTTTTTAATGTTTTCTTTGTATTTAATTTTTGATAGTTTAATTACTATGTGTCTTTGTGTGTTTCTCCTTGGATTTATCCTGAATGGGACCCTCTGTGCTTACTGGACTTGATTAACTATTTCCTTTCCCATGTTAGGGAATTTTTGAACTATAATCTCTTCAAATATTTTTTCAGTCCCTTTGTTTATCGCTTCTTCTTCTGCTTCCCCTAGAATTCGAATGTTGGTGCGTTTAATGTTGTCCCAGAGGTCTCTGAGACTGTCCTCAGTTCTTTTCATTCTTTTTTTCTTTTTTCTGCTCTGCAGTAGTTATTTCCACTATTTATCTTCCAGGTCACGTATCAGTTCTTCTACCTCAGTTATTGTGCTATTGATCCCTTCTTGAGAATTTTAAATTTCATTTATTTTGTTGTTCATCATTGTTTGTTTACTCTCTAGTTCTTCTAGTCCTTGTTAAACGTTTCTTGTATTTTCTCCATTTTATTTCCAAGATTTTGGATAATGTTTACTATCATTATTCTGAATTCTTTTTCAGATAGACTGCCTATTTCCTCTTCATTTGTTTGGTCTGGTGGGTTTTTGCCTTGATCCTTCATTTGCTGTGTGTTTCTCTGTCTTCTCATTTTGCTTAATTTACTGTGTTTGGGGTCTCCTAATTGCAAGCTGCAGGTTCATAGTTCCCATTGTTTTTCATGTCTGTCCCCAGTGGCTAAGGTTGGTTCAGTGGGTTGTGTAGGCTTCCCAGTGGAGGGACTAGTGCCTGTGCTCTGGTGGATGAGGCTGGATCTTGTCTTTTTGGTGGGCAGGTCCACATCTGATGGTGTGTTTTGGGGTGTCTGTGGCATTATTATGATTTTAGGCAGCCTCTCTGCTAATGTGTTGGTTTGTGTTCCTGTCTTGCTAGTTGTTTGTCATAGGGTTTCAAGCACTGTAGCTTGCTGGTTGTTGAGTGAAGCTGGGTGCTGGTGTTGAGATGGAGATCTCTGGGAGCTTTTTACCATTTGATATTATGTGGAACTGGGAGGTCTCTTGTGGACCAGTGTCCTGAAGTTGGCTCTCCCACCTCAGAGACACAGCCCTGACGCCTGCCTGCAGCACCAAGAGCCTTTCATCCACACAGCTCTGAATAAAAGGGGGAAAAATAGAAAGAATGAAAGAAAGAAGATAAAATAAAATAAAGTAAAATAAAATAGTTTTTAAAATGAAAAATAATTATTAAGGAAAAGAAATTAAAAAGTAAAAAAAAAATGGATGGACAGAACCCTAGGACAAATGGTAAAAGCAAATCTATACAGACAAAATCTCACACAGAAGCATAAACATACACCCTCACAAAAAGAGAAAGAGGGGAAAAATATATATCTTTGCTTCCAAAGTCCACCTCCTCAATTTCGGATGATTCGTTGTCTATTCAGGTATTCTTCAGATGCAGGGTACATGAAGTTGATTGTGGAGATTTAATCCACTGCTCCTGAGGCTGCTGGGAGGAATTTCCCTTTCTCTTCTTTGTTCGCACAGCGTCCATTGTTCAGCTTTGGATTTGGACCCGCCTCTGCATGTAGGTCGCCTCAGGGCGTCTGTTCTTTGCTCAGACAGGACGGGGTTAAAGGAGCAGCTGATTCGGGGGCTCTGGCTCACTCAGGCCCAGGGGAGGGAGGGGTACGGATGCTGGGCGAGCCTGTGGTGGCAGAGGCTGGCGTGACGTTGCACCAGCCTGAGGTGTGCTGTGTGTTCTCCCAGAGAAGCTGTCCCTGGATCATGGGACCCTGGCAGTGGCGGGCTGCACAGGCTCCCAGGAGGGGAGATGTTGATAGTGACCTGTGCTTGCACACAGGCTTCTTGGTGGTGGCAGCAGCAGCCTTAGTGTCCCATGCCCGTTTCTGGGGTCTGCACTGATAGCTGCGACTTACACCCGTCTCTGGAGCCCCTTTAAGAGGTGCTCTTAATCCCCTTTCTCGTGCACCAGGAAACAGAGGGAAGAAAAAGTCTCTTGCCTCTTTGGCAGCTCCAGACTTTTTCCTGGACTCCTTCCCAGCTACCCGTGGCGCACTAGCCCCCTTCAGGCTGTGTTCATGCCACCAACCCCAGTCCTCTCCCTGGGATCTGACCTCCGAAGCCCGAGCCTCAGTTTCCAGCCCCGCCCACCCCAGCGGGTGAGCAGACAAACCCCTTGGGCTGGTGAGTGCTGGTTGACACTGATCCTCTGTGCGGGAATCTCTCTGCTTTGCCCCCCGCACCCCTGTTGCTGCGCTCTCCTCTGTGTCTCCAAAGCTTCCCCCCTCTGCCACCCACAGTCTCCGCCCGTGAAGTAGCTTCCTAGTGGGTGGAAACCTTTCCTCCTTCACAGCTCCCTCCCACTGGTGCAGGTCCCGTCCGTATTCTTTGTCTGTGTTTTTTTCTTTTGCCCTACCCAGGTATGTGGGGAATTTCTTGCCTTTTGGGAGGTCTTACTTCTTCTGCCAGCATTCCATAGGTGTTCTATAGGATCTGTTCCACATATAGATGTATTTCTGATGTATTTGTGGAGAGGAAGGTGATCTCCGCATCTTACTTTTCCGCCATCTTGAAGCTTCTCTAGGTTTTCTTTTTTTACTTTTAGGGTTTTGGAATGATTGTTGAACAGGCAATTTATTAATTTATCTAATTTAAGGTAAATTAACTTCAATTCAGTAATTAAATATTCACCCATGTTGTTAGCATGTAACTGATTCAGCACTCTTTTTTGAACATGAGAGAGCAGGTAAGTATTTTGGCATAGCTTATCAATGTTTTTCTCTAAGTTTTGTTTCTAATTCCTGATCACACATGACTCTAGGGTATATATTTTTTGTCAACCAAATTTGAATGTATTCAAGGATCACCCATTACACATTGTTGGCATTGACAATTTCGCAAAAGGACTGACATTCGTTTTACCAGCATGTTTTACGTGATTCCTAAGACCTGTAGGCAATGATACCAATAATACTTCTGGACCACACCAGTAAATTAAACCTACCCTGCCATAGAAATTACACAGCCTGAGATGGCTGACATTTGAAGATTAGAATTTTGCTTTCTAAACCTTCTTTACTCTCTACTTAAGTAGACAATCAACAGATTTCTTCCCCTGAAATATAAACGATTCATTCCTTAGTAGACTTGATACCATAAAAATTCAAAAAAAAATTAAAAGTATAATCAGGAAATTCCCTGGCTGTCCAGTGGTTAGGACTCTATTCTCTCACTGCTGAGGGCACCACAAAAAAGTATAATCGCAATAAAACATTTATCTAGGTTGTGAAATATTACCTTAGTTTGTGTGTAATGTACTATTGCTCTTTAACATAAGATCAAAACCATAGTGATGGTACATTTTATGTGATATTTTTTAGTGATGTTAAAGTTGTCAATTTCCAATACACTATCCAAAAAAGTACTATTGGCACCAGATCAGTTTATTAGATTCAGTTTTACTCACTTGGGAGTTTTCAATCAACAGTTCTTCAAAATAATTCCCTGTTCAATTAATCTGTTTTGGAAAATTGTTATGCCCTGTGAAGGGAGAAATCTGTTTACTGAATTTTGAAAGGAAAATATTCACATAGGAAACCAAAACGTTCTGGTTTTTATTGAATGAAAGATATTTGTTTAGAAAAACTAAGAAACTAATGTTGAAACAATACTATTTATTGTACAATACATACATACTAATCTATGGACCTTTTAAGAATTCTATCAATTTTTATAGGAATACACTTTTTCTTCTCTAGGAGGATCCCACATTCCACTTAGTTGTCATGTCTCCTGTGTCTCCTCTGGCCTGTGACAGTTCCTCCATCTTTACCTGTCTTTCATGAACTGCTCATGATTAGGTTGAGATTATGTATTTTTGTATGAACACCACAGAGTTGACATATCCATCTCAATTCATCATATGTCTTACACTGGTCATGTTAACTTTGATCATTTGGTTAAGGTGATGTCTGAGAGATTTCTACACTGTATAGTTACTATCCACCCCCTTCTACCTAATAATATCTTGTGGGAGAGGTACTTTGAAATTATGCAGATATTCTGTTCCTCATTATACTTTTGCCCATTGATTTTAACATCCATCTAAGATTCTTGCTTGCAACAATTATTACTGTGATGTTTACCTAAGTGATTTTTTTTATTTCCCTCATTTCTTCTACATGTATTGATTAAAATTCATCTAAAAGGAAGAGTCACTTCTTCTTTCTCATTTATTTGTTTATTTATCCAATCATTGTTTTACACAATTATGGACAGAGGAATATTTATTTTATGCTATGGGTTATAATCCAATAGTATCATTATTTATTTTGTTGTTCAGATTGTTCTAGTTTGGGCCATTGGGATCTCCTTCAGCCTGGCTCCTCTGTACCATTGACATGCCTTCTTCCTTTATTGAGCACTTCATTACTTTCTGGGACAACAAGATGCTACACACTCATTTTTTATATTCCCTGCCCCAGCCCTGGAATCAGGAATTTCTCCCTGGAGTCTCAGCTCCTTTTATTAGAGAATGGTAATTAGAAACCAAGATCTGAAAACTATGTATACTCATTGCTACTGGGATTCACTGCTTCTAGGTGCTCCTTGGCACACAGCTCTATAATTATTTCAGTGTCTATCCATCTGTATACATATTAAACAAAACACGAGTTCATTTTGATGTCTCCGACTTTCATCCCCAATTCCAATCCAACACAACAGGGTTCATTCTAGCCCTCCCCCTTTTCTTATTTGTACCTTCTTTCTCTCACAATGAGAAACCTGGCTCTCATTATCCACAATCCTATATATACATAAAGTAGTTTCAGTCTATTTCTGGACTTTATATTTTATTGTATAGATTATTTTTTAAAAGTCCAATTGATAACATAAGAATAAGAATGGTTTACTTTACAATAGGATTAGTATAGGAAAATAAGATTGGAGAAAGCCTCCATCTTGACTGCATGAATCACATAGACAAATGTCCCATGTGTTATGGACTCTATTCTCTCCTTTACATGCAGTGGGCTAACTGTTAAGTCCCTTTCTGGGTTCACAGGAAAACAATATGGGGAGTTTCCTTGCTGTGTCACTCATCTACATGGTAATCAGCCTACCAGTAAGATTGATGCTAACTTATTACAATAACAATAACAGCTAACAAACACACATGATTTCCTGTGCAAAGCACTATGCTAATAATTCTTCATGCATTTAACCTTCACAATAGTCCCCAGTCATGCAAGAATATAATATTATCTTTCCAATTTTCAGACAAGGAAAGTGAGGCTCAGGGAGGTAATATGCTCAAGATCACACAGCAGAAATGGTCACACAGGTCTTTTTGATTCTAATATCAGCACTCAACCACTATTTTATATTGCCTCACTACAGTAAAGCATACTGGTAGGTTGAGTGCATTTGGACATAGTTTGGTCACAAATCTCATGCCAGGTTTCCTAGTATGGAACAATGCACCCCTTAATTTCTTAAATATATGGCAAATATCTGATACCACAAGTTTGTCAGCCTGCATCCTCCAATCAGGGAGAATCTGATTCTACAAGAAATACACATTCTCTCTCAGAAAGTTATCGAAAGTCTAGTCATTTCTTTTTCTCAAAGCTCTTTGCAGCCTTGAGGGGAAATGAAATGCTCTTGTCTTCTGTTATTTTATAAGGGCTGTGGAGTATCTGTGAAAATCTAACAAACAGTTAAAACTAATAAAGAAGTTTGTACCTCAACTTTTAGCATTTTTCCTAAAAGCTATATAAAAGTTGCAATAGCAGGTGTTTTAGAGGAACACAAAACCTCAGAATTATGAAGACAGAGAGAGATGATTTAGGCAGGGTTAAAGTTCAAAACTTGTGAGTTGAAATAATTTCTTGTTAAATCTTCATGTAGCTAAAACCATAAACTCACAAACCACAAAAGTTATACTTGTTAGTACATTTTTAAATATAATCCACCCATAGCATTGACTGTCCAACTTTTTATCCTACACCACTCCTTTGCTACAGGAAATCTACAAATCATTGCTTTGGGGCAGCAGCTTCCACAGGGTAGTCTGCTTTTTCAAAAGCCATCCAGTGGTCCTACAATTCCAACAGAAACAATACAGTCTCTTTTTGGCATCTCTAGATCTGGTTACAACTATGGCAATCAACCTATAGACTTGTAGCAGGCAAAGAAAGTTATTGGAGCCTCATATCAGGTTGTCCATGCTGTGGATCCATCCAGATGCAGATTTACTGTGAAGCTAATAAAGTTGAAGCTCCAGGGCCCCTCACTTGCATAGGTGCTTTCCAAGGCTGTGAGAGGCACCTTAGCAATGTGTTCACATGTTCACATGCTTGTGTAAAATTTGCAAGTAAACTGCACATATTATTTTTCTTAAATAGGGAATGTCATGTTATATACATTTCAGGCCCTACAAAACTAGACCTATTCTGTGTCTACCATATCACAAGCATGCTCTAGCTCCTAAGTAGTTAGAACCCTGTGGACTGGGTTCCAAATAGACACTATTTTACCATATCCTGCTTAGAGTGAATAACCTTAGTTACCTGAAGTGTGACTCTCCAGCTTATAGCTCTGAGTTTGTCAGAATACACAGGAAAGAAAAAAATCTTCTTTTTGCATTTGATAAATTATTTTCTTCACTTGACTGCTTTGAAGGCAACTGTAGGTTGTTTTCCGCCCTTTGGAGTCACAGGGAGAGAAATGGCTCATGCAAATAGCTCTCTATTTCACGATTTTCCCTATTTTTAAGCTGTTTCCCTACCAACAGGAAGGGTCATGAACCTGGCCCAAGCTTTGCTTTCTTTTCTGTCCTAGTTATCAGTATTTAATCATGTTCTACATTGAGATGAATGCATTTAGTAGCCTTCATGCAAGGCTAAATTTAGCACAGCAACACACACCAGTGTTCCAATCTAATCTTGAAGCAAGGCCCACATTATTTACCTCCTATTCTGTGAGCAGTGCTTCTAGAAAATTTTTCCATGCAAAGAACTTGCATCAGTACTCAATATCTACAATGATGAACAGAATAGTACCTGAACATATGCCTCAAAATAAAATTACTTATAATGATCAGAATTTTGGGCTTTCATTTTGTTAAGGCTTCCGAACTACCTGCTTCAGTAACAAAAAAAAATACTTCTTGAATATTCACCAGCTGCATGATATTATAGTAGGTGCTCCCATGATTTGATGCTGTTTAAGAAAAAATGGGCCTCCAATTCTTTGGGTAGCCCTAATCAAGAGTTAGAGCTTCGTATGCCCAAGGTTAGGTCAGAAGAGACAATACAATAAAATCAGAATTGAAAATTTCTCTTTAAAAGTTGACTGAAACAAAATAAAGAATTGGGATGTTGAATTATAAACCATTGTATATATAATATAAGAATGTGGGGCTTCCCTGGTGGTACAGTGGTTGAGTCTGCCTGCCGATGAAGGGGACACGGGTTCGTGCCCTGGTCCGGGACGATCCCACATGTCGCGGAGCAGCTGGAGCGGCTGGGCCCGTGAGCCATGGCCGCTAAGCCTGCGCGTCCGGAGCAACGGGAGAGGCCACAACAGTGAGAGGACCGCGTACTGCAAAAAAAAAAAAAAAAAGGAATGAATGAGTCCATGCTGATATAAAAATTATTTAATAAGTAAACAAATGGGAGAGAAGAGAAAGCTCATATCTACTAGTAGATTTTCAGCTAGCAAATGTAGAAAAAATGATGGAAATAGAAAACCACTATCTGCCAAACACCACAATAATAACATAGTTTCAAAGCATCCCCCCCAACAAGGTAATTATCGGTTATCCAAATAAAAAATAATAAATTTAGAGTGGAGAAATCCTCAACCAAATGATCAAAGTTAACAACATCACCAGTAATGGGACAAAAGGACATGATATGATTCCTGATATGATCCACCGAGAAGCATGCATTACTTCTATGCTATTTCCACCAAAATGTATAAATTGATCAAAAACCTAAATTGAGGACCATTCTACAAAAAACTGCCAGTACTTTCTAAAGTTTTCAAGGCTCAGAAAGACAACGAAAGACTAAGACAGGTTACAGTTTAAAAGAGACTTATGAGACATGACAACTACAAATGTAACATGTGTTCTTTTTTTTCTATTAACATCTTAATTGGAGTATAACTGATTTATAATGGTGGGTTAGTTTCTACTTTATAACAAAGTAAATCAGCTATACATATACATATATCCCCGTATCTCCTCATTCTTGTGTCTCCCTCCCACCCTCCCTATCCCACCCCTCTAGGTGGTCACAAAACACAGAGCTGATCTCCCTGTGCTATGCGGCTGCTTCTCACTAGCTATTTTACATTTGGTAGTGTATATAGCTATCTATTTTACATTTGGTAGTATATATTTGTCAATACTACTCTCTCACTTCATCCCAGGTTATGCTTCCCCCTCCCTGTATCCTCAAGTCCATTCTCTACCTCTGCATCTTTATTCCTGTCCTGCCCCTAGTTTCTTCAGAACGATTTTTTTTTAAATTCCAAATATATGTGTTAGCATACGGTATTTGTTTTTCCCCCTCTGACTTACTTCACTCAGTATGACAGTCTCTAAGTCCATCCACCTCACTACAAATAACTCAATTTCATTACTTTGTATGGCTGAGTAACATTCCATTGTATATATGTGCCACATCTTCCTTATCCATTCATCTGTCGATGGACTTATGTTGCTTCTATGTCCTGGCTATTGTAAATAGAGCTGCAATGAACATTGTGGTACATGACTCTTTTGAATTATGGTTTTCTCAGGGTATACACCCAGTAGTGGGATTTCTGGGTCATATGGTAGTTCTATTTTAGTTTTTTAAGGAACCTCCATACTGTTCTCCATAGTGGCTGTATCAATTTACATCCCACCAACAGTGCAAGAGGGTTCCCTTTTCTCCACACCCTCTCCAGCACTTATTGTTTCTAGATTTTTTGATGACAGCTGTTCTGACGGGTGTGAGGTGATAGCTCATTGTAGTTTTGTTTTGCATTTCTCTACTGATTAGTGATGTTGAGCACCCTTTCATGTGTTTGTTGGCAATCTGTATATCTTCTTTGGAGAAATGTCTATTTAGGTATTCTGCCCATTTTTGGATTGAGTTCTTTGTTTTTTTGATAATGAGCTGCATGAGCTGCTTGTAAATTTTGGAGATTAATCCTTTGTCAGTTGCTTCATTTGCAAATATATTCTCCCATTCTGAGGATTGTCTTTTGGTCTTGTTTATGGTTTCCTTTACAGTGCAAAAGCTTTTAAGTTTCATTAGGTCCCATTTGTTTATTTTTGTTTTTATTTCCATTTCTCTAGGAGGGGGTTCAAAAGGGATCTTCCTGTGATATATGTCATAGAGTGTTCCGCCTATGTTTTCCTCTAAGAATTCAATAGTGTCTGACCTTACATTTAGATATTTAATCCATTTTGAGTTTATTTTTGTGCATGGTGTTAGGGAGGGTTCTAATTTCATTCTTTTACATGTAGCTCTCCAGTTTTCCCAGCACCACTTATGAAGAGACTGTCTTTTCTGCATTGTATATTCTTGCCTCCTTTATCAAAAATAAGGTGACCATATGTGCATGTGTTAATCTCTGGGTTTTCTATCCTGTTCCATTGATCTATATTCCTGTTTTTGTGCCAATACCATACTGCCTTGTTTGCTGTAGCTTTGTAATGTAGTCTGAAATCCAGGAGCCTGATTCCTCCAGCTCCATTTTGGTTTCTCAAGATTGCTTTGGCTATTTTGGGTCTTTTGTGTTTCCATACAGATTCTGAAATATTTTTTTCTAGTTCTGTGAAAAATATCATTTGTAGTTTGATAGGGATTGCTCTGAATCTGTAGATTGCTTTGGGTAGAATAGTCATTTGCACAATGTTGATTCTTCCAATTCAAGAACATGGTATATCTCTCCTTCTGTTTATATCATCTTTCATTTCTTTCATCAGTGTCTTATAGTTTTCTGCATACAGGTCTTTTTTCTCCTTAGGTAGGTTTATTCTTAGGTATTTTTTTCTTTTTGTTGCAGTGGTAAATTGGAGTGTTTCCTTAATTTCCCTTTCAGATTTTTCATCATTAGCATAGAGGAGTGCAAGCGATTTCTGTTCATTAACTTTGTATCCTGCTGCTTTACCAAATTCATTGATAAGTTCTAGTAGTTTTCTAGTAACATCTATATGATTCTCTGTGTATTGTATCATGTTATCTGCACACAGTGACAGCTTTATTTCTTCTTTTCCAATTTAGATTCCTTTTATTTCTTTTACTTCTCTGATTTCTGTGACTAAAACTTCCAAAACTATGTTGAATAATAATGGTGAGAGTAGACAGCCTTGTCTTGTTCCTGATCTTAGAGGAAATGGTTTCAGTTTTTGACCATTGAGAATGATGTTGGCTGTGGGTTTGTCATATATGGCCTTTATTATGTTGAGATAAGTTCCCTCTATGCCTACTTTCTGCAGGATTTTTATCATAAATGAGTGTTGAAATTTGTTTAAAGATTTTTTTGCATTATTGAGATGATCATATGGTTTTTGTCCTTCAATTTGTTAATATGGTGCATTGTATTGATTGATTTGCATATATTGTAGAATCCTTGCATTCCTGGGATAAACCCCACCTGGTCATGGTGTATGATCCTTTTAATGTGCTGTTGAATTTTGTTTGCTAGTATTTTGTTGAGGATATTTGCACCTATGTTCATCAGTGATATTGGCATCTAGTTTTCTTCCTTTGTGACATCTTTGTCTGGTTTTGGTAACAGAGTGATGGTGGCCTCGTAGTATGAGTTTGGGGGTGTTCCTCCCTATGCTAGAGTTTGGAAGATTTTGAGAAGGATACTTATTAGCTCTTCTCTAAATGTTTGATGGAATTCGCCTGTGAAGCCATCTGTTCCTGGGCTGTTGTGTGTTGGAAGATTTTAATCACAGTCTCAATTTCAGTGCTTGTTATTGGTCTGTTTATATTTTCTATTTCTTCCTGGTTCAGTCTCCAAAGGCTGTGCTTTTCTAAGAATTTGTATATTTCTTCCAAGTTGTCCATTTTATTGGCATAGAGTTGCTTGTAGTAATCTCTCATTATCCTTTGTATTTCTGCAGTGTCAGTTGTTACTTCTGCTTTTACATTTCTAATTCTGTTGATTTGAGTCTTCACCCTTTTATTTGGTGAGCCTGTCTAATGGTTTATCAGTTTTGTTTATCTTCTCAAAGAACCATCTTTTAGTTCTATTGATTTTTGCTATCGTTTCCTTCATTCCTTTTTCATCTATTTCTGATCTGATCTTAATGATTTCTTTCCTACTGCTAACTTTGGGTTTTTTTTTGTTCTTCTTTCTCTTATTGCTTTAGGAGGAAGGTTAGATTGTTTATTTGAGATGTTTCTTTTTTCTTGAGGTACGATTGTATTTTTATAACCTTCCCTCTTAGAACTACTTTTGGTGAATCCCATAGGTTTTGGGTCATCATGCTTTCATTGTCATTTGTTTCTAGGTGTTTTTTGATTTCCTCTTTGATTTCTTAAGTGATCACTTGGTTATTAGGTACTGCACTGTTTATCCTCCATTTGTTTGTGTTTCTTCCAGTTTTTTTTTTTTTCATGTAATTGATATCTAGTCTCATAGCGTGGTGGTCGGAAGAGATGCTTAATATGATTTAAATTTTCTGAAATTAACCAAGGCTTGATTTGTGACCCAAGATATGGTCTGTCCTGGAGAATGTCCCATGAGCACTTGAGAAGAAAGTGTATTCTGTTGTTTTTGGATGGAATGTCCTATAAATATCAATTAAGTCCACTGTGTTTAATGTATCATTTAAAGCCTCTGTTTCCTTATTTATTTCCATTTTGGATGATCTGGCTATTGGTGAAAGTGGGGTGTTAAAGTCCCCTACTATTATTGTCTATTATTGTGTTACTGTCAATTTCTCCTTTTATGGCTATTAGCATTTACCTTAGGTATTGAGGTGCTCCTATGTTGTGTGCATAAATATTTACAATTGTTATATATTCTACTTGGATTGATCCCTTGATAATTATGTAGTGTCCTTCTTTGTCTGTTGTAATAGTTTTTATTTTAAAGTCTATTTTGTCTGGTATGAGAATTGCTACTCCAGCTTTCTTCTGATTTCCATTTGCATGGAATATCTTTTCCCCTCCCCTCACTTTCAGTCTGTATGTTTCCCTAGGTCTAAAGTGGGTCTCTTGTAGACAGCATATATATGGGTCTTGCTTTTGTATCCAATCAGCCAGTCTATGTCTTTTGGTTGGAGCACTTATTCCATTTATATATAAGGTAATTATCAATATGTATATTCCTATTCCCACTTTCTTAATTGTTTTGGGTTTGTTATTGTATGTATTTTCCTTCTCTTGTGTTTGCTGCCTAGAGAAGTGCCTTTATCATTTGCTGTAGAGCTGGTTTGGTGCTGCTGAATTCTCTTACCTTTCACTTGTTTGTCAAAGTTATAATTTCTCTGTTGAATCTGAATGAGATCCTTGATAGGTAGAGTAATCTTGGTTGTAGGTTTTTCCATTTCTTCACTTTAAATATGTCCTGCCACTCCCTTGTGGCTTGCAAAGTTTCTGCTGAAAGATCAGCTGTTAACCTTATGGGGATACCCTTGTGTGTTATTTGTTGTTTTTCCTTTGCTGCTTTTAATATTTTTTCTTTGTATTTAATTTTTGATAGTTTGATAAATGCGTGTCTTGGCATGTTTCTCCTTGGATTTATCCTGTATGGGACTCTCTGTGCTTTCTGGACTTGATTGACTATTTCCTTTGCCATGTTAGGAAAGTTTTCAACCATAATCTCTTCAAATATTTTTTCAGTCCCTTTCTTTTTCTCTTCTTCTTGTGGGACCCTTATAATTCGAATGTTGTTGCATTTAATGTTGTCCCAGAGGTTTCTGAGACTGTCCTCAGTTCTTTTCACTCTTTTTTCTTTATTCTGCTCTGCAGTAGTTATTTCCACTTTATCTTCCAGGTCACTTATCCATTCTTCTGCCTCAGTTATTCTGCTATTGATTCTTTGTAGAGAATTTTTAATTTCATTTATTGTGTTGTTCCTCATTGTTTGTTTGCTCTTTAATTCTTCTAGGTCCTTGTTAAACGTTTCTTGTATTTTCTCTATTCTATTTCCGAGATTTTGTATTATCTTTATGATCATTTGTCTGAATTCTATTTCAGGTAGACTGCCTATTTCCTCTTCATTTATTTGCTCTGGTGGGTTTTTACCTTGCTCCTTCATTTGTTGTGTGTTTCTCTGTATTCTTATTTTGCTTAACTCACTGTGTTGGGGTCTCCTTTTTGCAGGCTAAAGGTTCATAGCTCCTGTTGTTTTTGGTGTCTGCCCCAGTGGTTGAGGTTGGTTCAGTGTGTTGTGTAGGCTTCCTGTGGAGGGGACTGGCACTTGTGTTTTCATGGATGAGGCTGGATCTTGTCTTTCTGGTGGAGGGACCATAGCCGTCTGTGTGTTTTGGGGTGTCTGTGACTTTTTATTATTTTAGGTAGCCTCTGTTAATGGGTGGGGCTGTGTTCCTGTTTTGCTAGCTGTTTGGCAAAGGGTGTCCAACCCTGTAGCTTGCTGGTCATTGAGAGGAGATGGGTCTTTGTTTTGAGATGGAGATCTTTGGGAGAACTTTAGACGTTCAATATTACATGGAGCCAGGAGGTCTCTGGTGGACCAATGTTCTGAACTCGACTCTCCCACCTCAGAGGCACAGGCCTGACACCTGACCAGAGCACCAAGACCCTGTCAGCCACACACTCAGAGAAAAAGGGAGAAAAAAAGGAAGGAAGAAAAAAATAAAATAAAATAAAGTTTTAAAAATAAATAATTATTAAAAATTTAAAAATTAAAAAGTAATAAAAGAAAGAAAAAATAAGAAAGAAGAGAGCAACAAAACCAAAAGACAAACAACCAATGATAGCAAGCGCTAAAAACTATACTAAAAAACAAGCAAACAAATAAAAAAACGGACAGACAGAACACTAGGACAAATGGTAAAGGCAAAGCTATACAGACAAAATCACACAAAGGAGCATACACATACACAGTCACAAAAAGGGAAAAGGGGAAAAAATATATCTATATATAAGAAAAAAAAGGAAAACAGCAGGAGGAAGCAGGCAACCAAATCAAGAAACAAATCCACCAATGATAATAAACTCTAAATACTAAACTAAAATAAACTTAAAATCAGAAACAATTTAGATGAAGAAAGCAAACCCCAAGTCTACAGTTGCTCCCAAAGTCCACCGCCTCAATTTTGGGATGAATCGTTGTCTATTCAGCTATTCCACGGATACAGGGTACATCAAGTTGATTGTGGAGATTTAACCTGCTGCTCTTGAGACTGCTGGCAGAGAATTCTCTTTCTCTTCTTTGTTCACACAGCTCCTGGGGTTCAGCTTTGGATTTTGCCCTGCCTCTGCATGTAGGTCACCTGAGGGCATCTGTTCCCTGCCCAGACAGGATGGGGTTAAAGTAGCAGTTGATTAGGGTGCTTGGCTCAATCAGGCCTGGAGGAGGGAGGGGTATGGAATGTGGGGTGAGCCTGTGGTGGCAGAGGTCGGCATGATGTTGCAACAGCCTGTGGCAGGCTGTGTGTTCTCCTGGGAAAGTTGTCCCTGGATTATGGGACTCTGGCAGTGGTGGGCTGCACAGGCTCTTGGGAGGGTAGATGTGGATAGTGACCTGTGCTTCCACATGGGCTTCTTGGTGGTTGCATTAGCAGCCTTAGAGTTTCACGCCAGTTTCTGGTGTCTGTGCTGATAACCGCAGCTTGTGCCCATCTGTGGAACTCGTTTCAGTGGTGCTCTGAATTTCCTCTCCTTGTGCACCCTGAAACAATGGTCTTTTGCTTCTTAGGCAGTTCCAGACATTTTCCTGCACTCCCTCCTGATTAGCTGTGGCACACTAGCCTCCTTCAGGCTCTGTTCATGCAGCCAACCCTAGTCCTCTCCCTGGGATCTGCCCTCCCAAGCTGGAGCCGCAGCTGCCAGCCCCCATCTGCCCTTGTTGGTGAGCAGACAAGCCTCTTAGGCTGGTGAGTGCTGGTCGGCACCAATTCTCTGTGTGGTAATCTCTCCACTTTGCCCGCTGCACCCCTTTGCTGTGCTGTCCTCCATAGCTCTGAAGCTTCCCCCACTGCCACCCTCCTGTCTCCACCAGGGAAGGGGCTTCCTAGTGTGTGGAAACTTTTCCTGCTTCACAGCTCCCTCCCAGAGGTGCAGGTCCCATCCCTATTTTTTGTCTCTGTTTTTTCTTTTGCTCTACCCAGGTACATGGTGGGGGGGTTTCTTGCCTTTTGGGAAGCCTGAGGTCTTCTGCTAGAGTTCGGTAGGTGTTCTGTAAGAGTTGTTCCACATGTAGATGTATTTCTTATATATTTGTGGGGAGGAAAGTGATCTCCACCTCTTACTCCTCCGCCATCTTGAAGCTCTCGTTGGGGAAAACTCTTTAAAAATAATGAAAAGAAATTTGTTGGCAGGGCGTGTAAGGGCAGTCTGAAGCTGCTCTGGCGTGAGGCGATCGGACGTAACATGTGTTTCTGAATTAGATGCTGGATCACACAAAGCACATTAGTGGGGTCACTGGTGAAATTTAAATAAGGTCTGTAGGTTAGATACTACCATTGGATCATTGTTAATTTCCTGATTTTGATAGTCATGCTATGGTTATGTATGATGAATCTGATGAAGGGTACTTGATAATTCTTTGCAACTCTTTCTGTAAGTCTGAAATTGTTGTAAAATGCAAAGTTAAAATAAAACTTAAAAATTGGTTCATATTTCTGAACACAGCAGATACTTTTGTTCTTTTATTAACTTGCTATCACATTTCAGAGAGACAAGATGCTCCTTAATATTGGCTTGTCATGTCAATGACATGTCAATATGTCATGTATTGAGCACGTCCCATATGATAGGTACTGGGAAATGTGGAAGACACTAAAATAAGTAAGACCTAGTCTCACGTCTCAGGGTAATAGAAAAAAAAGACATACTCAACCAAGATGAAGAGCTGTGGATACTGTTATAAGAGAAAGGCAGATCACATGTTACAGGCACTCAGAAGAAGGAGAGCTTATTTCCTGCTTTAGAGTATCAGAGAAAATGCAATTGTTAAAATAATCTTTGGGCTAGGCTTCGAAGGAGGGCAGGATTTTGACAAGCATGATTTGGGGATATTGTGGTAAAGTATATATAATGTTAAGAGAACAGCATGAATAAACTTCAGAGGAAGAAAGAAAATTCAATGGCTCCAACACAACACATTTGTACATTTTGTTTTGGGTCACCTTATTGGGATATTGTTTGATTATTATAATTTTTGATTGCTCATGAAAACTGTAGGCTTATATCCACAATACACTAGATTTGGAAGGTACCTTAGAGGTCTTCTTACCCAGCTACCTCATTTTAGTGCTGGAGAAAATGAAGAGGCTCTTTCTTATAAGGATTCACACAGTTAGTAACAGAAGTAGAACTAGGACTCAGAGCTTTTACTTCTAATTTTAGTATTCTATCTACTCTAACATTGTGAAACTTATAAATAAGCATTGTGATATCAGCCAGACACATTACCATGCAGATACAGGAATTCTCCAGATTCCTATCACCCCCAGAATCTAGTCATACTGCAATTCTGTCCTCCTTTTCCTATGCCCCTCCTATTTTCCTTATGAAGTTTTATACTGAAGATTGGGCAGAGAGGCACAGTTTCAGGGTGCTCTGTGACAGCCAGCAAGTAGCCAGCTATTAGCTAACTTTGATGGCCCTGAAATTCTATTCTCATGTAAGGCCACTCATGTGTTCATTTCTTCTGACTATAATTGATTGATGAATCATTCCTTAGTCTGAAACAAAACAATCAACAGAAAGCCAAATTATCCTGTCATTTGTATCTTTTCAGGTAAAGCCTTCATAACCATCCTACACACCCTTCCTTCAGATTCACATGCTTTCTTTTTTGAAGAGATGACATGAATTCTGAAAATGCATTTGCTAAAATAATAATATCCTCAGAAGGCATGAAGCCATGCCAGGGCACCAGAGAAGGAGAGTGAGGGAATTAGGTCAGAGGCTGGGAATTAATACTTTCTACTCCTTACACATGCAACTGACTGTGTCTTCTCTGAAGGCCCATCAGACAATTTGTTCCTCACTGTAAAAACTTCCCTATTATCTTCATGAGTGTAGGTAAAATTTGTGCACATAGCTCAGTCAATTGTGAGAAGGAGGCAATGGAGACTTAGAGATCTTCTCACCTTACTGCTCACTAGGCCTGCAGGGTCAAAGGGAGGCCTAGAGACCCTTTTGGAATTCTAAGCAGTCTGCTGGTAAATCTTAAGATTCATAGTTCAGTGGAACTAGCCTCAGTCATGCCTAAATTCAAGGTTAAGTCCATTTAAGTTTGATCCCAAGAAACCAAGCTGGCGGTGAATAGTAATTAGAAAAGAACAAAGAGATGATGGGAATGGAAGCAGAACTTGTACTTTCTCAGCAGAAGAAACGTTGAGGTTTCCATTGTTAATGGGTTACTAAAGAAGGGGGAGAAAAGCAGCTAGCTCTATAACTCTCCTATTCAGGAGCAGCTTCTTTATGATCAGGATCACAGCCAGAGCTTCAGAAAATCCTGACTTCCAGGCTGATGTGCATGTATCCCCAAAATTAGTATGTTCAAGAAAGTAAATTGAGGACAGATATGATGAAGGAGGTCAAGATTAAAGTCTTATGTTACCATTCTTGTTTTTGTAGATCTCCAAATTTTCCATGCCATCTACTTCAGTTCTTTTCCACTGACAGAAATGCCTGGGGAAAAAAATACTCATTTCCAATTTTCTCTTCCTACTTAACACTACTCTCAGTTCCTTTCCCTCCAACCACCAATATTTGCCTGTCCTCTGTCACAATTTCTCAGAATCCTGCTCAAGGAAAAACTAGTTGAGATGGTTGAGACTAATGATTGTAATTAGTCAATCACTAATCCCCTGCCCATTTCAGGTAACATTTATATTCTAACAACGGCTTTTAATCCTTTGTTGATGGAAGTAGCAAGCTAAGGAAGGGGCAACACTTTGGGGATGGGATGCCTCTTACTGCTCTTCATATCACTGCATGGAGCTGGCCATCTATTTCACTCTATGCGTAAGGCTGCGCAGTATAGTAGGGAGCCATCTGGATAGTGCTAACAACAAGGACACTACAGCCAGTTTCCCATTCTATAGTCCATGGGTATAGCTTAATGAGTTAATAATGCAAAGAACAAACATATCAAGCTGAGTTTTTAACATGTGGCTAGATTCAGTGAGGAAAAGAGTTACTAATTTGAGTTTTTCTTGAATTATCCCCACCCTCCCCATATATATATATATCCCCTTGCGATCTACCCTAGGATTGCTAAAATAATTTCCAACATAATATTCATTATTTAGCTTTTTCTAACCCACCCCACTCTGGATTCTGTTATTTAGTCATCTTTATGGATGGGCACCATCTGAGAATTATGAGAACAACCATGAGGTATGGGACTTTTAATCTTTATCTCATGTAGCTGCTTTGTAGATGGTTCTAGCCATTCTGAGCCAGGGAAAGTATTCATAATTCAGATGCTATCATATGAATAGGATTTTCTGCTTTATATATTGGCTACAAATCAGTTTTTGAGATGGTAAATCAGAAACTGGGAGCCACTTTAAACAAATTAAACAGCACCATAGTCAATTTGTTATTCATTTCTTTCCACTGTTCCTGTAATAGGTTCAAAGTAACAGAGTTGTGCATCTCAGCCCTGGGGAGGCAAATTGTCTCCAGGGGCAGCGTGACATTCTCTAAAAGGCAATTATATTTAATTCTTAACAGAAAGAAATAAATATAACCCAGAAAACATTTTTTAGGAAGCAGGTGGGGCCATGAGTTTAGTAAAATCAAACAGATGACAAGGTTGTCCTGACTTTCCCCAAATCAGAAATAAATGCAAGAGTGTATATGTGAAGCATGCAGGTGGTGAGAAAGCAGAAGACAAAGTACTCTCAACTAAGTCTCTCAATACACCAGACTCAGGGGAAAGCTGGACTAATAATATGTGTCTTACACAATCCCCTGAATGTCAGAGCCACAGGCAGAGAGTTTTTTTGCAGCAGGAAATTCCAAAAGCATAAAAGCTATTTTGACTCAAGGCAGAGTAGAACATTTTCAGGACCTGAGGAGTGACAGGTGTGTCTTCTGGGTAACAGCATGATTAGAAATACCCACTGCACAGCTGTGTGTGTTAAGGGAGGATCAAAGAATGAGAGATCCTTGATTCTCCTATAGGGAGATGACAGTTGACTAAATATCTAAGGGGTTCCATTTTGATATTTTGCTCAAGGTCCTGGATTTAAATTAACTGTTATAAGAGGCAGGGGAAAGCACCTCAGAATTGTGCAGTGGGAATAAGTCAAATGTTAACACTTTCAACATGTTCATGAACAAAGTTGTAAAGTTCCCTTGCAAGGCATCTTAGGGCATTAGGAAAAAAGGGCTAGTCTAGGTGAAAGAATATCTGAGTGCTAGTCCTGGCCTCTGCTATTGGTGAGCTATTTGGTCTTGGGCAATTTTCTTCTTCTTTTTGGGCCTCAATTTCTTTAATTTATTATTATTGTTATTATTATTTGTGGTACGCGGGCCTCTCACTGTTGTGGTCTCCCATTGCGGAGCACAGGCTCCGGACGCACAGGCTCAGCGGCCATGGCTCACGGGCCTAGCTGCTCCGCGGCATGTGGGATCTTCCCAGACTGGGGCACGAACCCGTGTCCCCTGCATCGGCAGGCGGACTCTCAACCACTGCGCCACCAGGGAAGCCCAATTTCTTTAATTTTTAAATAATTTATTCTTTCTTTGTATTTTTCAGACCTAATAAAATGGTGGGGTGCAAATTTGGGGTTGCTTAATTTTTATCTTCCCAATAAAGATACTTTAGAAGATAATTTAAAAAATACTCTACCATCTACTATTGCCATCATCAAGAAACTAGGAACAAAATGGTACTTACCTCACAGGGTTGTTGTGAGGATTAAATGAATTAATATATGTAAAGTGTTTAGAACAGCACGTGGCCCATAATAAACATTTAATTTATGATTGTTATTATCATCATTATCATTAATTCAATACACAAAAGATATTTTAACAAAATTAATAGGATTAATAAGAGCAAAATTATAGGAAAAAATAATTCTCAAAGTTACTTAAATTCAGGTTTATGAACAATTGAATTTGTCTTTATATTTCTCATAGAAAACTCATAGATCAGGACAGGTCTCACATTTGGTAATCACTGGTCTGGATAATATTAAATAGTCACTTCTAACACTAATATTTTATTCAGAGGGGCATTTAAAATATAAAAGATAACTAATTGATAATTTAACGTATTGAACTTCATGGGTCTTCATAAGATTTACCAGTAAATTTGTTAGGAGAGCCGCTGACTGAAACTGCCCGCCCTGGCCAGGCAAGATAGTAGCCATTTGCATGAGTTATCTTAACAACAGGAGGTCCTGGTAAGGAATGCGGAACTGACAAGCTGCCACCAACCAAAAAAATTCGGGAAAGGTCAAAAGGAGAGAGGAGACACCAACCCATATGTCCTACCAACTGCCCAGAATCCTTCTCACTGTAATCCATCTTGGCTGAGAGATGCATGCACCACCAGGAAAGACCCTGAGTCAGAATGATCGGACAGAGACAACCCGGAAACTAACCCCATCACCATAAAACTGGAGACTGTGAGCCATGTGGCAGAGCAGTCCTCCTGGGTTCCCTTACCCTTCTGCTCTTGACCCGGGCGCCCCTTCCCAAAAAAGTTTCTTGCTTTGTCAGTACGTGTGTCTCCTCAGACAATTCCTTTCTGAGTGTTAGACAAGAGCCCACTCTCAGGCCCTGGACGGGGTCCCCCTTCCTGCAACAAATTCAAGTAAATTTATGACAAGATTGAGAAATTTGCAAATCAATTTTTGGTGCCCCCTTCCAAACTTTAGCAGATCCCTTTTGTCTTTGTTTATCCAGAGCTTGTTCTGCCATACATTCTCACTAATTCCTGGTAAAGATTTTATATCACTAAAACTTTAGCATTGCCACTCAGGCAAGGATGTTGGCTAGCTAGTTGAATTGAAGCTCCTTAAAAGCGCAACTCTTGAGGCAAAGGTAGGGGGTGGAGGGTAGTCCATTAAAGGCTTAATTCACAAAGTTAGTTGGGTGAATGTTTGTCCATAGGTCATCATATTGCTATAGGTGATGTAGCCAAATGAAAAAAAAATCCTCCAAAATTTAAATATTACAATAAAGATCTACTTTCTTTGCTAATTACTGTAGTATCTTATTGAACAAAGTATTTTCCATAGAAAGTTAATTAGTTCTAACATTCCAGTCTTGCCTCCCAATTCTTCCTCACATGAAACTTCCATTTGGCCAAAATTGACCCCTTAATGTTCATGCTTTTGTTCTTCGTTTATGCCATTTTTTCTCTTTGGAAAACACCAGCCCCATCACTTTCCATCTCTGTCAATTAGAATTCTACTAATTTTTCAAAGTTTGTCTTTATTTATTTATTTAACATCTTTATTGGAGTATAATTGCTTTACAATGGTGTGTTAGTTTCTGCTTTATAGCAAAGTGAACCAGCTATACATATACGTATATCCCCATATCTCTTCCTTCTTGCGTCTCCCTCCCTCCCACCCTCCCTATCCAACCCCTCTAGGTGGTCACAAAGCACCAAGCTGATCTCCCTGTGCTATGGGGCTGCTTCCCATTAGCTATCTATTTTACATTTGGTAGTGTATATATGTCCATGCCACTCTCTTATTTCATCCCAGCTTACCCTTCCCCCTTCCTGTTTCCTCAAGTCCATTCTCTCCATCTGCATCTCAAAGTTTGTTTTAATCACCATTTTTTCCCATGAAGCTTTTCTTAATTCCTTCTCACTGGATATGATAGTCTCCTTCTTTGAGTCTTCATGATACTCTTTAATGTTATTTCTCTTTAGTTTAACACAATAATTAATCCTAATTTTATAAGCCATACAATTACCATGGGGGAATAGAAATAAAAATGAAGTACAAATTTCTTTTCACTAAAAGAGTAGTGAGCAATGTAAAAGCTAAGTCTGTGATGGTTAGTTGTGTTTTTCACCTTTCCTTAACAGTAGATTATTAGTTCAAACACTAGTACTAGGAGCCTAGGCACAAGGAATATCCTCTCCCTGGAAGTTCTCTGAACACTTCCACCTGTAGGGGAGTAGAATTTGCCACCCCAAAATATGTATTCTTGGCATGTTAATTATTTTAAGCTGGTTATTGTCTAAGAAACAACAAGCACATGGAAAAAAACTCTGAAAACCAAGTAGCAGTTACTCTTTTGTAAGAAATGTTTACACTTATAAGAAAAATCTCCATTTGTAAGCATGTCTCCCTCTCTGTACCAGGAAGAGGAGAATGACCAAACCTCTAGAAATCTATCAGAAAAAGCAAGGACAAATCTGAGTAACAAACTTATCCTTGTTTACTCTGCTTTTTTCCTGGTGGCATTCCATAACTGACTCCTCATTCTCAACATCCCCTTTTGTCTTTAGCTGAGGATGGTATTTAAGGTGAGGGCTTCAGTCATTTTGGTGAGTTACTCAGTTTTCCTACATCTCTCCCATGTATACAAGTCATTAAAATTTTGTGTGATTTCCTCCACTTAATCTGTCTCATGTCAGTTTAATTCTTAAGCCAACCAAAAGAACCTAGAAGAGGGGAGGAAACATTTTTCCCTTACACACCCCACCCACACTCTGACCTTATTTTCAAAGAAAATGCAATTTTCTAAATTGTTCTCCGAAAGTCAGATGGACTTCGCACTAAAGGTCAGCCTGAAAGTCATACTGGAAACTTTTCACACCTAGCTCAAGTGCAAGTAGAAATTTTACACACACATGAAGTGAAAGCCCAGAGGAGGTCTTAGGAAATGTGACCTTGAATATTTATAACCTCTGGAGAAACAATGTGAATGTATCTGTATGGCTGTGCTGCCCCCTTGTAGTGAATGCAGATAAAAAACATTAAGGAGAACAGCAGTATCATTCATTTAAATTTCACAAATTAAGCCCCATTCAATGCTTGAGATGAATGGGATATAAAACTTTAGGCTTCCAAAGATAGAACAGTGATCAATCACTCACCGTCATTTGGCTCATTTTGCTGGCCTTTTAAAAGGTTGCCCGCTTTTCTCAGCTGATTGAGTCATACAGCCAACTAGTTTGACAGATTCTTTTTACCCAGCTGACAGAATCGATTGGTTATTTTGATACCAAGTAGGCTCAGCTTTAATATCTTCAGGGAATCTTTCTAGTGAGCACATTATAGACAATATATTTCATTATAGATAGAAAAAGAAATATCTTTTAAAGAATTAATGGCTGCAGTTTATATCAGGGGATTAGGAATTTCAGATTTTATTTCAAGCATTGCTTACCATTTTCTAAATATTTATTTATTTATTTATTTTTGGCTGTGTTAAGTCTTCGTTGCTGTGTGTGGACTTTCTCTAGTTGTGGTGAGCAGGGGTTACTCTTCGTTGCGGTGTTTGGGCTTCTCATTGCAGTGGCTTCCCTTGTTGTGGAGCACGGGCTCCAGATGTGCGGGCTTCAGTAGTTGTGGTACATGGGCTCAGTAGTTGTGATGCGTGGGCTCTAAAGTGCAGGCTCAGCAGTTGTGGTGCATGGGCTTAGTTGCTCCGCGGCATGTGGGATCTTCCTGGACCAGGGATTGAACCCAGGTACCCTACATTGGCAGGCAGATTCTTAACCACTGTGCCACCAGGGAAGTCCCTAGCTTTCCATTCTTAACATGACTTTGGATGAGTCATATAACCTCAGAGTGGCCTTATTTTCTTCATTTACAAAATATAAAATTATACCAGCTCTTTAATGTGATGTCATTGTATTTTATGGCTGTATTTTTCAATATCTGCTATGTATCCATATCAGTTCAAGCATCAAATCTTCAATACGGTCACTTCCAACAAATAGGCCCCTGAGATCGTACTATTGGAGTCACTGCTGGCTAGCATAAAAGGGATTCTACCACACAAACTGGCTGAGAGCTAACCTATCCATGGTTTCAATCTCTTGACTGAGATTCATGTACATCACATCATTGTATTCTTTATGAAGGTACAGAGCAGAATCATTATTTCTTATTGCTTAAAGACGGGAAAGAGAACACTGAGGTAGTGTCATCTAGTTCTCTAAAGAACTAGAAGGCAGAATTATTTCTCACTGCTTAAAATGTAGTCAAACTTACCTCTCATTTTCCAGACTTTTCACGTGTAAAATGAGGAAAATAACATATATAACAGTATTTACCAATGGTTATCAACATTTACACCATCTATCTATTAAATACTATAGAAATATATATATAGTATTCTGGTCCATACTACATAAATAAATTTCTGGTCCATACTACCTAAAGAAATCTGCAGATTCAGTGTAATCCCTAGCAAATCTCAATGGCATTATTGCTGAAATAGAGGGAAAAAATTCTATAATTCATATGGAATCTCAAAGAATCCAAATTGCCAAAACAATCTTAAAAAAAAAAAACTCAAAAATTTGGTGGCCACATACTTCCTAGTTTCAAAATATACAAATCTACAGTAATCAAAACAGTGTGGTACTGGCATAGAGACAGACACATAGAACAATGGAACAGAATAGACAGTCCAGAAATAAACCCTTGTGTAGTCAGCTAGTCTTTGACAATGGCACCAAGAACACACAATGGGGGAAAAGACAGTCTCTTCAGTAAATGGTGTTGAGAAAATTGGATATCCATATGCAAAGAATGAAGTTGGACCTTTCTCTTACATAATGTAAAAAATTAACTCCAAATGGAATAAAGATTTAAAATTAAAATCTTAAACTATAAAATTCCTAGAAGAAAACACAGGGAAAATACTTTTGGACATTGGCATTGTCAATGATTTCTTGGCTAAGACATCAAAACCACTGGCAAAAGAATAAGGCAAATAGGACTACATCAAACTTAAAAATATCTGCATAACAAAGGAAACAATCAACAAAGTGAAAAGGCAACTTATGGAATGAAAGAAAATAATTGAAAATCATATCTGATAAGAGGTTAATATCTAGAATGTACAGAGAAATCCTACAACTCAAAAACAAGATCCCAAATAATCCAATTAAAAATTGGCAAAGGAACTGAATAGACATTTCTTCAAAGAAGATATACAAAGTAGAAGGACATGCTCTCACCTCCTCTTGCAAGAACACCAGAATCACAACTAGTTGCTGGATAATCATTGACAGGAAGACATTGGAATTCACCAAAAAAGATACCCCACATCCAAAGACAAAGGAGAAGCCACAATGAGATGGTAGGAGGGACACAATCACAATAAAATCAAATCCCATAACTGCTGGGTGGGTGAATCACAGACTGGAGAACACTTATACCACAGAAGTCCACCCACTGGAGTGAAAGTTCTGAGCCCCATGCCAGGCTTCCCAACCTGGGGGTCCGGCAATGGGAGGAGGAATTCTTAGAGAATCAGACTTTGAAGGCTACTGGGATTTGATTGCAGGACATTGACAGAACTGGGGGAAACAGACTCCACTCTTGGAGGGCACACACAGAGTAGTGTGTGCATTGGGACACAGGGAAAGGAGCAGTGAACACAGAGGAGACTGAACCAGAGCTACCTACTAGTGTTGGGGGGTCTCCTGCAGAGGCAGTGGTTGGCTGTGGCTCACTGTGGGGACAAGGACACTGGCAGCAGAAGTTCTGGGAAGTACACCTTGGCATGAGCCCTCCAGGAGTCTGCCACTAGCCCCATCAAAGAGCCCAGGAAGGCTCCAGTGTTGGGTTGCTTCAGGCCAAAAACCAACAGGGAGGGAACTCAGCCACACTGACCAGCAGTGAAGTGGATTAAAGTTTCACTGAGCTATGCCCATCAGAGCAACAGTCAGCTCTACCCACCACCAGTCCCTCCCATCAGGAACCTTGCACAAGCCTCTTAGATAGTCTCATCCACCAGAGGGCAGACAGTGGAAACAAGAAGAAATACAATGCTGCAGGCTGTGGAACAAAAACCACATTCACAGAAAGATAAACAACATTAAAAGGCAGGGGACTATGTACCAGATGAAGGAACAAGATAAAACCCCAGAAAAACAACTAAAGGAAGTGGAGATAGGCAACCTTCCAGAAAAATAATTCAGAATAATGATAGTGAAGATGATCCAGGACCTCAGAAAAAGAATGGAGGCAAAGATCGAGAAGATGCAAGAAATGTTTAATAAAGACCTAGAAGAATTAAAGAACAAACAAACAGAGTTGAAAAATACAATAACTGAAATGAAAACTACACTAGAAGGAAGAAATAGAAGAATTACTGAGACAGAAGAACAGATAACTGACCTGGAAGACAGAATGGTGGAATTCACTGCTGTGAAGCAGAATAAAGAAAAAAGAATGAAAAGAAATGAAAACAGCCTAAGAGACCTCTGGGACAACATTAAACACAACAACATTTGCATTATAAGGCTCCCAGAAGAAGAGAGAGATAAATAACCCAATAAAATATTTGAAGAGATTATAGTTGAAAACTTCCCTAACATGGGAAAGGAAATAGCCACCCAAGTCCAGGAAGCGAAGCCAGTCCCTACAGGATAAACACAAGGAGAAACACACCGAGACACATAGTAAACAAATGGGCAAAAATTAAAGACAAAGAAAAAGAATTGAAAGCAGCAAGGGAAAAACAACAAATAACATAAAAGGGAACTCCCATAAGGTTAACAGCTGCTTTCTCAGCAGAAACAGTACAAGCCAGAAGGGAGTGGATTGATATATTTAAAGTGATGAAAGGGAAGAACCCATAACCAAGATTACTCTACCCAGCAAGGATCTCATTCAGATTTGATGGAGAAATCAAAAGCTTTACAGACAAGCAAAAGGGAAGATTATTCAGCACCACCAAACCAGCTCTACAACAAATGCTAAAGGAACTGCTCTAAGTGTGAAACACAAGAGAAGAAAAGGACCTACAAAAACAAACCCAAAACAATTAAGAAAATGGTGATAGGAACATACATATCAATAATTACCTTAAATGTCAATGGATTAAATACTCCAACCAAAAGGCACAGGCTCACTGAATGGATACAAAAACAAGACCCATATATATGCTGTCTACAAGAGACCCAATTCAGACTTAGGGACACATCCATACTGAAAGGGAGGGGATGGAAAAAGATATTCCATGCAAATGGAAATCAAAAGAAAGCTGGAGTAGCATTAATCATATCAGATAAAATAGACTTTAAAATAAAGAATGTTACAGAGACAAGGAAGGTCACTACATAATGATCAAGGGATCAATCCAAGAAGAAGATATAACAATTATTAATATATATTAACCTAACATAGGAGCACCTCAATACATAAGGCAATGATAACAGTTATAAAAGAGGAAATCGACAGTAACACAACAATAGTGGTGTACTTTAACACCTCACTTACACCAATGGACAGATCATTCAAAATGAAAATAAATAAGGAAAAAGAAGCTTTAAATGACACAATAGACCAGATAGATTTAATTGATATTTATAGGACATTCCATCCAAAAACAGCAGGTTACACATTCTTCTCAAGTTTGCATGGAACATTCTCCAGGATAGTTCACATCTTGGGTCACAAATCAAGCCTCAGTAAATTTCAGAAAATTGAAATCATATCAAACATCTTTTCTGATGACAATGCTATGAGATTAGAAATGAATTACAGGGAATAAACATAAAAAACACAAAGACATGGAGTCTAAACAGTATGTTACTAAATAACCAAGAGATCACTGAAGAAATCAAAGAGGAAATCAAAAAATACCTAGAGAAAAATGATAATGAAAACTCGATGATCCAAAACCCATGGGATGCACCAAAAGCAGTTCTAAGAGAACTGCTTAGAATTTAGGGAATGTAGGGAAGTTTATAGCTATACAAGCCTACCTCAAGAAACAAGAAAAATTTCAGATAAACAATCTAACCATACACCTAAAGCAATTAGAGAAAGAAAAACAAACAAAACCCAAATTTAGCTGAAAGAAAGAAATCATAAAATCAGAGCAGAAATAAATGAAATAGAAACAAGGAAAACAATAGCAAAAATCAATAAAACTAAAAGCTGGTCCTTTGAGAACATAAACAAAACTGGTAAGCCATTAGCCAGGCTCATCAAGAAAAAGAGGGAGAGGATTCAAATCAATAAAATTAGAAATGAAAAAGGAGAAGTTACAACAGAAACTGCAGAAATACAAAGCATCCTAAGAGACTACTACAAACAACTCTATGCTAATAAAATGGACAACCAGTAAGAAATAGACTATTTCTTAGAAAGGTATAAGCTTCCAAGACTGAACCAGGAAGAAATAGAAAATATGAACAGACCAATCACAAGTAATGAAATTGAAACTGTGATTAAACATCTTCCAACAAACAGAAGTCCAGGACCAGATGGCTTCACAGGTGAATTCTACCAAACATTTAGAGAAGAGCTAACGTCCATCCTTCTCAAACTCTTCCAAAAAATTGCGGAGGAAGGAGCACTCCCAAACTCATTCTATGAGGCCACCATCACCCTGATACCAAAACCAGACAAAGATACTACAAAAAAAGAAAATTACAGACCAATATCACTGATGAATATAGATGCAAAAATCCTCAACAAAATACTAGCAAACAGAATCCAACAACACATTAAAAGGATCATACACCATGATCAAGTGAGATTTATCCCAGAGATGCAAGAATTCTTCAATATATGCAAATCAATCAATGTGATACAACATGTTAACAAATTGAAGAATAAAAACCATATGATCATCTCAGTAGATGCAGAAAAAGCTTTTGACAAAATTCAACACCATTTATGAAGAAAAGCTCTCCAGAAAGTGGCCATAGAGTGAACCTACCTCAGCATAATAAAGGCCATATACAACAAACCCACAGCAAACATCATTATCAATGGTGAAAAACTGAAAGCATTTCCCCTAAGGTCAGGAACAAGATATGGATGTCCACTCTCGCCACTATTATTCAACATAGTTTTGTAAGTCCTAGCCACAGCATTCAGAGAAGAAAAAGAAATAAAAGCAATTTAAATTGGAAAAGAAGAAGTAAAACTGTCACTGTTTGCAGATGACATGATACTATACATAGAGAATCCTAAAAATGTCACCAGAGAACTACTAGAGCTAATCAATGAATTTGGTAAAGTTGCAGGATACAAAGTTAATGCACAAAAATCTCTTGCATTCCTATATACTAATGATAAAAAATCTGAAAGAGATATTAAGGAAACACTCTCATTTACCATAGTAACAAAAATAACAAAATACCTAGGAATAAACCTACCTACAGAGACAAAAGACTGGTATGCAGAAAACTATAAGACGCTGATGAAAGAACTTAGAGATGATACCAACCGATGGAGAGATATACCATGTTATTGGATAGGAAGAATCAATATTGTGAAAATGACTATACTACCCAAAGAAGTCTACAGATTCAATGCAATCCCTGTCAAATTACCAATGACATTTTTTATGGAACTAGAACAAAAATCTTAAAATTTGTATAGAGACACAGAAGACCCCGAATAGCCAAAGCAGTCTTGAGGGAAAAAAGCGGTGCTGGAGGAATCAGACTCCCTGACTTCAGACTATACTCTAAAGCTACATTAATCAAGACAGTATGGTAGTGGCACAAAAACTGAAACACAGTTCAATGGAAAAAGATAGAAAGCCCAGAGATAAACCCACGTAGCTATGGTCAACTAATCTATGACAAAGGAGGCAAGGATATACAATGGAGAAAAGACATTCTGTTCAATAAATGGTGCTGGAGAAACTGGACAGCTACATGTAAAAGAATGAAATTAGAACCCTCCCTAACACCATACAGAAAAATAAAGTCAAAATGGATTAAAGACCTAAATGTAAGGCTAGACACTATAAAATTCTTAGAGGAAAACATAGGCAGAACACTCTATCACATACATCACAGCAAGATCCTTTTTGACCCACCTCTTAGAGTAATGGAAATAAAAACAAAAATAAGAAAATGGGATCTAATGAAACTTCAAAGCTTTTGCACAGCAAAGGAAACCATAAACAAGATGAAAAGACAACCCTCAGGATGAGAGAAAATATTTGCAAATGAATCAACGGACAAAGGATTAATCTCCAAAATATATAAACAGCCCATGCAACTCAATATTAAAAAAAAAAACAACCCAATCCAAAAATGGGGAGAAGACCTAAATAGACATTTCTCCAAAGAAGATATGCAGATGGTCAATGAGCATATGAAAAGCTGCTCAACATCTCTAATTATAAGAGAAATGCAAATCAAAACTACAATGAGGTATCACCTCACACCAGTTAGAATGAGCATCATCAGAAAATCTACAAACAACAAATGCTGGAGAGGGTGTGGATAAAAGGGAATCCTCTTGCACTCTTGGTGGGAATGTACATTGATACAGCCACTATGGAGAACAGTATGGAGGTTCCTTAAAAAACTAAAAATAGAATTAGTATATGATCCACCAATCTCACTACTGGGCATATACCCAGAGAAAACCATAATTCAAAAAGACACCTGAATCCCAATGTTCACTGCAGCACTATTTACAGTAGCCAGGTCATGGAAGCAACCTAAATGTCCATCAACAGACGAATGGGTAAAGAAGAAGTTATATATATATACAATGGAATATTACTCAGCCATAAAAAAGGAACAAAATTGGGTCATTTGTAGAGATGTGGATGGATCTGGAGACTGTCATACAGAGTGAAGTAAGTCAGAAAGAGAAAAACAAATATCATATATTAACACATATATGTGGAACCTAGAAAAATGGTACAGATGAACCAGTTTTCAGGTCAGAAAATGAGACCCAGATGTAGAGAACAAGTGTATGGACACCAAGCGGGGAAAGCGGCGGGGTGGTGGGGGTGGTGGTTTGATGATTTGGATGATCTGGGATTGACATGTATACACTGATGTGTATAAAATTGATGACTAATAAGAACCTGCTGTATAAAAAAATAATTAAAATTCAAAAATTAAAAAAAGAAGATATACAAATGGCCAACAAACATATAAAAAGCTGTTGAAAATCACTAATCATTAGAGAAATTTAAATCAAAGTCATAATGAGATATCACCTCACACCCATTAGTATCACCATTTTCAAAAAAACCAAAATAAGTGTCATGAATTTGTAGAGAATTGGGAACTCTTTGTGCTGCTGGTGTGAACATAAAATGGTGCAGCCACTATGGAAAACAGTACAGAATGTCCTCTAAAAACTAAAAAATAGAATTACCATATGATCCAGCAATCCCATTTCTGGATATATATCCAAAATAATTGAAAGCAGGATCTCAAATAGGTATTTGCACATTTGTGTTCATTGTAGCATTATTTGCAGTACTCAAGAGGTGGAAGCAACACAAATATCCATCGACAGTTAAATGGATAAAGAAAATGTGGTATATACGTACAATGGAATATTATTCAGCCTTTAAAAAGAAGGAAATCCTGTCCGATGCTACAATATGTATGATCCTTGAAGATATTATGCTGAGTGAAATAATCCAGTTACAAAAGAACAAATACTGAATGATTCCATTTAAATGAGATATCTTGAATAGGCAAAATCATCAAAACAGAATGTAGAATAGTAGTTTCTAGGGGTTAAGGTGAGGGGAAAATTGGGAGTTGTTTTTCAATCAGTATAGAGTTTCAATTTTTCAAGATAAAGAAGTTCTAAAGGTCTGTTACATAGCCATGTGAATATAGTTAACACTTTACTAAACTGTATACTTAAAAATGGTTAAGATGGTAAATTGTATATTTTGTGTCTTTTTACCACAATTTAAAAATATTCTAGAAAGAATGATAAACTTATTTAAAAATAAATGGCATGAATAATTAAATGAGAAATCATTTTCATGAAATGTCATGCTATATGCTCCCCAAATCATTTTAATTAATACTTTAAAGTTTCACATCTTTGGATGGAGATCAAGATGGCTGAGTAAGAGGACGTGGGGCTCATTTCTCTCACAAACACATAAAAATACATCTACATGTGGAACAATTCTCACAAAAAGCTAACTGGAAACTGGCAGAAGGTCTCCTCTATGACCAAAGCTGCAAGAAAGACCCCCACATAACTGAGTAGGACAGGAAAAAAAAGGCATCAGTGCCCCTGGGAGAGATCTGTAAGGAAGAGAAGGTCCACAAAGGCAGACACTCACCCTGGGGAGACACTTTGCCTGCTGAGAAATCCACTGGGACAAATAGAGGGTATGGAAAAGCCTAGACTCTACTCAGGAGGAGCATTTGTGCTGGCTTGCTAACAACCAGGGTGGAGAGAGATTTTCACTGGCAGCTGCTGCCTCCCTGTACTTCCCCATCTAAAGGGACAAACACCTTGGCCCACTCCACACCACAGACTGGAATGAGATCAGGGCAGAAAGTTGGTCTAGTTGTGCAGAGACAGACAAGGGCACCTGGGGTGTGATCCAGGGGGAACTGTGGAGCCCGTTGTCAGTGCACACAGAGTGGGGGCAGGTCTGACCATGGTGAACATTGTCAGTGCCTGCACAGGGCAGCACCACAGGAATGTGCAGTGATTGGGCACTGAATCTCGGGCAGACAGGCCCTGGGGGAGGACTTGATCTAACTACATGGAGAAAGCCCAGAGGGTCTGGAATGTCATCTCATGGTTCATTTCCTCGAGGGATCCTCCCACTCCCCAACTCAGCTTGGCCCCGGATCAGGGGCTGACATGTCCTGGGAGAAGTCTGCCACAGAGACAGCCCAGGTCTTAGGTGGCAGCATGGCCACCTCAATTCCTGTAACCGTAATGCCCCGGCCCCCAGCACGTCTATTTCACAGCAAAGTCTTGCACCAGGTCTGGGACAAACACAACAGAGAAAGGGGAATGACCTTGGGCTGCTTCTGGGGGGAACCTTGGATGCCTACATGGGAAATGCATCAGTGCACTGTGACCACAGAGGCCTTACTTGCTTCAGTAGTCACCTCCTTTGAGGCAGGGCATGCTCTCAAGGGCAATGTAGCCTGATCAAGTCCCACCCTCAGGGCTTCTACTCCAACAACTGTGGAGCAGACCACACTCCTGATAGGATGGTGACAGTTTCAGAGCAAAGAGGAGGCCCCACCTCACATCCAGCATAGACTATGGACACCACAACACCAATCACAGCCCCTATCAAGGGGATAATGGCCAGCATACCCTGAGGAAAGATGTGGCTAGCATCCGTACTAAAACCAGCCCTTGCACCAAAACTATTGGACACACACAGTCTACACAGGGAGGCTCCCACATAAAAACACCCCTTCAAGATGACAGTAGATAACTATTTTTCCTAAATTCATAGAGATCTGGCTATGAAGAAGAATGAAGCAGAAGGAAGGAAATAATAAAGATCAGAGAGGAAATAAATAAAATAGAGATTAAAAAAATAGAAAAGATAAATAAAACCAAGAGCTGGTTTTTTGAAAATATAAACAAAATTGATAAATATTTAGACAGGCTCACGAAGAAGAGAGAGGACCCAAATAAATAAAATAATAAATGAAAGGGAGAAATAACAACAGATACCATAGAAATACAAAAAATCATAAGAGAATATTATGAACAGTTATATGCCAACAAATTGGACAACCTAGAAGAAATGGACAAATTTCTGGAAACATACAGCCTGTCAAAACTGAGTCAAAAAGAAACATAATTTGAAGGACTGAAGAGCTTCACTGGGAAATTCTACCAAACATAAAGAGAAGAACTTCTCAAACTAGCCTTCTCAAACTATTCCAAAAAATTTAAGAGGAGGCAATACTCTCAAATTCATTCTATGAAGCCACTATCACCCTGATACCAAAAACAGACAAAGACACTACAAAAAAGAAAATTACTGGACAATATCTTTGATGAATATAGATGCAAAAATCCTCAACAAAATACTATCAAACCATATCCAGCAATATATAAAAAGGATCATACACCATGATCAAGTTGGATTCATTCCATTGTCACAAGGATGATTCAACATATGCAAATCAGTCAACATGGTACACCACATTAATAAAAGGAAAAACAAAAACCACATGCTCATCTCAATAGTCACAGAATTTTGTTGACAAAACTCAGCATCCATTTATGATAACTGTCACCAAAGTGGGCACAGAGTGAACATATCTCAACATAATAAAAGTCATTTATGACAAACTCACAGCCAAAATAATACTCAAAGGTGAAAAACTGAAAGCCTTCCTGCTAAGGATGCCCACTCTCACCACTTCTATTCAACATAGTATTGGAAGTCCTAGCCAGAGCAATCAGACAAAAAAAGAAATAAAAGTTATCCAATTTGAAAGGGAAGAGGTAAACAAAAACCCATGACATCTTTCACAGAACTAGAACAAATAATCCTAAAATTTATATAGAACTACAAAAGACCCAGAATTGCCAAAAGCAATCCTGAAGAAAAGGAACAAAGCTGAAGGAATAACCCTTCTAGATTTAAGACTATACTACAATGCTACAGAAGTCAAAACAGCATGGTATTAGCACAAAACAGACATATAGATCAATGGAAAAGAATAAAGAGCCCAGAAATAAACCCATGTACCTATGGTCAATTAATTTACAACAAAGGAGGCAAGAATATACAATGGAGAAAAGACAGGCACTTAAACAAGTAGTGATGGGAAACCTGTAGAGCTACATGTAAATCAATGAAATTAGAACACTCCCTCACACCATATACAGAAATAAACTCAAAATGTTTTAACGACCTAAATATAAGACATAACACCATAAGACTCTTAGAAAAGAGCATAGGCAAGACATTCTTTTACATTAAATCATAGCAATCTTTTCTTAGATCAGTCTCCCAGGGGGAAAAATAAATAAATAAAAGCAAAAATAAACAAATGGGACCTAATCAAACTTAAAAGCTTTTGCACAGCAAAGGAAACCACACACACAAAAAGAAAAGATAACCTATGGAATGGGAGAAATTATTTGCAAAAGTAGCAGTCGACCTGTGGTTAATCCAAAATATACAAACGGCCTGTATGACTCAATATCAAAAGAACAAACAACCCAATCAAAAAATGGGTGGAAGACCTAAATAGACATTTCTCCAAAGAACACATACAGATGATCAGCATGCACATGAAAAGATGCTCAACATCACGAATTATCAGAGAAATGCAAATCAAAACCACAATGAGGTATCACCTGACACTGGTCAGAATGGCTATCATCAACAAATTTACAAAGAATGCTAGAGTGGGAGTAGAGAAAATGGAACCCTTCTACACTGTTGGCAGGAATGTAAATTGGTTCAGCCACTATGGAAAACAGTACAGAGGTTCCTTAGTAAAAATAGAGCTATCATATGATCCAGCAATCCCACTCCTGGCTATATATCTGGAAAAAGATGAAAACTCTAATTCGAAAGACATGTGCACCCCAATGTTCATAGTAGCACTATTTACAATATCCAAGACATGGAAACAATCTAAATGTACATCAACAGACTATTGGCTTAAGAAGATGTGGTACACACACACACACACACACACACACACACACAATGGAATATTACTGAGCCATAAAAAGCATGAAATATTGCTATTTGCAGTAGCATAAATTGACCTAGTGATTATTATACTTAGTGAAGTAAGTCAGACAGAGAAAGACAAATATGATATGATAGCACTTATATGCAGAATCTAAAAAATAATACAAATGAATCTGTATATAAAAGTGAAACAGACTCACAGACATAGAAAACAAACTTGTGGTTACCAAAGAGGAAAAAAGAGGGGTGGAGGGGTATATTAGTTGTATGGGATTTACAGATACAAACTACTATACATTAAATAGATAAGCAACAAGGATTTACTGTATAACACAGGGAACTATATTCAGTATCTTGTAATAATCTATAATGGAAAATTATCTGAAAAAGTAACTGAATTACTTTGCTGTATACCTGAAACTATTACAATATTGTAAATTAACTATACTTCAATAAAAAAAGAAAAAAAAAGGTTCACATCTTTGTATACATTTCTAAGATACTGTATTTCAATCTTTAAAGCATGACTTAATTGTAACATTTGGCTTAGTCATATGATCTGTGTAAAACTATTTTATTGCAGTAAATTACTGCAGTCAAAGAAGGAGGTGCAGCTCATTCAAATTTCTTCATCTTGTATTCTCAAATTTATAGTTATGCAGTCTCACTCTAAATGTTATTATATTGGTCTCCTGACTCTGGCAACACAGGAGCTTTACTTTAGTCAGGAGGTTCTCAGGAGTCTCAAAGGGTCATGTCATAGCAATTCACCTCTGAGTCCCCTCTACCTTTTTCTTTAAGATGATAGGATACAGATTACATTACAGCTCTAAGATGCTATCATTTTATGCGCTCTCAACTCCTTGTATATAATTCAGCCACATGGAGACAACACCCTTGTAAAACTGGAATAATCTTTATCTGAAAATGAGGTGTCAACTTATTATAAATTATTGGAATTGTACAGTCAAATGAGTGGTGCTCCCTTCAAAGTAATAACTTTGAGAGCTATGTGTTTTGTTCTAATGGTGCTGCCTTTGCTCTAAACAATGCAAGAACTTCTCTTTTGGAGCTTCCAGCAGAGCAAATTTATGAGCAACATGAGGAAATCAGTCCTACCACTTTATAGTCATGCCTCGTATAATGTTCGGGACAAAATGGCAGGACTGTTTCTCTCAGTGGGCACTCATCTGTGATTACATCCTTGCTACCATTATAAATGAGGGAAAATTCAGACCTGGCTTAAATGCCCAACTATTTCTGAAAACTTTGTCTGATTCTCTTCAATCAGAGGCAAACCCTCCCTCCTCTGAACTGCCAGGGTACCTCGTTGATACCTTTCTCAGGACACTGAGGTCATATTATTTTTGGTTACAGTTAATTCTACACCTTTCCCTCTTTTAAATAAACCTCCTTAGGAACATGTCTTATTTAGCTTTATATATCTCTCACAGAGTAGGCTATCAACAAATATTTATTGAATGAATAAATGAATGAAAGACCCAAAGGGAACCATCTTTTGACATTGAATAAAAAACTTTCTGGGCCTCATCTATGAAATGGGATCAGTAACAATCATATCTAGTCCACAAGCATGCTGTGAAGACCAAATCAGAAAAACTGAAAAAATGCTTTGAAATAGCTAAATGCTATAAAAATGTAAGGTATTGTTATTAATTCATTTTTTGTAAAAATGAAACCATTCAAAACTTTCAGCACATATTTATTGGCACTGTAGTGAAATAAAAATGAATCTCACAACTTTACTGCTTGTAAGGAGTTTCCAACCTTCTTCATAGCACTTTATCACTCCCTAAATTATATATTAATCAATATGTTTTTTTGTCTCTTCCACTAGAATGAAAGCTTTAAAAAGATAGAGATGTAGTCTATCATGTTTAATGCTGTATCCCCAGTAAATGTTTGTTGAATGAGTGAATGAATGAATGGCTATACCTAGGAGAAAATATAGTACTTTAGTCAGTATTCAACAAATATTTACTGAGTTCCTACCATGAGTAAGACACCAGAGGATCCAAAGGTGAAAAGAAAATGCTCAGACATCTAACATAGAAGGCAGAGTGTGAACAGAAAGATGAAAGAGTTATAAGCAAAGTTCTGTGTGACTCTATAAGATTTCACGGAGTTGGCATTTAATCTGGATGTTGAAGTATGGGCCAAATTTGGGCCAGTGGAGATGAGGTGAAAATATTTTAAGCAGAAGTAGTCTCATGAGCAAAGCATAAAAGGTAGGAAGGTTTAGGTACATTTGGGAAATCCAGATAGTTCAATATAACTGGAGCATAGGATTCAGAGAAAGAAAATGGTTGAATCCATACTGGGGAGGGCTTTGAATACCAGAATAATTCAGCTAAACAATATTCCTGTTTGAAGAAAGAGGAGTATTGTACAATATTGCTGGGAAGCATGGGTTAGACTTGATGACTTAGAAGTTCAGTTTGGACACATTATTTCCTGACCTTTTAATGCTGTTGCCAGGGTTAAGTTATTTTACTTTAAAATCCAATTATAACAAAAGTTAGGGTCTGAGAGTTTGGTGTTATTCAAAGATCTTTTCTGACCCTGTAGAAAACAGTTTTGACATGTTTGGAGAATCCGCTTTTTTGTTTTTGTTTTTGCTTTTTTGCCAGCAATGGAAAATCTCAGATAAAACAGGGAACAGCAGAAATAAGACATTTCCTTTTGTTGTGTGGTCTTCATAACTTTGACCAGAGACTTACTTATATTTTATTGTGTTTTAATTTCCACAAATCAGTACAAATCAAATAGTATCAAACTCTGGCAAAGAAAATGTAAATGAGATTTTGAGAAAATGCTTTCCAAAGACTAATGATTAGAAGAAATATGTAAGAAGGAGGTCACTAGGGTCAGTCTCAGCTGGTTATCCAATTTCAAGGATAGTACCAATGCCTTCTTAGAGAGATATATGTGAACCTGAGAACAGTTCTCTTCTTTAGCAGATCTCAACAGTGAGATTTTTATTTCTTCATTCTAGTTCCACTTCATTTTCGCACACACTCCGGTCTATAAAACATTTGGGAATGGGAGTTGTTGCTTTATTTGTCTCCCACTGAACATTTAAATAAATGAAAATGCAAACCAAGTCATTGCTTTAAATAGTCTCCTCCTTGTACACCCACTCTTATGTAGAACTGAGTCCTTGATGTCTGCCATCTTTATCCATCCATCCATCCATCCATTCATCTATCTGTGCATCTATCCATTAAAAAACCATTTACAGAGTAGGTACATTTTCAGATACCACGTCAGGTACTATGGGTTCTGTGCTTTCTCTTAACAAAGTAACCTACATTTATTTTCAGTATATCCACATGTGAAATCTAGAATGGGTATAGAAAACAAACATATTAACCTATAGATGGAGCTATTTGAAAACTTTTAAACATTTAACAATATACTGATTTATTTTAAACTCCCAGTAACTGAATGGATTACCTCAAGAGAAGTGTTCCTTTTAAAGTCAGTTTGCTTGAGGAGTTGTAGTTAATCATTGAATTGAATCTTTCTTTCTCTCTTTAAGGAAGTCCAAGAATCTAAGAGTTAGAATGAACCATGCAATCTGATCATTAAAAGGCTCATTTACTTCATTCTGTATGACAGACTCTAGGTCCATCCACCTCACTGCAAATACCTCAATTTCATTTCTTTTTATGGCTGAGTAATATTCCATTGTATATATGTGCCACATCTTCTTTATCCATTCATCTGTTGATGGACACTTAGGTTGCTTCCATGTCCTGGCTATTGTAAATAGAGCTGCAATGAACATTTTTGTACATGACTCTTTTTGAATTATGGTTTTCTCAGGGTATATGCCCAGTAGTGAAATTGCTGGGTTGTATGGTAGTTCTATTTTTAGTTTTTTAAGGAACCAAGTCAGAAAGAGAAAAACAAATACCGTATGCTAACACATATATATGGAATCTAAAAAAAAAAAAAAGGTTCTGAAGAACCTAGGGGCTGGACAAGAATAAAGACGCAGACGTGGAGAATGGACTTGAGGACACGGGGAAGGGGAAGGGGAAGCTGGGACGAAGTGAGAGAGTGACATGGACTTATGTATACTAACAAATATAAAATAAATAACTAGTGGGAAGTAGCCGCATAGCACAGGGAGATCAGCTAGATGCTTTGTGACCACCTAAAGGGGTGGGATAGGGAGGGTGGGAGGGAGACGCAAGAGGGAAGAGATATAGGGATATGTGTATATGTATAGCTGATTTACTTTGTTATAAAGCAGAAACTAACACACCATTGTAAAGCAGTTATACTCCAATAAGGACATTAAAAAAAAAAAAATGCTCATTTACCTACCATTCTCCAATAAGGAAAATCTGTTATATTTGTTCTTAAATATATAGTGTGATTTTTTTTGTTGGTTTTTAACTGACACAGTGATGATCAATAAAAAGAGCACTGAATTTAGAGTGAGAATTTTGGGTATAATTTTCACTTCTACAATTTATTAGTCACATGACCAGAGGCAAGTCATTTAATTCTTTATGAGTCTCAATTTCTTTATTGAAAATATGAAAAATAAAGCTGCCTTGTCTACCTCATGAGGTTGTTATGAGAATCAAAATAAATAATGGATATGAACACCCTTGTTAATCTGCCAAAGACTCTTTAGCTATAAAAAGGAAATTTTTTTCTTCTTCAGCCTGCATATCCAGAAGGATCAATCTGTATTGGTTAAAGTTAAGCTGTTGGAAATTTTCAAAGAATTGTTGTAGAAACCTAAGGAGAAGAGAGATATTTCAAGTCAAGGGCAAAAACAAAATAAAACAACCCTGCAAAACCCCCTTATTTCCAGCAATGCATTAAGCAGGCTCAAGGTCATCCATATTTCCTTCTGGATGGTCTTTTTTATTCCTCTAATCTCCAATTCATCTATTTTGCTTTGAGTTTAAAACATGTCTGAGTAGTAGAGCTGCCCCTAAGGGTTGGTGGTTATTACTCAAGGCCTCAGGATTTGTGTGTGTGTGGTGGAAGCTCACTCTAGGGACTAGGAAGTGACTAAGAGAAGCAGACTACAGAGGAGAAGATGATGACTCTCTTAGATGATATTTAAACAAACAAACAAAAAAATAGAGGCCTAAGTCCAGTCCATAAACTTTCACACTAAAGTGAATAGACTGAAAGAGACATAAGGATAAAGATGGTTCCTGCCTTGCTAATAATTGTCTTAATGAGTGGCACATTGTAAATGTTTTATAAATATTTGTTCACTGACCTTCATCTTATAACAAAGGGAAGGACTTTACAACTCTAACTAACCCTCCCACAAAGCCTTCTAAATTTGTACATTTTTTTGTGTCTTCGTTTCTGTTTAATGACTAATTTAATCTAAATATAAATGTCTGAGGAAGAGCAAGGGGTAAAGCACAAGTATTGTCCTAGTGTCCCCAATCAAAGTGGTTTTATACAAATGCTGTTGACCTGTTCCATTTCTGACCTGGGCCAATTCACCTCCCCCTAGGCAATCAGGTGTTCCCCTATTCCTGGGAGGTCACCATATTGATACCAAACTTAGTGTGGACTACAACCCAGTTCTCCCTCCTACCCCTCCTTGTTACTTGAATGAGACCTCAATAGGTTTCCAATCTGTGCACTTTCCCTCTGACATGGGACACTACACCCAGGAAAGGTCTTTCCTGGCATTGACGGACAGAAGCTGCTGAAACTGGAAAACCTGACTCTTGATCAGTGATGCTTTCAGAGAAAAATCGTGATCAAAAGAGGGAAATGTAAAAACTAATAAGTAGAAACATCAATTAAAATAGAGTTGGGAGCTTAGAAAGGGGTGCTCTCAAGCCCTATGATGATAGCAGGGCCCAACAGGAAGAAGAAATTCTCCCTCTTCTTGCCTGGTAAGAGCTCAGCCAGTGAGGGACTGTAACAACTCATCCAATGAAAGGCACTATACTTTGAATTCTCAATTCCTCCAATGGACTTTTTGTTTAACACAGCCATCCCAACTTCCTTTTCCCCTCTTTAAAAATGTTCTCCTTTGCTTGCTGTGTGGGGACTTGCATGTGGCTTGCCATGGTTGCAGACCCCAAATTGCAATTATTTGCTAATCCCAAATAAGCCCACTTTTGCTGGAGAAATAACTGACAGTATATTTGTTTAAGATCAACATTACAAAACAGTGTCTCTTCTGGCCTGGTGAATTTTAAAAGGGTGCCCCTTTTATGCTGCCTTCCATTCTGAGGTTGCAAGTCTTAACAAGGGGTGCACAAATTGCATTTCAGCACCCATTTTATCCCTTGCCTGGGTACATAGGTACAATGTGGAAACTGTACAATAATATGCACCACCACTACTCCCAATATTATCACTATCTCTTAGAGATAGTCCATACTCTTCTAGAAACAGCTCTGATAACTACTAATTACTGCTAATAGTTTAATTTTCTTCTTTATTAGTAATTTTGTGATCTTGTGGTTTAGCTTGCATATCAAAAGTATTGAAAATTTACTCTTTACTCTTTATTCCCTTTTGGAAATAGTCATGTTCTTAAAACATCCATCTTTCTAAAGGCAATTTGCACACTGTATAAGAAGATCTATTTTATATTAACCTTTCTGCAACTGTGCAGAAAGTTTAAGTACAGTTGTAATCAATGATAGGTTGTTTTATAACACAGACATAAAGGAAGGCATAATTAATGTCTCCTGAAAATAGAAGACTTCGTTCTTTTTTTTTAAGACCAGTTGTTAAGAATTCAAGAAGCAGAATATTTCTTTGCTCAGCAATTTAGAGATTTTAAGGGATGTAAATGACTATAGTTGGCCATTCCTAAACATGTTATTAGTTATACAGATCTCCAAATTTCAATAGGATGCTAATTTGAATAAAGTAAAAGATGTGAGAGGTTCTTTAGTATGGTTTCAGTATTTTAGCTTTTCTAGTATGTAGCTCAGGCTTCTTTAATTGTATAGAAATCCAGAGCAACACCATTAGTAGCTCTACTTTACTCCTGACTGACTATATTGCAACTGGAATTTTATTTCTTTCCAGGTGCAACAATCTCATATTCTACAGGAGAGTGACCAGGTTAGCTTTGAGTTTAGTTATGAAGTCAAATGTGGAATTGTTGGAAATTGCTATGACTGTTTGACATGGGAAAATGCTTTTTAGGGATGAAAATTTGAGTTCTGGATGGAGAGAGAGGCCATGCTTATTGGATTCAAGTATTTACAGGGATTTTACATACAAAATGGAGAATTCCTCTGTGTCAATTAAGAGGCAAAATTTAAATTAATATGTAGACGTTATAAAAAGTCTGAATTTAATTATTTAGAATGCTTGAAGGATGTCACAATGGAATAGACTGTCTTTTTAAGGAGAGATCACTAGAAGTGTACAAGTAGAATCTGGAGGACTATATGCCAGTGATATTTGAAAGGATCTTTGTTAGCTTAAAAATTGATCTGGTGTTGTTTAAAGTGTCTTTCTAGTCTGAGGCTCTATACCGAAATTGACCTAGTGGATTTTGTCCATAGGATTAGTATTTTTAGAATAAGATATCACTATCAACAAGTATATTTGATTGAATATTGTATATAGAGTACTGTATTCATTCTTAAAATTAGATATATGGTCACCACAATTTTTTGATTAGATATTGGTGAAAAACAAAACCTCCAGCCCTTAAGATAAAATGTGAGAAAGTCTGCTCTCTAAACATTGCATATTGTGATTCCATTTTGTTTCTGGGAAGTGTAAAACACACACACACACACACACACAAGAACTACTAACTCTGGGAACAGGTAACCTCAAGTAGCCGCTTAACATATAATTGTTTGGTACAAAGGGTATAAGACAGTGAACACAAGATTCCTGGGTTCTATCCTGGCTCCTGAGCTCTTATGTAACTCTTGGACCTTGGACAACTTACTTTCCTCATGATAAAAAATGTTCAGGGCTTCCCTGGGGGCACAGTGGCTGAGAATCTGCCTGCTAATGCAGGGGACACGGGTTCAAGCCCTGGTCTGGGGGGATCCCACATGCCGCAGAGCAACTAGGCCCGTGAGCCACAACTACTGAGCCTGCGCATCTGGAGCCTGTGCTCTGCAACAAGAGAGGCCGCGATAGTGAGAGGCCCATGCCCTGCGATGAAGAGTGGCCCCCGCTTGCCACAACTAGAGAAAGCCCTCATACAGAAACGAAGACCCAACACAGCTTAAATTAATTAATTAATTAATAAACACCTACCCCCAACATCTTCTTTAAAAAAAAAAGTTCAATGATATTCAGTCTTAAAATATTTCTGTGCTACTGTTAGGCTTTGGAGTGCTATGGAGACTCAAGAATATCCAAACTCTACCATACCAATAACCCTTTCCCCACTGTGAGGTCACTGAAAGAGAAATCACATGAGAAACAATGGTAAATGAGAAAGTAAAGTGTGACTGTATTATTAACTGGGTTTGTAAAAACCTAGTGCTGAGATTAGTGTAAAAATGATTGGAAAACAAGTTTAGACTGGGAACTTAACAGAGGTCTTTTTCCTGAGCCCAAATCAGTCAGATCAGCCACCAACTGGCTGCATAGTATAGCATACTGAAAAGATGTGCTTGAGAAGAGGTGAGCAGGCATCAGTGGACCATGCCTTTTGACACTCTTTAGTTCATGGAAGGAGGAGGTAAAAAAGGTCCAGAGAGAGAGAGACAGAGACACCAACATTAATGATATTTTCACAGATCGTTGCCCCACCCACTAGCAACAGGTGACCCAATTATTTTCCTAGAATCTGATCCATCAGCTGGTGCCATTCCTATTTGTGGATTGTTGTTATGTGTGTTATGTGTGTGTGTGTGTGTGTGTGTGTGTGTGTGTGTTGCTTTAGATAGACTTTTACTGTGACCTTAGAGGCCTACATCTTCCTTAGAAGCCTACATCTATTGTCATCAAGACATGGTTTTAGTGTCTGCACTAGGCACCAGTTGTTCTGTTCTAACATAGAATCCTTTCTAATTTTCTGAAAACCCAGACAGGTATTGATTCATGAACAACCAACTCAGTCTGGGGCCACTGCTGTGGTAGTAAGGGTATGGGGTAGTCATTTCTTATTCTATGATGAAGGAACTAAAATTTTCAAGGCTATGGAAGACGTCAATGTAAGAAAAGAACTTAAAGTGTAGGCTTTTTATATATGCAAAGACCAAGGCTGATACATATCAATGAAGTCCTTAAAATTATGAAGATTATTAATGAGTAACGGCAAATCACAGAACAATGAAACTATGTATAGTCATTACTTAAAACTTTAATACAGAGTTTCTCCAAGTGTGAGCTGAGGGCCACTATATCACAATCACTTGGGTAAATGACAAGGTTAAAAGAAAGTAAAAAAGCAAAACAAACAACAAAACCCCAAACAAACCAAAACCCCAAGTCTCAGGTTTCTAGAATCTCTGGCTATGAGGCCTAAGAACTTGCATTTTAAACAACTCCCTCCCCAATGATTCTTATGCAATTTTAACTTTGAGAACCATTGTTTTAAAGAGGTAGTTTAGAATCAGTAAAATAAGGTACTATTCTATAATCTAGTATGATGGAAATCATACTGATCTGGGTAGGAGGAGACCTAGGGTCTAGTTCTAGCTTTGCCTTTTATCATCTGTGAGATATTGGCTAAGTGATGTCATCTCTATGAGCCCCATTTTCCTTCTTTTTACAATGAGAGATTTGATCCAGAGAAACTCTAAGGTCTTCAGCTCTAATATTGTATGAATCTACACAGAGGACATTAAATTAATTGAACTTCTTCCAGGAGGTCATAGAACCTAGCACCCAGCACAATTCCTGGCACATAATATGGATTCAATATCAATTATGTGAATGAAAACAGAAAATATAAACATGTTTAAACTGGAATTGAATAAGTTCTCAGGTGACAGATATGTAATGAACAATGCCTTAATAAAAGCTAGGAAAATGTTTGGGAGCTCTCTTTAAACCCATGAAGACAAATCATGTATTTTTCCCCACATCATCTTTGGTGACCCTCAGGGATGAATTCTTGGCTGGATCCAATCAACTCAAGCTAACCCTCTTACACAAAGCTTCTTTTGACAACTGCCCCTGATTTAGGTCCCCTCCAAACAACTCCTCACCAACCTCTTTGTAACCACACCATGACATTTAACACTCAATTGTAAGTTGCCTTGTATGTTACATTTTATCTGTTTAAGCATAATTTTTAAAAGTACACCAGGATCCTGGAAGTCAGTGAAAATACTCCTTTCCATATGGCCCCCAGAGCCTATATAATGTTGAATATATAGGCAATCAATGAGTATTAATAGATGGTAATCATTTTTCTGTATTGCTTTGTAAGTTGTAAAGTGCTTTTAAAACTAGTTCATGATTTTCACAACCACTGTGAGAGGCAATCAGAACACATATTATTTCCATTTCATAGATGAAGAAATTGAGGCTTAAAGAATTTACAGCTTGAGCAAAATCACATAACCAGTGACCTTTCTTTTCTACCACACTACAATGTATCTTACTGGAGAAAAGAGAGGCTGGGGCATAGGTTTTAAGATCCAGGAACTTTCCATCTCAAGAATTTCAGCCCCTTCTACTAAAAATGTTGGTACTAGAAAATACCAAAAGGAGTGGGGAGATAAAAGCCCAGAATATTTTGAGTTTCAAATTAGGATGAGGAAGAACATTAATTACTGGATAAGTAGCTTTATTACATTTTGACCTTGATATTGTCTTGGTTCTAAGGTTTTCTAAATTCCTTTACCTAGACTTTTTTTTTTTCCTTCCTGGTTTCCAGCAAGCATTTATATCCAGAGGGGTCAATGTATCTTATCCTAGTGAACCCGAGGTCTCTTTCTTCTTATGTCTGAAATTTTGTTATTGCTGTTGTTGCCAGTTTTCCAGTTAAGATGTGTGTTAATGCTTTAAAAATGAAATATGAATATAAAAATTTATAAGGCCATATAATAAAATAAATCCATTGAAATATTTATCTAACTTCTCCAGCACCTATATTAATAGATTTAGTAAAAGAGCCTTGCATCTAGTAACCAGCCTTAGGGAAGGTAAACAGCTCTTTCCTCTGACCCAGTGTGTCAGTGAAGATACAGGTTGTACAATCCTTGACACAGGGGTGAACTAAGTATTTTCAAATGGCATTTGATTAGAAAGAATAACCCTTCCTTAGAAAGCAAAATGTGTGCCTATGAATAGACTGGAAGGAAACCTGCCTGTAAATATAGAACATGTAGTTAGAAAACCATAATGTGTTTTCAAATGATAAATAACATGTGCTTGAACAAAACAAGTTAATGTATTCCAGAACCAGTAATAACTGGCTAGAATTCACTTTTTTTTCTATTGCTCTAAAAAATTCCCTTGTGCCAGCTTACAGTCTAAGTCCTGCACCTACCCCAATCCCTGGTAACCACTGATCTGATTTCTGTTTCTATAGTTTTTTCTTTCCCAGAATTTCATATAAATGGAATAATACAGTATGTAGCCTTTTGTGTCTGGTTTCTTTTTACTTAGAATAATGTCTTTGAGATTCATCCAAGTTGTTGCATGTATCAGTGATTTGTTCCTTGATTCACTTGATTAGAAACTGAAGACAAACCACTAAAAAGCAAGTAATCTAAAATTTCTGCAGGTAATTTCAAAAATCTGTCGGAAATTCACCTGCATACACATACATCATTAAGCTGGAGACCAGCACTTGGTGTATAAACAGTCGAATGTTTAAAGAAATATCATTTTCCACAACGAGTTTAACTCATGTAAGATTATAAAACTGTACACATACAGATAACAGATCAATGAAAGTGGATGAAATATGTTATATGGCATCAATATTTTATTCAATGCAAGATACATCTGATTTGCTCCAGTTCCCACGGCAGCTCTTTGATAGAGAGGAAGAGCTATTAAATCTTTAAGGCAGTAAGAAGAATACTGAGGGCACTACCAATAAACTGTGCCATCCTTTGAATGTGACAACCCTGCTAGTAAGAAACCAAATATAGGTGAAATTGTTTTGAACTGTGTTTTGATTCTCCTAGATGTTTGTTTTGAGCCTTTTTTGTCCAGGGTAAAATTGGTAGTTGGGTATTACATTTGGATCCCCTCAATTTCCTTTCTGTAAGTAATAATAATAGCATTGGCTAACATTTACTGAGCACTTACTGTGTGCTAGGCACTGTGCTAAGCACTTTATGGTAGGTTATCATATTCCTCACAACAACGCCATGAGATAGGTATTATCACGTTCACATTTTGCAAAGAAACTTAAACACAGAGAGTTCAAATAACTTCTCCAAGATCACAGAGCCAGTAACTATAAAACTCAGATTTGATCCCATGACTTAACTCCTACAATATTCTATCCTAACCCCTGCACTATAATACTCTACATACATTTAACCGTCTATATTTTAGAGCCTAGATTTCCCTCTTTCCTGCCCACCAGACACTTAGTGCCTTCCATTGTTATGCCTCCCTCAAGACTTCTAGAGGTTCTAGAGGTATTTATCCCTCTCTGGTTTTAATTACCCACCTCCCCAGCTATCCTTCTCTCAGTGCCCCGATCTTCTTCACCTAATGTTGTAAAGAATGCGGCTGATTATAAAAGAGGACATCGACAGTACAACAATAATAGTGGGGGACTTTAATACCTCACTTATACCAATGGACAAATCATCCAAAATGAAAATAAATAAGGAAACAGAAGCTTTAAATGACATAATAGACTGGATAGATTTAATTGACATTTATAGGACATTCCATCCAAAAACAGCAGGTTACACTTTCTTCTCAAGTGCGCATGGAACATTCTCCAGGATAGATCACATCTTGGATCACAAATAAAGCCTCAGTAAAGTTAAGACAATTGAAATCATAACAAGCATCTTTTCTGACCATAGCACTATGAGATTAGAAATGAATTACAGGGGAAAAAAAAACGTAAAAACACAAACACATGGAAGCTAAATAGTACATTACTAAATAACCAAGAGATCACTGAAGAAATCAAAGAGGAAATAAAAAAAATACCTAGAGACAAATGAAAATGAAAACACTATGATCCAAAACCTATGGGATGCAGCAAAAGCATTTCTAAGAGGGAAGTTTATAGCCATACAAGCCTACCTCAAGAAACAAGGAAAGTCTCAAGTAAAAAATCTAACCTTACAACTAAAGGAACTAGAGAAAGAAGAACAAACAAAAAACAAAGTTAGCAGGAGGAAGGAAATCATAAAGATCAGAGCAGAAGTAAAAGAAATAGAAACAAAGAAAACAATAGCAAAGAACAATAAAACTAAAAGCTGGTTCTTTGAGAAGATAAACAAAATTGTTAAACCATTAGCCAGACTCATCAAGAAAAAGAGGGAGAAGACTGAAATCAATAAAATTAGAAATGAAAAAGGAAAAGTTACAACAGACACTGCAGAAATACAAAGCATCCTAAGAGACTACTACAAGCAACTCTATGCCAATAAAATGGTCAACCTGGAAGAAATGGACAAATTCTTAGAGAGGTAAAGCCTTCCAAGACTGAACCAGGAAGAAACAGAAAATATGAACAGATGAATCACAAGTAACAAAATTGAAACTGTGATTAAACATCTTCCAACAAACAGAAGTCAAGTACCAGATGGCTTCACAGGTGAATTCTATCAAACATTTAGAGGAGAGCTAACACCCATCCTTCTCAAACTCTTCCAAAAAATTGCGGAGGAAGGAGCACCCCCAAACTCATTCTATGAGGCCACCATAACCCTGATACCAAAACCAGACAAAGGTACTACAAAAAAAGAAAATTACAGACCAATATCACTGATGAATATAGATGCAAAAATCCTCAACAAAATACTAGCAAACAGAATCCAACAACACATTATAAAAGGATAATACACCATGATCAAGTGGGATTTATCCCAGGGATGCAAGGTTTCCTTAATATAGGAAAATCAATCAATGTGATACACCATATTAACAAATTGAAGAATAAAAACCATATGATCATCTCAATAGATGCAGAAAAAGCTTTTGACAAAATTCAACACTGATTTATGATAAAGACTCTCCAGAAAGTGGGCATACAGGGAACCTACCTCAAGATAATAAAGGCCATATATGAAAAACCCACAGCAAACATCATTCTCAATGGTGAAAAACTGAAAGCATTTCCTCTAAGATCAAGAACGAGACAGGGATGTCCACTCTCACCACTATTATTCAACATAATTTTGGAAGTCCTAGCCATGGATATCAGAGAAGAAAAAGAAATAAAAGCAAAACAAATTGGAAAAGAAGACGTAAAAGAGTCACTGTTTGCAGATGACATGATACTATACATAGAGAATCCTAAAAATGCCAGCAGAAAACTACTAGAGCTAATCAATGAATTTGGTAAAGTTGCAGGATACAAAATCAATGCACAAAAATCTCTGGCATTCCTATACACTAATGATGAAAAATCTGAAAGAGAAATTATTAAAACACTCCCATTTACCATTGCAACATAAAGAATAAAACACCTAGGAATAAACCTACCTAGGGAAAAAAAAAAGACCTTGCAGAAAACTATAAGACACTGATGAAAGAAATTAAAAATGATACCAACAGATGGAGAAATATCCCATGTTCTTGGATTGGAAGAAACAATATTGTGAAAATGACTATACTACCCAAAGCAATCTACAGATTCAATGCAATCACTGTCAAACTACCAATAGCATTTTTTATGGAACTAGAACAAATCATCTTAAAAGTTGAATGGAGACACAAAAGACCCGGAATAGCCAAAGCAGTTTTAAGGGGAAAAAAAGGAGCTGGAGGAATCAGACTCCCTGACTTCAGACTATACAACAAAGCTACAGTAATGAGGCAATATGGTACTGGCACAAAAAACAGAAATATAGATCAATGGAACAAGATAGAAAGCCCAGAGATAATCCCATGCACCTATCGTCAACTAATCTATGACAAAGGAGTCAAAGATATACAATGGAGAAAAGACAGTCTCTTCAATAAGTGGTTCTTGGAAAACTGGACAGCTACATGTAAAAGAATGAAATTAGAACACTCCCTAACACCATACACAAAAATAAACTCAAAATGGATTCAAGAACTAAATATAAAACCAGGCACTATAAAACTCTTAGAGGAAAACATAGGAAGAACACTCTTTGACATAAATTACAGCAAGATCTTTTTTGATCCACCTCCTAGTGTAATGGAAATAAAAACAAAAATAAACAAATGGGACCTAATGAAACTTCAAAGCTTTTGCACAGCAAAGGAAACCATAAACAAGATGAAAAGACAGCCCTCAGAATGGGATAATATATTCATAAACGAATCACCGGACAAAGGATTAATCTCCAAAATATATAAGCAGCTCATGCAGCTCAATATTAAAGAAACAAAGAACCCAATCCAAAAATGGTCAGAAGACCTATAAAGACATTTCTCCAAAGAAGACATACAGATGGCCAAGAAGCACATGAAAAGCTGCTCAACATCACTTATTATTAGAGAAATGCAAATCAAAACTACAATGAGGTATCACCCCACAGCAGTTAGAATGGGCATCATTAGAAAATCTACAATCAACAAATGCTGGAGAGGATGTGGAGAAAAGGGAACCCTCTTGCCTTGTTGGTGGGAATGTAAATTGATACAGCCACTATGGAGAACAGTATGGAGGTTCCTTAAAAAACTAAAAATAGAATTACCATATGATCCAGCAATCCCACTACTGGGCATATACCCAGAGAAAACCATAATCCAAAAAGACACATGCACCCCAATGTTCATTGCAGCACTATTTACAATAGCCAGGTCATGGAAGCGACCTAAATGCCCATCGACATTCAAATGGATAAAGAAGATGTGGTACATATATACAATGGAATATTACTCAGCCATAAAAAGGAATGAAATTGAGTCATGTTTTGAGACGTGGATGGATGTAGAGACTGTCATGCAGAGTGAAATAAGTCAGAAAGAGAAAAACAAATGTCGTATATTAATGCATGTATTGGAACCTAGAGAAATGGTACAGATGAACTGGTTTGCAGGACAGAAGTTGAGACACAGATTTAGGGAACAAACGTATGGACACCAAGGGGGGAAAACCGCTGTTGGGTGGGGATGGTGGTGTGCTGAATTGGGCGATTGGGGTTGACATATATACACTGATGTGTATAAAATTGATGACTAATAAGGACCTGCAAGAGGAAAGAGATATGGGAACATATATATATATATAACTGATTTACTTTGTTATAAAGTAGAAACTAACACACCATTGTAATGCAATTATACGCCAATAAAGATGTTAAAAAAAAAGAACCTGCAGTATAAAAAAACAATAAAAAAAACAATAAAAATCTTATATGTTCTGGTATAATGTTATGTCATAATTCTAGTTATTACTTTAAAATGTATATTTCAGAAATAACTAAATTTCCTTGTCAATTGCATCATTATGAACTTTCATCAAATCTTTAACCGTGGTCATTTTTTTTTTTTTTTTTTTGCCATACGCGGGCCTCTCACTGTTGTGGCCTCTCCCGTTGTGGAGCACAGGCTCCGGACACGCAGGCCCAGCGGCCATGGCTCACGGGCCCAACCACTCCGCGACATGTGGGATCTTCCCGGACTGGGGCGTGAACCCGTGTCCCCTGCATTGGCAGGCGGACTCTCAACCACTGCACGCCACCAGGGAAGCCCTAACTGTGGTCATTTTTAAGTCTTTTGTCATTTACAGACAGTTCTGGGTGTACTCTGATGCTTTCGCAAAAATGTTTCTATTTAAGGGTTTCATCTTCAAGGAATTCATGGAAAAGACTAAAAAGTACAAGTTTCTGGTAACTGACTATACTGCTGAACTGAATGAATAAGCATTTTCAGAACTCTAATGGAAAACTAATGAATTCATAAAAGTGCTAACAAAAGATCAATATAAAAAGAAAATTTAATTACATGGGACTGAGTGAACTGATGAGGATGATTATAAATTTTGTGACTTTCTGTTTGAATAAAAAAAAAAATCCCACAAGGACTCCGAGGCAAAAAATATACAAATCAATTTTCACTTCAAAGTAAAGGAGCTGTTACAGTGGAGGATTACTGGACTGAATGTCAATATTATGACATAGTATGACTGTGTTTCGTGTTTGGTAATTGCAATCATTGTTGCTTTTGTTGTGGTCATCCACTTACGATGCTTGGTGTCAGTTTATCTCTTGTAAAAATGAAATACAGTGTGTGTGTGTGAAAAAAAAATCTTACAATTTTATCCATCAATTATACCTCAATAAAGCTGAAAAAAGAACAGGAGAATCTGGGAAAAAAAAAGGAATGCAGCTGATTAGGCAAATGCTATTATGGTATGAATACCTTATAGATCCCCTTATCTTTGTCAAAGATGATCACATTTTATACCAAATTATTCCCAATTAATTACTACCAATAAACTTCCAGAAGAGGCCTGGGAGGTGAGTATGGACAAGAGAACCTTCCCAACATCGATTATTTTATACCATTTAAGCCACATATACAGTTGACTATATCCACCCACATCTTCCCCCCGGGTGCTCTGTGACTACTGATAGACTTCAAGACAAGATTTGAACATGGTGACCCTGTAGCAGAAGGTTTTTTCCCTTTTGTATAAACTAACTGATCTGAATGGAGATCAAACCTGTGACCTGGGTCTCAGAACTCTGCTAACAAGAGTTATTGATACCAGTTCTGACATTATTGAAGCACTGCATTGAATGGTCTCCTAACAGCTTGTAAGTATTAATAAGCCTCCCTACAGATGTAACTTTTAAATAGGGAGTGACCTGGGTACTGGGAAAGATTAGAGTTTCACATGGCCTAGATCACAGAGGAGGTACTTGATTATGATAGTCTTGGTATACATTGTATTATATCATAAAATGGAGATATAAATATTGATTGCTATTTCACAACAAAATCCAGAATTGGTAACATTTTCCAAACTTCCAAAACTGGATGAAACAGAACACTGTAATAAAAAGAAACAGTCTTACTCTTTAGAGAAAAATTGGAATTACATTCCAACTGATTTCAAAAAATTATTACTCCCAGTTCATATTGGTGTACACAGTATGTGACCTTTCATACCTAAAAATGATTTTGTTTTATTTTTCGAGTTTAGAATAGTTTACTAGTATAGGTAATAAAAACATTACTTAGGTAGAAGTATCAAGGAGAAGTACCTTGTAACTTGCAGCCAAAATATAGCTACTTTATTATTGTGAAAGTAGATTAGTAGCATCATTTGTTTTAAATCTAAGTTTAAAAGTACAGTATTTATGTAAAGCAGCTACTTGTTAATTCTCTAGAATAAATGTATTTTCATCAGTAGAAGGTTTGATTTTTTCCTGTATAAATTAAAAAAAAATCCCCTTTAGGTCCAAATGTAATTGAGACTAAAATATCTTTGTGACAAATGGTCACATGGGAAAATGCTCTCAATACATTGTTAAGAGAAAAAGCAGGACACATAACTGCATAATCAGTATAATCTCACTATTGCTGAATATATGTAATATGCACAAGAAATGACTTAAATATACTAAGATGAATTAAATATACTACGATGATAACAATGATTATTACTGGGGAGTGGGATTGCAAGTGTTTTTTTCTTTATATTAGCTACATTTTCTAAAATGTCTGCAAAGAACATCTATTACTTTTATAATATGATATAAACAAGAAATATAAAAAACTAGTCTCAAAGAGTGTGAAAAACATCATTCAATTTTATGGACATACTCATCCATCGACTTGTATTTTAAATATATTTGTAATGATTCCCATTCATTTTAATAAAATCAAAGGATTTCACCACCTTAAGTCAATGACTGCAGATCTGAGAAAGACATGGGTCATTTGAAGTGCATTTTGTCCTTCCAACATTCCTGAAAATGTATCAACTGGGAAGGAAAACTGCTGATGTGCTACTTGAAGCTCATCCCATGCCCTCCCACATTTGATAACATGAAAAGTTTTAATTGGCATAAGACTTTAACCAAAAAAATATGGGTGTATTTCACCCAAACTAAAACCATGTTCAACGGATGTCAAAAAGAGAGCCAGAAGTTAGATGCAACCACTGACACTTAAAAAAAATCTGTTGTAAAAATAGCATTCTTTGTTTATACTGTGGAGATTTACTTGCTGTTTTTACCATTTGAATCTGTTGTCTATTACTGAATATTCACTCTATTCCACTGGTGTTGGAGTAATTCTTTGTTATGTAAAGCCAATTAAAGATGATACACATGTCAGCTTGGAAATCAACCAAATTTCCACTTGAGCACTCCGTGTTCTCCCTTTTCTGACTCCAAATACCTTATTATTCTCTGCATTTTTTGGTCTTTTTATCACAACCTTATTTTGGGGAGGAAAAAATTATCTGTAAAAGGGGAACAATGATTAAAACACAAAGACTTAGAAAAATAAACATTACAAGAAAGAGATGCCTTTATTAGTTGGAAATCATTTATTGTCTCTATAAAAGTTTAAATAAAAACACTACAAAATTTCACATTATACAGCCTGATGTGGTTTTAACATGATAGTATGTTTCAGAGGTAGTGCCAGTAAAATAGGACACAAGATTACTAAAAGTAATTAACAAGTTAATGCAAAATAAAATTTCAATGTGGAGAAATATATACTCAGTATACACTTTAATGGAACAATCATAATATATTTCCATGAAAATATCACTTTATTCTCTTTTATCCCTTAGCAAATCTGTTCTTAATAAAGGTTTGTTTTGGGCAATGGTATGTTGACTGTAGGCTCACAAGTTAGTAGGCTCCTCCATTATAACATCACAGAGCATAGCTTAGTGAAGAGCATGATACAGTGCTGTCTGCCAAGGATAACACCAACTTCAAAGATAAACCCATTTATTCATAACTCCTACTGATAACTCCCTTAAAAGGCTAATCTATCAGAATTTGGCACTTTTAGGATCTGAATGAAAATCTAATATTTAAAAAAAATAAGCAATATTCCCTGTATACCACCACTGCAATATGGAGGAAGGACAGGAGTTAGAGTTTTCAGAATTCTTCTTAAATATGATCATAAGCTGTCAGGCCAAGGTGAGGAAACTATTCCTGGAAATGGGCTGAATGCTCCCTCCTCCCTAAAAAGGGCAACAAAGTCAATCTTAGAGGCTAGAATTCTTTTAAATATACCACTTATGCTTTCTCCTACAAACTTACATACTGCTGACTGTGAAAGTGTCTTAAAATAGATGTTACTGTCTTTGGAGAAATTACCTCTTGGACATCTTTTGAGGTCTTGGTAGTATACAGAGCTTAGGATGTAATTGGGTTGCAGCCTTTTCTTCTCCAACAATAACAAACATTTCTATCACAAGATTTCAATGATAGTACAAAATTCCTTCTGTTGATAACTGACGTTACAACAAAACATCCCTAGGTTCCATGAAGAGGCCGATTTCCTTTCAATGTTTTCCTTGCGTGTGCTAATTTTCCTATTCTCCAGGGTAACTGCAGTTCTCATTTTCTTGGGACTAATGTTAGCTTGGCTGAAATAAGAGAGGTACTTCAGGGTTTTTTTTTTTTAATACACATTTTGAAAGGTAAGTGCTCTCTTTTTTTTTTTTTTTTCTGGCGGAGCCATTGGGAGCTCAGAGTCTTAACCACTGGACTGCTAGGGAAGTCCTGGTAACTGCTTTTAGATACACATTCCCTGTTTAGAAACAGGTCAAAAGCAGACATCAAAGGATAGTTAAAAGAAAAGGAAAAAAATCATGTTGGCATCTGTCTTTGTGAGAGATAGTATGGCGTCAGATACTATGTTCTGTTTTATTATTGTGTCAAAGCCCTAAAGAAAGAAACACTAGTTGTTTTTCTCCTCCCAGTCATGATGATGTTCACAAAAGGAGTCCATAAACTGATATTTTCCTGCTCTAAAAGTCTCAAAATCAATTCCAATCTATACATGTGAAAATATATTTTCTTCAAAGTAGATTTTTAATACTTGACCTTGGCATCATTTTCAAAATCTATGGTGTATAATTTCAATTTGCCAATTTTGATTTCTTTTTCTGGATACATCTATTTCCTTTGGTTCCTGCTACAGAAAAACTGTATTTTGTTTTAGAAATGTTTTACATTCAATGATAGTAAAATAAATAATTTTAGGGCTGAAACACAAATGTCAAGACAAAAGGATTCTTAAGTGTACTGTTATGATTTATGCAGTTTCTATTTTAATGGAACTTTAAACAGGGACAAGGGAATCATCTATGCCATACCTAGTAAAATCCTTAAGTCTATTAAAATTTCTACTTAAATAATTTTATTTCTATCCTTGAAAAAGTGAAAAGAAATAATTTATTTGGAAGTTTATGGCTTGCTGAGGAGTAGAAATCCAATGTCCCTATTGCAGGAGTTCAATGAATATTTTTTGATTTATTGACTAATTGCTGAAGTGTGACAAGCGTAATCCATAGAGTTCAAAGATGTAGGAGAGAATCACCTATCTTTACTTAGTAACAAAAACTCAATAATAAGGTGCTTAAATTGAAGCAGGAGAAATTATAGTTTAAAGATAAACTCAACAACTAGTAAAAAGGATGGTAAGAGAGACTTGAAGAGCTGGAGTTTGTTCATGTTACTTCAAGAAATGGTTTCTCTATTTGCTGTATATAGTAGAGACTCTTTATCTCATAGGGAATTAGAGTGACTGATAAATTTAAATGTAATATCCAAGGTTCTCTTACTCAGCCCTCTTTTCTCTGAATGGAATTTGTCCTGTCAACAAGGAGTACTAAAAATTGTTTATGAAGAACCATACAGCTCTCAGCTAAAAGGGAGCATACCTAACAACTGAAATATTTCTGCTAACAAAGAACCATAACAGTAGCATGGCAGCAATATTAAATCAAACAAATAGCTGACAAAGTGAATGATTATCAATGAACCTTACCTATTTGTGTGTGTGGGAGGGGACATTTCAAGGTCAAAGACATTCATGACTGCATTTTTGTATTCATAAGTTGGTACCTGTGAATTCCAAGATCAAACTTGATTTTACTTACAAATTACAAAAATATCTGACATAGAAGCTTGATGGCCAAAAGAGACATCTAGTTACTTCATTAATCTTTTAGGTATAGATAGTAATTTAATCATGTGATACAATTACACACTGCCAACTCACAAATATGTGATACTGTATGCTCAGGGAGAAACTAGCATTTTCCCTTCTATGGGTCATGGTAATGCCATCTGGTACCCTGGAAGGGAAGGTCTGCAAAAAATTGTCTACAGTGTGGTGCTATCTGGTAGCTACTAATAGAGCAACTGGGTAGCATGCCCATTTTAGGAGTGTACTCATAGAATAGTATCCAGGAAATTCAGAGGACTGTGATTTACAACCAAAGTAGTATAATTCTTTTTGGATATTATCCTTGGCTGATGACTCTGTACAAGTCTTGCATGGAAATGAGGTAAATTTTGTGGCAAAGTTAAGTGACTAGATAAAAAAAAAACAACACAAAGAAAACTCAGTGGCTTACCTTGACTTCTTGTTTCATAAAGTGTAAGAACTGAAGAAATATTATGGTGATGGTGATAAACTTGTAATATTTGTGCAACATTTCGTCTAACTCAGTTATATAAATTTACCAGTAGAATGTGAATCTTATCAATATTTGTCATTTGCAGCAATGAAGACTCCCATTAAGATTAATCTTTTACAACATTTTGTTCTATACACTTAATAATTTATTTGACTTCATGTCCATGAATTACTTTTCCATAATGCTTCCCTTCCCAAAATATTTGGGTTACATAATGGAAGAATACCAATAATTTACAATTATATGGTAGTAATCACTTCAATTTTCAAACATTAACTTAAGTCAAATTCTCATAGGAGTTTAAAAATAAATCCCAAGATTCATCCAGGTTAAAAAACATTTTTAAGGTTTTGTTTTCAATTTTCAGTCCACTTTCCTGAATAAAGGTGTATGTAGATAACAGGAAAAGGAGAGAGGAAGAAAGAAGACGTAATGGCTACAAAAACAAGACTAATCAAGCTTCAGTAACTTGATAAGCTATGTTGAAATATCTTTGTTTTTGTGTCTGGTCAAAACTATTACTAAAACTAAGATTCTTCTATAAAACCAAAAAGACCTTTCAGAAATTAGACATTATTCATTTCATAGCTAAACTGCTCAAAATTAATTACATTTTTTTCCCAGAGTTCCATCAGTTTGGAAAAAACTCTCAAACAATGCTTTTAAATTTTACATACATCTTTTTGCACCACAGCCATCATATCTTGTTAATCCTTCAGTATACGTTGTTCGACAATATCTTTTTCCAACTGAAGAATTTCGGGACAACAGAATGCAACTATCTTGAAATGCATACCTGTTAGGTAGCCAAAAGGCTGTATCACATATCCTCCCCCCACCCAATCACAAACTGTCTGAGGCATTTTTCTCTGATAAAGAAGACACACTGAATGAGGTATCATCAGGCTCCGGTGAGGCATGATTGAAATCCATCTCTTCTAATTCAGGAGGTAAATCTGACAGCAGTGCCTGAGTCAGAAAAATCAATTGTTTTGAATTAGTATGTGGACATATTTTTTCCAATTTTATAGTTGTGGTCCTTTCACATTGATTTATTTTTACAGATTTAAATAAAGGAGCATTTCTCTTTCAGGGCCTTATACAATATCTTACCTAAGAGAAAAATTCTTCATACATTATTAAGGAAGTAACAAAATACTAGATCTTGAGAGCGTGGATTATATAGAGTGGAATCCTGAACAAAAGGGAAATAAGGAGAGAAATGAGCAACTATTCTGAACCAAATGCTTTGAAGTGTTTGAGATAAGTGATTTTCATACTAGTTTTGAGTGTTCACTGATAACTGCTAAAGGGCTTTAACATTATATTCCTTATTAAAATAGTCCTGCTTGGTTATGCTGTGTCCTTCAGACTAAAACACATTTCACAAAAGAGTATTTTGTACTTCAGTGGGAGAAAGAACTTAGCAGTTAGGGGGAAATTTCAGCTATTCTACTTTAGATTAAACTTTAACAATTTAAAAGTCCAAGTGATTTTTTTTCTTTTCTTAGGCCATGCCCATATCTACAGATGGCCAAGAATTCACCAAGACACTGCTGAACCAGTGAATTTGGCTGTGTAATGATGTATCTAGAGGGCTGCTCATTTTTCTGCTGGAGTAATTAGGATAAGCCAAGAGCCATGAACTAAACTTTGCCATGGTGTAATTGTTTCATCTGGAGTTGCAGAACATGCATTCATACTAGAGAAATAAATAATTAATTAAGTTTTATCTGGTTGGTAGTGCTGATGCCCATTTGACCATCAGAAATTGCAAATTAAATGATTAATTTGATGCTCCTAATACCAAAAATAATGTAGCATATCTCGGCAATTTTTAGACAACGTTATTTGTAGTGTGGGCTTTGGGTGCAGTAGTAAACAAAGATCAAGGGCACAGGAACAAATGTAAGCTTGCCACTACCCAAATACGGAACAGAAAAACAGGGCATGTTAGAGAACACATGAAATCCACTGTTGAAATAAGACATTACTCTCCTATTCTCTTTATTAAAAGAAGTGACAGCTTATAAATCCTACAGTTTTTGTCTTAGAGCAAAGAGGAAAGATTAGAGCTTTCTGTCAGGCTTCAAAAGGAAAGACTAACTCCTTCTGAACAAAAATTTATTATTTATTTTATGCTATTAAATTGTCCATGAACTTCTTGATGAAACTGAGAGTACTATTTACAAAGCAGTCACCTAAAGGTACTACATACTCTCTAAGGTTTCTAGATCGCAGTCATAGGACACAGAGCCCTTTTCTGCTAGATCACTTGTTTACCACTAACCCAGTCTAGGTGAAACAAAGACTTTGCTGATATTGGTTGATCATAGTTTATGAGAAATACATCACTGGATTTATTTCATTTTGCAAGTGTGAAGAAGCCCCATTAAAGAGGGCAAAGTGTTACAATTAACATAGCTTAGAGTACTGGAAAGTCAAAGTAGATGAGCAAAGTTAATGACATTCTAAATTCTAGTGGGGAGACCTTCAAATCAAAGAAGCACTACTTTTTATTTCTTTCTCATTGCACTTATTGCACCTAATGTAGTTGACTAAAATGAGTGTAGTATGAAATAGGAAAACTTTAATATCTGAGGCAGTATAAGGCACAACTAATGCATGAAGTCCACTTTAAAATTCTCCTTTTCAGTATCTTCTGGATTGCAACATTGGCACACTGAACAAATCTTCAGATTATGTCAGTTGCTAGAACTGTCTTTTTCATAGACCAAAGTGAACACAATGAGCTCTCTTCACTTCAGGTTCTTCATCAGTCAGAGCCTGACCTAGTGTCACTCTTCCTAAGAGATTAAGGCATTTCCCAAATATATCATCAGTCTCTATAATACTTATTCTAGGCCCTAGGGTGTGAATGCCAAGTTCCATAATGTTAACCATTCTTATCCTCCTTGCAAAGTGGAGAAATCGAAGTTCAAGAAAGGCAATTGACCTGGCTAGAATCACATAGTGAATTACCAAGGGAAGAAAGACCATAACTAATGACTTAGCACAGTTCTGGGAACATTATTTTTATTTTAAAATGGCTATTGATTAAAAATTTATTTGGATAATCAAATATTTCAGTCAGACATTATCATATATTTTTAAATCCTGGACTGCTTCATTGGAGCAAAGTATTCTGTGGAACACTCATCTCACTCAACTTACCAAAATCAAGATTAATAGAAAAACAGGCTTTTTAAATGAGAAACCAGTGACAATATGGTTCTCTTTTATTAGGCAGAATAAAAATTAATTCCTTCCAGAAATAAACCTCTAAGTATTTCATAGTATAAAGATTAGTAGTTTAAGAGATGACCTGGATAACTTTTGTGGACTACTATAGGTGTCTTCTATATTTTTAGACCATATTTTGAGATCCATTATACCCAATCTCAACTATGAAAATCAGTAGTTTCTATCTGGGGGCTGATTATATAGGCCATGATTTTCAGTACAATTTTTTTTTTTTTTTTTTTTTTTCTTTGCGGTACGTGGGCCTGTCACTGTTGTGGCCTCTCCCATTGTGGAGCACAGGTTCTGGACGCGTAGGCTCAGCGGCCATGGCTCACGGGCCCAGCCGCTCCGTGGCATGTGGGATCTTCCCAGACCGGGGCACGAACCCGTGTCCCCTGAATCGGCAGGCAGACTCTCAACCTCTGTGCCACCAGGGAAGCCCTTCAGTACAATTTTTATATAACTGTCTCTCTTTCCCCCTAGCCAATGTTTGATTCATATCTTAATTCATCAGCCTTTTATCAGAGGAAAAGTACAAGAAAAAGAGAAAAATACAATGTACCATAGGTACTTTTCTTATTTGTTAGTGGTTTTGGGGAAAGAATAAAGCCAGGTTAGAATTAGAAAATAACGTGCAGTTTGTGTGCCACACCTTGATATCAAGAGACGTAAACAACTGCTAAGAAGCTGACCATTCCAAACCATTCTAAGACTTTTGGGACCAGGATCACACTCCAAGTTACTCCCATAGTTGGGCCTAATTCTGATTTTTTTTTCTTTTTAACATTTATTTAATTAAAATTTACAGTTCCTTTGGGACCATGTTCAAGTGGCAGGTACATATATACACTACCAAATGTAAAACCGATAGCTAGTGGGAAGCAGCTGCATAGCACAGGGAGATCAGCTCGGTGCTTTGTGACCACCTAGAGGGGTGGGATAGGGAGGGTGGGAGGGAGGGAGATGCAGGAGGGACGAGATATGGGGATATATGTGTATGTATAGCTGATTCACTTTGTTATAAAGCAGAAACTAGCACACCACTGTAAAGCAATTATACTCCAATAAAGATGTTAAAAAAAAACAAAACAAGGGCTTCCCTGGTGGCGTAGTGGTTGAGAGTCTGCCTGCCGATGCAGGGGACACGGGTTCGTGCCCCGGTCCGGGAGGATCCCACATGCCACAGAGCGGCTGGGCCCGTGAGCCATGGCCGCTGAGCCTGAGCGTCCGGAGCCTGTGCCCCGCAACGGGAGAGGCCACAACAGTGAGAGGCCCGCGTACCGCAAAAAAAAAGCAGAAAAACAAAACAAAACACTACCACCTTATTTGTTTACAAATCTGTAGTTTTGGTTCTAAAAAACAAATACATGTTCAATATGCCATGGAATATGCATAACTCACATAATAAAGCAAAATGCTTAAATAAAGCTGGCAAAGGTAACTGAAAACTACTGTCTTGGGATGTTTGTGTATGTACAGCATGGGGGGAGCACAATTCATGAAACTGGACACATAATGTACATGCTGGTTTAAGCCTCATGAGTAAATTCTTTTCTAGTTTAAATTTTGTGGTTCAGTACTTTGGTGAAATATATAACGACTTTTTTCTTATAAAAAAAGGAGAATTGTTGGAAGCTAAAACACTAATCTTTTTCCCTAGAGATAACTCGGTTAGGCTGCGTACATGCAGTCTTGCTTGAATATAAGGGATAAATGTTTGTACTCCGGCTGAATAAAAAACTCTGAGACTGTGTGACATACTACTTACACTGGATTTCTCTGATAAAGAATCAACATTGTAGTATACGACTCAGAGGCAAATTTAGTATCTTTTAGTATTAAATGGAACATTTAACATAATTCTATATTCCTTTTTAGCAAGATTAATAAATTATTTCACAAATTTTAACTGAAGAAATGAGACAGAAAATGTGCTTTGGGAGGAATTTGTAAACAAAAATCCACAGCGACAAACAAAAGATGTTGCATTTCAACTTTGGGGTAGAGCAGGGGTCCCCAACCCCTAGGCTGCAGACTGGTACCGGTCCTCGACATGTTAGGAACCAGACCACACAGCAGGAGGTGAGCAGCGGGTGCGAGAGGGAAGCTTCATCTGCCGCTCATCTCACCATCGCTACCCCTCGCTTGCATTACCACCTGAATCATCTCCCCCACAACCACCTGTTCCGTGGAAAAGTTGTCTTCCGTGAAACCAATCCCTGGTGCCAAAATGGTTGGGGACGGCTGGGGTAGAGGAATCAAACACTATCGTTAAATTGGGAAAAGTGAATGTTGCACTGTGGTCACAAAGAATTTCACAAAGTAATCTCACGTTTTTTTAGTGATGAGCAACATATCATGAAATAAAAGGTATTCAAACACTTGTGAACTCTAGTAGGGGCTGGAATGTAACTGAAATCCAGAAGAGAGGCAAATGCCTCACTTCTTTCATTCACGAAAGGTCCCCAAATATGTGTCTCTCCAGTTAGTGTAGCCCAATCTCTACAAACATTTTGAGAATTTCTTTAAAACTAATTAAATGAAATAATATGAACAAGATGGGGAATACAGTCAATAATTATGTAAAAAATATTTTAAATGTTTTCCCTACTTAGTGGTGGCTTGGAATTAACAAAGTATGTTAATCAGTTATTTTGATTTTCCACTAAAGTAGCACACAAAATCTGAGTATTTTTTCCCAATCAAACTGTGCTTTAAAAAAAGTCACAAAGTAACAAATTCTTCCTTGATGCCAAGTAGGAATGAGGTATAAAAACAAAAAAATATGTAGAACCCAAGTGTGACATGCTACTTTTCAACGTGATACATTACAGCTTACTATTCTCTTCTGTCACTTACCTGCTGTTGTTCCTTATCATCAGCTTTTATAGCTAGTATCAAGCTTCTTACAAACGTCTGAAGTTTAAAATATTTTTGCTTTTGAATCTCTAGTTCATTTTCAATGAATCTGACTTCTTCATTCTGAAGGAGAAAACATCGAATAATACAATTACTCTATGCAAACCTAGGACTGTACATGTTTCATGTACAATAAAATTTTTAAAAAGCAATCAACTTAGAGGGACAATAAAGAAGATAACATTTTACCATAAAGGAATATAAAGCACAGAAGTAAATTATCCTTTTACTCAAAGGCTGCCTTTTAAGCAAATCACCAACAGAAAATAATCTGCAAGGTCAAAAATCCAATCAAATAAATTCCAGTAAGAGAAAAATCAAGAAACAGTTCCCTTCTTGGAAAGACTCCTCCTACATTAAACCTAATTAGCATTTGGATTAGGATTAATAATAGAGCTCAATTAACCCCAAGTAAAGAGTGATAGCAGATGCAGTAATGCTGAATGTACTAGTCACAAAGCCAAATACTGAGGTTATTATTTTGTACCAAGAAAGGACTCAAAATTTTAATAAGACTGTCTTAAGTAGTTTTCTGAGGTCCCCACCTTTATGTAAGAGTTTGTTATTTAGAAAATATCTCCAAATTTACCACTGATTTGAAACCCAGTCTCCACTATTTTTCCTAGTTGTGTAGGAAAAGAACAATAGACTAGGTTTTGGGAGGATTTTAGTGTCAGGTCTACTGATAATTGTGTAAACTTGGGCAGACCAATTAACCTGTGATTCTATTTACTCATCAATAAAATGGATATAATACTAGCAGTCTTTGGGAATTCTAGCTTGAGGGTTTTAAGGCCCAAATAAGATAATGGCCATGAAATTGCTCTGAATAGATTTACTATTTAAGCTACAATAGTCAAGAAAGTGTGGTATTGTCAAAAGGGTGGACATATAGATCAATGGACAGAACAGAGAGTCCAGAAATATTTATTATATATTACTTTATACATATATAATACATATATATATGTACATATACATATTTGGTTGATTTTTGATGAAGATGCTGAGGTAATTCAATGGACAAAGAAAGAACAGTCTTTCAAAAAACAGTGGCTGAACAATTGTAAATCCATACCCCCTCCAAAAATGATTATTAACCCTTACCTCACACCATATACAAAATTTAATAAGAAATGGATCGTAGGCCTAAATGTAGAACCTAAAACTATAAAACTTCTAGAGGAAAACAGAGGAAAAATATCTTTATGTCCTTGGGTTAGGCAAAGATTTTTCAATAGGACACAAAAAGCATGAAATTTAAAAGAAGGATTTCATAAAAAAAAAAAAAAAAACACAGCCTTTGCTTTTCAAAAGACACTTAAGAAAATAAAAATACGTGCTACATATTAGGAGAAAAAATTTGTAAATCACATATCTGATAAAGGACTTACATTCAGAATACATAAAGAGCTCTTGCAGCACAAATATAGGACCAGCAACAGAATAAAAAGCAGGCAAAATATTTGAACATACACTTTATCAAAGAAGAAATGTGAATGGCCAATAAATATGTGAAAATGCTTAATATTGTTTATCATTAAGGAAATGCAAATTAAAATCCCAAAGAGATACTACCACCAACATACTACAATGGCTAATGTTAAAGAGACTGACAATAGCAAGTGTTGATGAGAATGTGGAGCAATTAGAAGTCTCATACTTTGCTGGTGGGAGTGTAAAGCAGTACAGCAACTTTGGAAAATGTTTTGGCAGTTTTTTATAAAATTAAACATACCCTTTTTTTACCATCTGACTCAGCAATCCTACTCTTAAGTATTTACCCAAGGGAAGTAAAAACACATGTCCACAAAAAGACAGACATGAATATTCATAGCAGCTTTATTCATAATAACCCCAAACTAGAAGAAACACAAGTGTTCATCAGCAGATGAATAACAAATTGTGTTCATGGTTACACAACTGTGTCCAATTGTCAAAACTAAATGTATGAAAAGGTGAATTTTATTGTATGTAACTTACATATCAAAAAAACTGATTAAAAATTTATTACCCAGCCCTCTTGCCAAAAACTTGAAAATAAGCTGTACGTATTCTCTGCAACAAGAGAATCTGTCTCAAAGAGCATAGCAGGACCTTTAACAGCATTTGCTCAAAAAGCTGCATAAAATTAGTTAATTCTATGGGAATTCTTGTTTCAATTGAGAGGATACAGTTGTATTAATCATATTCTATCTATGAATATGTTTACTGCATCAATTATTTTATCAGCTCAGTTTAGAACTTATTTTACCTAATAAAACTGCTTCCTTTTCAGACCATTTAATATCAAGTGAATGATCTGCAAATGATGATTCAAGCTAAATTCCTTGTTCAAAGGCACTCTACAGTAATCTAAGTTATAAGCAAGCATTATAATAAAATTCCATGTGCTCCTGCTGTAATACACTTGACTAATTCTAAACTTTTTGTATTTTTAGTATTCATTGTCAGAACAGCAGTATTAGTAAAGTGCTGACCAGGAAGTCTTTTTGAATACAGGAGATATCTATCATCATTATCATAGTGTCCTTTGAAAGTGCAATCCCCTAGAGCTACACTCACAGTCCATTAGAAAACATTTTAAAAACAGTAATTCACATTTGCAAAAGTCAGGAAGCATCTTTTGGTATGCAGATCTCTTCTCATGCAAATATTCCTCCTCCTCAGTATTTATGCAATGTTTTTAAAACATAAACAGCTTTAAGATAATTTAATATTTCAGACATTTTCTTCTTGGAGCTGCTTTTTGCAAGCCTATTAAACACTTCCTAGATTACAGGCAGTAATTTATGTGTACTTTCGAGATTTTCCTAAGCAAATGGTTTGCGAGAAGAACTAGTAAGATAACATCAGTCACTGCATTTCACGAAAAAAGACCTAGCTCATTTTTCTTTTTAAAATCTTCCCTACATTCCCACTAAACTTTGTCAATTCTCCAAGATAACTGTAGGGAGCACTCAAGGCTTCATGAGAACCGGGGCTTTGATCTCTGAGCAGGCTATTGATGGATGCCAAACATGAGGTGTTATTTTATGATATAGCTACTCATGCCTCAGAAACTCAGCTCATCAACTTGTGTTATAAACATTTGGGGTTAGTTAGAACTCCTAGCAATATGGATTTCTAGCAAATATCTCAGTCAGAAACTCCACTATGCCCACACTGAATAGTGATGTTTGCATAGTAGTAATTACCAAACACACATAAAAAACATTCTTTCATTTTGCTACAGTGAATCCCAAGAACAACGAGACATTGTTCAATTTAGTGTGGGGGGAAATAAGTTATAATAATACAGCTGCAGATCTTAATTGATTTTATATAATTGAGCACTTGCATAATAATATTAAAAGTATTTCCAAGGATAAATTAATTTATTCACTCACTCAGGAACTACTTACAGGACACCTATGTCCTAGGCACTAGACCAGGTAACATAAACATGAATAAGATAAGTATCTACAAGAAGCTTATGATGAATATATTCAAGAAACCAGCAAGGTGATTTTGATCCCCAAACAAAGAACACTAGCATGTGTATGCAAATAGAATAAAAGAATGTTCTCTCAATGAAGATTACATTTCCAAACTGGTAAGTCTATTTTATTTATTTATTTTTCTGGCTGCACTACACGGCATGCAGGATCTTAGTTCCCTGGCCAGGGATCGAACCTGTGTCCCCCTGCACTGGGAGTGCAGTCTCAACCACTGGACCACCAGGGAAGTCCCTGGTAAGGCTATTTTAAATCAACTTACTGAAATCAGCATTGAGAACTGCTATATGAGGTTTCACTTACAGGTACTTCAGAATTAAGGTAACAAAATTCACTGATGAAGTGAACCGAAATATCTCAAATAATGATTATAAAGAGACATATTTTCTATATACGTGCTAATTTTTGAGAGTTAAATATTACTCAGCCATAAAAAGAAACGAAATTGAGCTATTTGTAATGAGGTGGATGGACCTAGAGTCTGTCATACAGAGTGAAGTAAGTCAGAAAGAGAAAAACAAATACCGTATGCTAACACATATATACGGAATGTAAGAAAAAAAATGTCATGAAGAACCTAGGGGTAAGACAGGAATAAAGATACAGACGTACTAGAGAATGGACGTGAGGATATGGGGAGGGGGAAGGGTAAGCTGTGACAAAGTGAGAGAGTGGCATGGACACATATACACTACCAAATGTAAAATAGATAGCTAGTGGGAAGTAGCTGCATAGCTAAGGGAGATCAGCTCGGTGCTTTGTGACCACCTAGAGGGGTGGGATAGGGAAGGTGGGAGGGAGGGAGACGCAAGAGGGAAAAGATATGGGAACATATGCATATGTATAACTGATTCACTTTGTTATAAAGCAGAAACTAACACAACATTGTAAAGAAATTATACTCCAATAAAGATGTAAAAAAAAAAAAGGTCATGTAGGATGGTGATGTTTTATAAAAGATATCCTTAATAAGGTAGCGAAAGACCCCTTGTTCCCGCAGAATTTACCAAAATGGAAAACACTGGGACGAGGGGAAGATGGCGGAAGAGTAAGACGCGGAGATCACCTTCCTCCCCACAGATACATCAGAAATACATCTACACGTGGAACAACTCCTACAGAACACCTACTGAACGCTGGCAGAAGACCTTAGACCTCCCAAAAGGCAAGAAACTCCCCACGTACCTGGGTAGGGCAAAAGAAACAAAGAAAAAACAGAGACAAAAGTATAGGGATGGGACCTGCACCAGTGGGAGGGAGCTGTGAAGGAGGAAAGGTTTCCCCACACTAGGAAGCCCCTTCGCGGGCAGAGATTGTGGGTGCCAGAGGCGGGGAGCTTCAGAGCCGCGGAGGAGAGTGCAGCAACAGGCGTGCGGAGGGCAAAGCGGTGAGATCCACGCAGAGGATTGGTGCTGACCGGCACTCACCAGCTCGACAGACTTGTCTGCTCACCAGCCGGGGCGGGCGGGGCTGCGAGCTGAGGCTCGGGCTTTGATCGGAGGGCAGGGAGAGGACTGGGGTTGGCGGTGTGAACACAGCCTGAAGGGGTTAGTGCACCACGGCTAGCCGGGAGGGAGTCCGGGAAAAGGTCTGGAGCTGTGGAAGAGGCAAGAGACTTTTTCTTCCCTCTTTGTTTCTTGGTGCGCAAGGAGAGGGGATTAAGAGCGATGTTTAAAGGAGCTCCAGAGACGGGCACGAGCTGCGGCTAAAAGCGCAGACCCCAGAGACAGCTAAGGCTGCTGCTGCTGCCACCAAGAAGCCTGGGTGTGAGCACAGGTCACTATCCACACCTCCCTTCTGGGGAGCCTGTGCAGCCCACAGCTGCCAGGTTGCCGGGATCCAGGGACAACTTCCCCGGGAGAACGCACGGCGCGCCTCAGGCTGGTGCATTGTCATGCCGGCCTCTGGCGCCGCAGGCTCGCCCCGCACTCCGTGCCCCTCCCTCCCCCCCGGCCTGAGTGAGCCAGAGCCCCCGAATCAGCGGCTCCTTGAACCCCATCCTGTCTGAGCAAAAAACAGTCGCCCTCCGGCGACCTACACTTAGAGGCGGGGCCAAATCCAAAGCTGAGACCCTGGGAGCTGTGAGAACTAAGAAGAGAAAGGGAAATCTCTTCCCAGCAGCCTCAGAAGCAGCCGATTAAAGCTCCACAATCAACTTGATGTACCCTGCATCTGTGGAATACATGAATAGACAACAAATCATTCCAAACTGAGGAGGTGGACTCTGAGAGCAAGGTTTATGATTTTTTCCCCTTTTCCTCCTTTTGTGCATGTGTACGCTTCTGTGTGAGATTTTGTCTGTATAGCTTTGCTTCCACCATTTTTCCTAGGGTTCTATCTGTCCGTTTTTCTTTTGTTTTTTTTTAAATTTTTTTCTTAATATTTAATTTTAATAACTTTATTTTATTTTACTTACCTTCTATCTTTCTTTCTTTCTTTCTTTCTTTCTTTCCTTCTTTCTTTCTTTCTTTCTTTCTTCCTTCCCTCCTTTAGACAATGAATCATCCCAAATTGAGGAGGTGGACTTTGAGAGCAAGATTTATGATTTTTTTCCCCTTTTCCTCTTTTAGTGAGTGTGTATGTGTATGCTACTCTGTGAGATTTTTTCTGTATAGCTTTGCTTCCACCATTTGTCCTAGGGTTCTATGCATCCATTGTTTTTTAAATTTTTTTCTTAATAATTAATTTTAATGTTAATAACTTTATTTTATTTTACTTATCTTCCTTCTTTCTTCCTTCCTTTCTTTCCTTCTTTCTTTCTTTCTTTCTTTCTTTCTTTCTTTTTTTCTTTCTTTCTTTCTTTCTTTCTTTCTTTCCTTCCTTCCTTCCTTCCTTCCTTCCTTCCTTCCCTCCTTTAGACAACGAATCATCCCAAATTGAGGAGGTGGACTTTGAGAGCAAGATTTATGATTTTTTCCCCTTTTCCTCTTTTTGTGAGTGTGTATGTGTAAGTTCTGTATGAGATTTTGTCTGTATAGCTTTGCTTCCACCATTTGTCCTAAGGTTCTATCCATCCGTTTTTTGTTTTTTTTTTAAATTATTTTTCTTAATAATTATTTTTTAATTTAATAACTTTATTATATTTCACTTTATTTTATTTTATCGTCTTTCTTTCTTTCTTTTTTCCTTCCTTCCCTCCTTCCTTCCTTCCTTCCTTCCTCCAACTGTTCCTCCCTCCCTCCTTCCCTCCTTTCTTTCTTTCGTTCCTTCTTTATTTCTTTCTTCCTTCCTTCCTGCCTTCCCACCTTTCTTTCTTTCTTTCTTTCTTTCTTTCTTTCTTATAATTCTACTAATTCTTTCTCTCTACTTTTCCTCCCTTTTCCTGAGCCATGTGGATGAAAGGCTTTTGGTGCTGCAGCCAGGAGTCAGTGATGTGCCTCTGAGGTGGGAGAGCCAACTTCAGGACACTGGACAACAAGTGACCTCCCAGCTCCACATAATATCAAACGGCAAAAATCTCCCAGAGATCTCCATCTCAACGCCACCACCCAGCTTCATTCAACAAGCAGCAAACTACAGTGCTGGACACCCTATGCCAAACAATTAGCAAAACAGGAACACTACCCCAGCCATTAGCAGAGAGGCTACCTAAAATCATAATAAATCCACAGACACCCCAAAACACAACACCAGATGTGGACATGCCCACCAGAAAGACAAGATCCAGCCCCATCCACCAGAACACAGGCATTAGTCCCCTCCACCAGAAAGCCTACACAACCCACTGAACCAACCTTAGCCACTGGGGACAGACATCAAAAACAATGGGAACTATGAACCTGCAGCCTGCAAATAGGAGACCCCAAACACAGTAAGATAAGCAAAATGAGAAGACAGAAAAACACACGGCATATGAAGGAGGAAGATAAAAACCCACCAGACCTAACACATGAAGAGGAAATAGGCAGTCTACCTGAAAGAGAATTCAAAATAATGATAGTAAAGATGATCCAAAATCTTGAAAATAGAATAGACAAATGCAAGATACTTTTAACAAGGACCTAGAAATACTAAAGATGAAACAAACAATGATGAACAACACAATAAATGAAATGAAAAATACTCTAGATGGGATCAGTAGCAGAATAACTGAGGCAGAAGAACAGATAAGTGACCCGGAAGATAAAATAGTGGAAATAACTACTGCAGAGCAGAAGAAAGAAAAAAGAATGAAAAGAACTGAGGAAGTATCAGAGACCTCTGGGACAACATTAAACGCTCCAACATTCGAATTATAGGGGTTCCAGAAGAAGAAGAGAAAAAGAAAGGGACTGAGAAAATATTTGAAGAGATTATAGTTGAAAATTTCCCTAATATGGGGAAGGAAATAGATAATCAACCCCAGGAAGCACAGAGAGTCCCATACAGGATAAATCCAAGGAGAAATATGCCAAGACACGTATTAATCAAACTATCAAAAATTAAATACAAAGAAAGCATATTAAAAGCAGCAAGGGAAAAACAACAAATAACACACAAGGGAATCCCCATAAGGTTAACAGCTGATCTTTCAGCAGAAACTCTGCAAGCCAGAAGGGAGTGGCAGGACATATTTAAAGTGATGAAGGAGAAAAACCTGCAACCAAGATTACTCTACCCAGCAAGGATCTCATTCAGATTTGATGGAGAAATTAAAACCTTTACAGACAAGCAAAAGCTGAGAGAGTTCAGCACCACCAAACCAGCTTTACAACAAATGCTGAAGAAACTTCTCTAGGCAAGAAACACAAGAGAAGGAAAAGACCTACAGTAACAAACCCAAAACAATTTAGAAAATGGGAACAGGAACATACATATCGATCATTACCTTAAATGTAAATGGACTAAATGCTCCCACAAAAAGACACAGATTGGCTGAATGAATACAAAAACAAGACCCATATATATGCTGTCTACAAGAGACCCACTTCAGACCTTGAGACACATACAGACTGAAAGTGAGGGGATGGAAAAAGATATTCCATGCAAATGGAAACGAAGAGAAAGCTGGAGTAGCGATTCTCATATCAGACAAAATAGACTTTAAAATAAAGACTATTACAAGAGACAAAGAAGGACACTACATAATGATCAAGGGATCGATCCAAGAAGAAGATATAACAATTGTAAATATTTATGCACCCAACATAGGAGCACCTCAAAACATAGGGCAAATACTAACAGCCATAAAAGGGGAAATCGACAGTAACACATTCATAGTAGGGGACTTTAACACCCCACTTTCACCAATGGACAGATCATCCAAAATGAAAATAAATAGGGAAACACACGCTTTAAATGATACATTAAACAAGATGGACTTAATTGATATTTACAGGACATTCTATCCAAAAACAACAGAATACACATTTTTCTCAAGTGCACATGGAACATTCTCCAGGATAGATCATATCTTTGGTCATAAATCAAGCCTTGGTAAATTTAAGAAAATTGAAATTGTTTCAAGTATGTTTTCCAATCACAACGCTATGAGACTAGATATCAATTACAGGAAAAGATCTGTAAAAAATACAAACACATGGAGGCTAAACAATACACTACTTAATAACGAAGTGATAACTGAAGAAATCAAAGAGGAAATCATAAAATACCTGGATACAAATGACAATGGAGACATGATGACCCAAAGCCTATGGGATGCAGCAAAAGCAGTTCTAAGAGGGAAATTTATAGCAATACAAGCCCACTTTAAGAAACAGGAAACATCTCGAATAAACAATGTATTATTGCATGTAAAGCAATTAGAGAAAGAAAAACAAAGAAAAACCCCCAAATTTAGCAGAGGGAAATAAATCATAAAAATCAGATCAGAAATAAATGAAAAAGAAATGAAGGAAACAATAGCAAAGATCAATAAAACTAAAAGCTGGTTCTTTGAGGAGACAAACAAAATAGATAAACCATTAGCCACACTCATTAAGAAAAAAAGGGAGAAGACTCAAATCAATAGAATTAGAAATGGAAAATGAGAAGTAACAACTGGCACTGCAGAAATAGAAAAGATCATGAGAGATTACTGCAAGCAGGTCTGTGCCAATAAAATGGACAACCTGCAAGAAGTGGACAAATTCTTAGAAATGCACAACCTGCCAAGACTGAATCAGGAAGAAATAGAAAATATAAACAGGCCAATCACAAACAGTGAAATTGAAACTGTGATGAAAAATCTTCCAAAAAACAAAAGCCCAGGACCAGATGGCTTCACAGGCGAATTCAATCAAACATTTAGAGAAGAGCTAACACCTATCCTTCTCAAACTCTTCAAAAATATAGCAGAGGGAGGAACACTCCCAAATTCATTCTACGAGGCCACTATTACCTTGATACCAAAACCAGAAAAAGATGTCACATAAAAGAAAACTATAGGCAAATATCACTGATGAACATAGATGCAAAAATCCTCAACAAAACACTAGCAAACAGAATCCAACAGCACATTAAAGGGATCATCCAACATAATCAAGTGAGGTTTATTCCAGGAATACAAGGATTCTTAAATATACACAAATTAATCAATGTGATAAACCATATTAACAAATTGAAGGAGAAAAAACATATGATCATCTCAATAGATGCAGAGAAAACTTTCAACAAAATTCAACACGCATTTATGATAAAAACCGTGCAGAATGTAGGCATAGAGGGAACTTTCCTCAACATAATAAAGGCCATATATGACAAACCCACAGCCAACATCATCCTCAATGGTGTAAAACTGAAAGCATTTCCACTAAGATCAGGAACAAGATAAGGTTGCCCACTCTCACCACTCTTTTTCAACATAGATTTGGAAGTTGTAGCCACAGCAATCAGAGAAGAAAAGGAAATAAAATAATCCAAATCGAAAAAGAAGAAGTAAAACTGTCACTGTTTGCAGATGACCTGATACTATACATAAAGAATGCTAAAAATGCTACCAGAAAACTACTAGAGCTGATCAATGAATTCGGTAAAGTTGCAGGATACAAAATTAATGCACAGAAATCTGTGGCATTCCTATGCAGTAATGACGAAAAATCTGAAAGTGAAATCAAGAAAACACTCCCATTTACCACTGCAACAAAAAGAATAAAATATCTAGGAATAAACCTACCTAAGGAGACAAAACACCTGTATGCGGAAAATTATAAGACACTGATGAAAAAAATTAAAAATGATACAAATAGATGGAGAGATATACCATGTTCTTGGATTGGAAGAATCAACATTGTGAAAATTACTCTACTACCCAAAGCAATCAACAGATTCAGTGCAATCTCTATCAAACTACCACTGGCATTTTTCACAGAACTAGAACAAAAAGTTCACAATTTGTGTGGAAACACAAAAGACCCCGAATAGCCAAAGCAATCTTGAGAACGAAAAAAGGAACTGGAGGAATCAGGCTCCCTGACTTCAGACTATACTACAAAGCTACAGTAATCAAGACAGTATGTTACTGGCACAAAAACAGAAAGATAGATCAATGGAACAGGATAGAAAGCCCAGAGATAAACCCACACACATATGGTCACCATATCTTTGATAATGGATGCAGGAATGTACCGTAGAGAAAGGACAGCCTCTTCAATAAGTGGTTATGGGAAAACTGGACAGGTACATGTAAAAGTATGAGATTAGATCACTCCCTAACACCATACACAAAAAGAAGCTCAAAATGGATTAAAGACCTAAATGTAAGGCCAGAAACTATAAAACTCTTAGAGGAAGTCATAGGCAGAACACTGTATGACATAAATCACAGCAAGGTCCTTTTGACCCACACCCTAGAGAAATGGAAATAAAAACAAAAATAAACAAATGGGACCTAATGAAACTTCAGAGCTTTTGCACAACAAAGGGAACCATAAACAAGACCAAAAGACAACCCTCAGAATGGGAGAAAATATTTGCAAATGAAGCAACTGACAAGGGATTAATTTCCAATATTTACAAGCAGCTCATGCAGCTCAATAACAAAAAAAAGAAACAACCCAATCCAAAAATGGGCAGAAGACCTAAATAGACATTTCTCCAAAGAAAATATACAGACTGCCAACAAGCACATGAAAGAAAGCTCAACATCATTAATCATTAGAGAAATGCCAATCAAAACTACAATGAGATATCATCTCACACCAGTCAGAATGGCCATCTTCAAAAAATCTAGAGACTATAAATGCTGGGGAGGGTGTGGAGAAAAGGGAACACTCTTGCACTGCTGGTGGGAATGTGAATTGGTACAGCCACTATGGAGAACAGTATGGAGGTTCCTTAAAAAACTACAAATAGAACAACCATGTGACCCAGCAATCCCACTACTGGACATATACCCTGAGAAAACCATAATTCAGAAAGAGTCATGTACCAAAATGTTCATTGCAGCTCTATTTACAATAGCCCAGAGATGGAAACAGCCTAAGTGCCCATCATCGGATGAATGGATAAAGAAGATGTGGCCCATATATACAATGGAATGTTACTCAGCCATAAATAGAAACGAAATTGAGCTATTTGTAATGAGGTGGATAGACCTAGAGTCTGTCGTACAGAGTGAAGTAAGTCAGAAAGAGAGACAAATACCGTATGCTAACACATATATATGGAATTTAAGAAAAAAATGTCATGAAGAACCTAGGGGTATGACAGGAATAAAGACACAAACCTACTAGAGAACGGACTTGAGGGTATGGCGAGGGCGAAGGGTGAGCTGTGACAAAGCAAGAGAGAGGCATGGACATATATACACTACCAAACGTAAGTTAGATAGCTAGTGGGAAGCAGCTGCATAGCACAGGGAGATCAGCTCGGTGCTTTGTGACCACCTGGAGGGGTGGGATAGGGAGGGTGGGAGGGAGGGAGATGCAAGAGGGAAGAGTTATGGGAACATATGTATATGTATAACTGATTCACTTTGTTATAAAGCAGAAACTCACACACCCTTGTAAAGCAATTGTACACCAATAAAGATGTTAAAAAAAAAAAAGAAAACACTGGATCATTAAATGTCCTTTAGAAGTCAATTAAAATGATAATTCAAATTTCTGGGCTGGATACTCTGGCCTGTCCAGGTCTTCAGCTTGAAACCTTCTCAAGTGGGCTCGTGCCCCAGAGTGGAAATGTACTAGAAAGAATCCTCTGAGTTCTGGGTCCAGCCTTATCTGAACTGTTTGCGTGTACTAAGTGAAGCACACTTAACAGCTGTGCAATCCGGTCCTCTCGTTTGTAGTTTCCATAGCCTGTGCCAAGTGGTGGCTTGCAGAGCCATTTTAATTCTGAACTGGGCATTTAGAAATATTGTATGACCATGTGGGAGTGATTACAAGGATCTCCTGTTCCTCAGAACCAACAACTTTATAATTTTATTAGCTGAAAATACAGTTTAAATATAGGATTATATTGTGCTCTTTGACCACTTAGCAAATAAATTTCAAAAACTAATTTCCTTCTGTGTTTACAATGTTCAATATTTTAAAGTCTGACATGTTATGAACATTTGGAAAACAGAATCTGTTGAATGACATAACTTTCAATTATAGTAAAACTGAAAATATTTTTGAGAAAATGACAGCTGTTGTCTTTTCTGATTAAATGTTATTTATTGTTAATATCTTAAGATTACTAGTCTCTGCTTTGAAGATGTATGATATTTAAGAAAATAGCTTTTGTACATGAAATGGATGAATCTGTTGCCAAATTTCAGAAGGCCCCAAATTACCTAGTAAGACAGGATATTGATTAACAAAGGGAAAACAATTACACCTCTATGCAGAAAACATATTGACATATTAGACTGATAGTTTATGTCAAAATTTAATAATAACAAAATTATGTATGGCACACTGTCAAAGTAAGTCTTTCAGTTCAGTAACAAATGACATTAAGAAAAGGTAATTTCTTTTAATATTCATTCAGTATTTGCTTTGGGAATTGTTTTTAAACTTCTAAAACAGGTATATTCTTATATTCAAAAAATGTCTTCAGAAATTGAAATTCAAGATAAAATTAGCAAGGGACACTGGAGAAAATACCCCCTTTACCATCATTTAAAAATGAACATGGACTTTAAAAAGCCATTGTCATACATTTCACATTAACCACCACTATGCCTTATCTTGCCATACACCATCAATAATTACTCCTGTTCAGCAAACTGTGCTTAAAACCATAACCACTAAACCAGCCAGCATTAATTAAAATGTCCAGCACTCTGACTGATATCCAAGTGCCTGAGAGAGTCAATGCAGAGTCCCAGTATACCTAATTTATCAAATAGAAGTGAAATAAACCGGTATGGAGGTACTGTAAAAGTCTGCCTCCTTTAATACCTTCTCTTAAAAAATTCAGAATCTGAAAATACTTTTACCTTATAATCCAAGAGAGAATTCACTTGTTCTACTTCAGAATTACTTATCATGTCACTTTCTTCATCATCAATAATTTCTATTTTCTGTAACACAAGTAAAGAAGTTTTCCTAAATATATATCTGATCATCACTATACTCAATAATGTATAGAGCATATATACATTCAATATTCAGTTTTAATGATGAGGTTATCTAGTCTAGGTTATCCAGAATAACTCTAACTGACTGGTTCCTCAGCTTTACACCCAGTATGTGTCTGAGCCACCTCCCTTAGTAACAGAAAATTATTGTAATACTATTTAAAACAGAAAAAAAACACTTTCACAATATCCCTGAAATAATAGGCATTCGAACTCTGCTTAAATAGTGCCCTCCAGGAAGGGAGCTTGCTTCCTATAAGGGTAGTCTATTCAACGATAACCAAATTTAATTGGTTGGAAGGGCTTTCTTTTTTAAGTTTCCATATATCTCTTTGCAAATTGTAATGTAAAATATCAACATATGACATGTATTGCAAAGTCAAATACAGCTTTAAAAAGAAATTCACTTACTTACGGCACTCCATTAGTTATACAATTAAAAACAGACATTTATAGTGTAATGGCAAAAAGAGCAGGATGATTTGTTTCCTTCACTAGACAGTGAGAAAGAGAAGAGAGCAAGAACAAGAGACACACTAAACTGCCCTTAGCTTTAGAATTAAGGTACAGCATAATTTGTACAGTATCTCGCACACAGTAGGTACTAATTAAATATTTGTCAAAAGAATGAACAAAACAGCTTAGCACTGATGGAAAAAAAAATGACCAATAAGCTCCAACCATGGAGGAAAGGCAAGTTCTCTAATCATAGAACTTTTTTTAAAAAAAGAAAAAGTAAAACGAAAAAACAAAATTGGCTTTAATTTTTCTTTTGCATATGAAAAACACAGTTAAGAAAAAACACTTTTAAACATTTAAGTCCTGCCAACCCAAAAGAAAATTTAAAAAAGAGAAAAGCTAAGCTAGAGTTAGTCACTAGGCAGTCTTTTAAGAACAATCACATTAATAGCAACATGTCGTAGGCAGAATTTGAAATCAAATTTCCTACCCAGCAATAGATATGGTGATTAAAAATCACAAATGAACTGGGAATGATCATATTTGATATATTGCCTATGAGGATATGATACCATAACAGCGTTTGTGACCTGCTGGTTTCTGAGTCAGGAGGACAGCTGCAATGAAGTTGCTTTCTACTGCTGCCTGGAGATGAATCTAATGTTTTGTTTTCTATTATAATCACTATAAACTTGGGGCTTAATCGTGTAAGCTCTCACCAGAATGCAGATTTGATATCTTTTTTGATGTTGTTTTTTTAGATTTTTCTATTTGGATTGGTTCTTGGAAAAAAGAGCTAAGTAATCCAGGGAGGAAGGCCCCAAGGACCACTGTATAGATTTGCGCATATAAATAGGTCTTATATGTCTTTGTGATTTGTCATCCATGAATAATTGGGGACACTCAAAAGTTATAGGCAGAGGAGATCAACTTTTGAAAGTTTGGAGTTTTGTCTCTGAAAATCAATTGCTCTTGAAAAATTAGGTGCCTAAGTGACTGTGGATCATCCCATGCCACGACTTCATTCATTATCTTCAAATGTCTGCCACAGGGGAGATCCAATGCTGAGAAATTCAGACTAAAAGTGAACATGTCTTTAGGGGAAAAGAGTTCCAATTTGTAAATAATTGTATATAATTTGTAATAGTATTACTCAAATCTGGAGCAAAGGAGATTATTACTTGGTGAAATTAAGAATATTAGCACAATTAATAATTGTGGAAAACAATTATTACTAGCTATCTAATGAAAACACAACTTTGCCTCAGAATAAAAGTATGTTTTCCTATATGTCCATTGAATTTACTCTTAGAAGGGCCAAATATAAACTTAAATCAGGACTGAAATCAGTAAAATGCAATCCTAAATTACACTCTGTATGTGGAAAATACTGTTATATATTGTTGATATCTAACAAAAAAAGAACAAAACTGTATTTTATGTGCTCAACTTTTATTAAGGAGATGTGACAGAATTATAGTGTCAGATAAATAATGTTTGTAATGGAAGCCAGGGTAAATCTTGAAGTTACAGCCATTTTGTAACAGAAAAATCCATTATAGGGACCATTTGTAAAGTTTGCAATCAAGCACAAGCACAAAACACTGATTCAAAAGCAAAAGCACAATGACATTTGCCTTTATGTCTGACTTTAGGTTAATACCATCTTGATTTCTGTATTATTTGTTGGAGTCAGAATATAAACAGATGCTGCTGATACAGCTGCTTAGAGAAGATCTCTACATATCAATGTTTACATTTTCACAAAACTCAGTTTAATCCACATGTAGGCTGTATCTGCTTGCTATTCAGTTTCTTAATACTGCCTTTCTTCCATTGCTGCAATTTTTAAGATGACCAGCAGAGTCCAATTTAACTAAAAAGAAGAAAAGTTTCCAAAAACAGTATAGATAGGTATGGTCTGAACAAAGAACACAAGAATCAGGAATCCTTGGATACAAGTCCCAGAACTAAGTAAGCCTTCCTCCATGGTCTCAGGCTAAACTTTTTTAACTCTGCCATCTGTCAAATGAGAAAAAATCTGCTCTTTGCTAAATGTGTTGAAGCAAAATAACTTGTTATGTATAAAATGTCACATGTGTAGTAAGCATTAGGTTTTTATATTTGCAAAGCTCCTAAATTAAAAAAAACGGTATAAATGACATTGCTTTAAATTTCATTTATTAAACCCTATAAGACATATCATTGCATTGGTAACAGATCCGTTTTGGTTTGTGAAGTGGAGCAAGACTTTATTCTGACAATGCTGATATTGTCACCAACTGGAAACAAATCCTTGGAATCCATCATATAATGAGGAAAGAATTTCAAAACGTACATACCACATTATCTGAGGATACTGTATGGTGGTTCTCCTCCTTATGAGCCCTTGCCTCATTTAGAACAACTTCACTGGACTCCTCTACAGAAACAAAGAAGGCCATGATTTCATTTTTCATTCCTTAAAACTTTATTGAGAATGCTTTTTTCAAAATCACTTAAATAATTTCTCTATTGTAAAAAGACACAAATGGCAATTCTACTTCTAACAATGTATTCTAATGAAATAAATGTGGATGGATTTGAATTTAAGGATGGTCATCACTGTGCTGCTTATAATTTAAAAAATGAAGTAACCTATATGCTTAACAATGAAGGCTTGGATAAATCGTGTAGGGCTTATCCTTACAATAAATACTAGAAAGCCACTAAAAATGAAGTAGAATAATAGTTGATAATAAAGAGAATATTCATGATCTATTGGAAAGAGAAAAACTGAAGGTGACAAAATCTACTCTATAGGTACACTGTGATCTTAATTTTATAAAAGAAAACAAGTACACATTTTCATGGAGAAAAGAAATACTGATGTTATTTACACCAAAACATTGCCATTATTATTTCTGATTGAAATTACAGGCAACTTTTATTACTCTTCATTTTGTCTAATTTACTTGCTTTAATAATTCTTATTTTCTTTCATTTGCTTATTTATATTTAAATATTTTCTACAATAAACATGTATTGCCCATTTTAATAAGAAAAAAGTGATACAAATAATGTTCAAATACATGATATAAAGCTATAAATATAGTACATTTTCAATTTTGTAAAAAGGGATGTGTATATGCGTGTACACACACACAAACAATCCTGTATATATGCAGAGAAAACACTGGCATAAATATTTTCTCAACCCCATTTCAAGAGAGGATATCACTGAGGGGTAGGAATATTTCTAACTTTTTCATTGTATGTTCCAATATTTTATATAATGAACATGTATTCTTTTTATGATCAAAATTTAGTATTCTGATACTGTAGGGGGAGTGGCCAAGATGGCAGAGTAGGAAGACTCTGAGCTCACCTCCTCCCATGGGCACACCAAAATTGCAACTATTTCAGAGCAACTACCCATGAGAGCAGCATGAAGACTAGCAGGAAAGAATCTTTACTGCTAGACATATAATGAAGGAGCCACAAGAAGAGGGGTAGGAGGGGCAAAGACACAGTATAGTGAAGAACCATACACCTGGGGAAGGTGACCCACAAACAGGAGGATAATTATAATTGCAGAGGTTCTCCCCAAGGAGCAAGGGATTGAAACCCCACGTCAGGCTCCTCAGCCCAGGGGTCCTGCACTGGGAAGATGAACTACCCGGAAAGTTTGGCTTTGAAGGCAGGGCTTACTTTCAGGAGAGCCAGAGGGCTGTGGGAAAAAGACTCCACTCTTAAAGGGCACACACAAAATCTCACACCCTCCAAGATCCAGGGCAGAAGCAATAATTTGAAAGGAGCCTGGCTCAGATGTACTTGCTGATCTTAGAGAGCCTCCTGGAGAAGCAGGGGGTGATTAAAACTCATCTTGGAGACACAGACGCTGGCAGTAGCCATTTGGGGGAGTTCATTCCACCATAAGGACATTGTTGCTGGTAAGCACTACTTTGGAATCCCCCCTCTAGCTTATTAGTGCCAGGACCCACCCTGCCCACCAACCGGTGGGCACCAGTTCTGGGATGCCGCAGACCAAACAGCTAGCCAGGAAGGGACACAGCCTCACCCATGAGCAGGCTGACTGCCTTAGGATCTCCTAAGCTCCCAGCTGCTCCAGGACCTGACTACATCCACCAGAGTGCCCAGGACCTGGCCCAGGTCACCAGTGCACCTGTGCTAACCCCAGGACTCCCAGGGCCCTATAGCCAGAGACCGTGGGACACAACTCTGCCCATCAGTGAGTGGCACTGTCACCACTTTTATTCAACATAGTATTGGAAGTCCTAGACATAGCAATCAGATAAGAAAAATAAATAAAAGACATCTAAATTGGAAAGGAATAAGGAAGACTCTTACTGTTTACAGATGATATGACACTATACATAGAAAATACTAAATATACCCCTAAAAAGTACTAGAACTCGTCAATGAATTTGGTAAAGTTGCAGGATAACAAATTAATATGCAGAAATCTGTTGTGTTTCTATACACTAACAGTGAACTACCAGAAAGAGAATTTATGAAAACAATCCCATTCACAATCGCATCAAAAAGAATAAATTACTAAGGAATACATCTGGCTAAGGAGGTAAAAGATCTGTACTCTGAAAATTATAAGATACTGAGGAAATAAATTGAAGATGACAAAACAGATGGAAAGAAATTCTGCGTTCATGGGTTGGAAGAATTAATATTGTTAAAAGAACCATACTACACAAAGCAATCTACAGATTCAATGCGTTCCCTACCAAAATACCAATGGCATTTTTCAGAGAACTAGAAAAAATAATTCTAAAATTTGTATGGAAGCACAAAAGACCCCAAATAGCTGAAATAATCTTAAGAAAGAAGAACAAAACAAGAGGTAGCACGCTCCCTGATTTCATACTATACCATAAAGCTACAGTAATGAACAGTAAGATTCTAGTACAAAAACAGATACATAGATCAACAGAATCAGAGAGCCCAGAAATGAACCCACACTTATAAGGGCAATTAATCTATGACCAGGGAGGCAAGAATATACAATAGGGAAAGTACAGCTTCTTCAATAAATAGTGTTTAAAAAACTAGTCAGCTACATAGAAAAGAATCAAAACAGACTACTTTCTCACACCATATACAAAAACTCAAAACAGATTAAAGGTTTAACTGTAAGACCTGATATTATAAAACTTCTAGAAGAAAACATAGGTAATAAGTTCCTTGACATCAGTCTTAGCAGTATTTTTTGGATATATATCCTCAGTCAAGGAAAACAAAAGCAAAAATAAACAAATAAAACTACATCAAACTAAAAAGCTTTTGCAGAGTAAAGGAAACTGTCAACAAAACAAAAAGGCCGCTTACTGAATGGGAGAAAATATTTTCAAAGGATGTATCTGATAAGGGGTTAAGATCCAAAATATACAAAGATATCATACAACTCAATATCAAAAATACAAACAACCCAAGTAAAAAATAAGTAGAGGACCTGAATAGACATTTTTTTTTTCGAAGAAGACATACAGATGACCAACAGGAAAAGATGCTCAACATCACTAATCATCAGGGAAATGCAAATCAAAACCATTTTGAGATATCACTTCACATCTGTCAGAATGCCTATTATCAAAAAGGCAAGAAATAACAACTGTTGGCGAGGATGGGGAGAAAAGGGAACCCTCGTGTACTGTTAGTGGGAATGTACATTGGTGCTGGCAGATACTATGGAAAACAGCATGGAGACTTCTCAAAAATTAAAAATAAAACTACCATATGATCTAGCAATTCCACTTCTGGGTATTCACCAAAGAAAATGAGAACACTAATTCAAAAAGATATATGCACCCCTATGTTCATTGCAGCATTGCTTACAATAGCCAAGAAATGGAAGCAATTTAAGTGCCCATTGCTAGATGAATGGATAAGGAAAAATCTGGTATACACACAGACACACACACACACACACACACACATATACACACAGTGGAATATTACTCAGCTATAAAAAGAATGAAATCTTGCCATTTGCAAAAACATGGATGGGTCTAGAGGGTATTATGCTAAATGAAATAAGTCAAACAGTGAATGACAAATACTGTGTGATTTCACTTATATGTGGAATCTAAAAAACAAAACAGAGGAACAAACTAATCAAAAAGAAATAGAGTCATAGGTACAGGGAACAAACAGGTGGTTGTCAGATGGGGTGGGGTGTGGGCAGGACAGAAATAGTTGAGAAGATTAATTGGAAGAAACTTTCAATTACAAAATAAATTAGTTACAGGTATGAAATGTACAGTGTGGGGAATTATAGTCAATAATTATGTAATATCTTTGTAGTGACAGATGACAACTATACTTGTCATGGTGAACGTTTTGAAATGTATAGAAATATTGAATCACTATTTTTTATATCAGGAATTAACAAAGCATCATAGGTCAATTATACTTCAGAAACAAACTCATACAAAAAGAGATCAGATTTGTGGCTACCAGAGGCAGGGGGTGGGTGGATGGGAGATTGGATGAAGGCGGTCAAAAGGTACAAACTTCCAGTTATAAGATAAATAAATACTAGGAATGTAATGCACAACATGACAAAGATAACTAACACTGCTGTGTGTTATAAATGAAAATTGCTAAGAGAGTAAATCCTAAGAGCTCTCATCACAAGGAAAAAAATTTTCTATTTCTTTAATGTTGTTTCTATATGAGGTGGGGGATTTTTACTAGAACTTTTGTGGTAATCATTTGATGATATATGTAATTCGAATTATTATGTTGTACACCTTAATCTTATACTGTGCTGTAGGTCAATTATATCTCAACAAAACTGGAAAAAGAAGTTCGCATACTGTAAGTATGAATGAGTAGTCAATCACTGGCTGTCATACTAATAAAACAGCAATGAAATTTTTTTAAAAACCCTGATAGTTTAAAAATGAGAAAAGAAAAAATAAAAGAAAAGTTAACTCAGAAAAATCAGTGTACTAAAAAGTTCTCTGTGCTGAGCTAGGAGAAGTGGCTAATTCACAGTATAGTGTGTCTACAAGATAATCCTCTGTCTTAAGATTTCCCCTACCTCTATCCCTTAGAAAAATAGGGCTAATGTTTCTCTCTTTTCTTTCTGCACAGCCATGTCATAGATTGTTTGGATAAATACTAGTGGAAGTTCTCAGCCCCTCGGTAATGAACAATTTATTTCACCATAGAAAGCAGAACAGAAATAGTTATCAGTTCTCCTAAGATTTTTTGAGTCCATTCCTTCCCATGGAAAGACATATAAGGGTGCAGTGTATGAACATGGGAAATGACTAGGAGGAAAACATTGCTCATCCAGGAACTCACATATGAGTGCATTGAGAATTAAAGATATTCAGGGAAGTTTTACCAGAGTTTTAATGCAAAGTCCACTAAAAATTCAACTGATTTTTTTTCTATAAAAGAATGGTTCCTAACCCTCCTACACTGTGGGTGGGAATGTAAATTGGTACAGCCACTATGGAGAACAGTATGGAGGTTCCTTAAAAAACTAAAAATAGAGCTACCATATGACCCTGCAATCACACTCCTGGGCATATATCAAGAGAAAAACATGGTCCAAAAGGATACATGCACCCCAATGTTCATTGCATCACTGTTTACAATAGCCAAGACATGGAAGCAGCCTTAATGTCCATTGACAGAGGAATGGATAAAGAAGATGTGGTACACATATACAATGGAATATTACTCAGCCATAAAAAGAGAATGAAATAATATCATTTGCAGCAAAATAGATGCACCTAGAGATTTCCATACTGAGTGAAGTAAGTCAGACAGAGAAAGAGAAATATCATATGATATCGTTTATATGTGGAAACTAAAAAGAAACGATAAAAATGAATGTATTTACAAAACAGAAACAGACTCACAGACTTAGAGAATGAAATTACGGTTACCAGTGGGAGAAGGGTGGAGGGAAGGGATAGTTAGGGAGTTTGGCATTGACATGTACACACTGCTATATTTAAAAAGGATAACCGACAAGGACCTACTATTTAGCACAGGGATCTCTGCTCAATGTTATGTGGCAGCCTGGATGGGAGGGGAGACTGGGGGAGAATGGATACATGTATATGTATGGCTGAGTCGCTTTGCTGTGCAACTGAAACTATCACAACATTGTTAATTGGCTATACTCCTATATAAAATAAAAAATTTAAAAAAAGTGGTTCCTAGATAGAGGAAATTTTATTAATTATTAGGACATTTCAAATCACCGTATTTCAAGTCCTGTGTAATCAGCAACTAAATGAAATGAAGGAAGGGAAAATTGTCATCAGATTTAGATGCAGAGCTGGTATTAGTACTGGTGCCCTATAAATAGGAGTTATATTGCTCATCAACAGATCTTTACTGGTATCATTCCTTAGAGGTTTGCCTTACATTTCTGTTCTCACTTGCTCATAGCTTGGTAAACAGTTCTGCTTTACCAGCAACAGATTCATCTATGATTTGATGATTCTTTTATAAGATGCATATAAAAACTGTTTTGAGGATTTCTAAAGTAAAAAGGTATGAAATTATACAGCTGAATAAAGCATGTTTTCTTTTGCTTATAGGTAGCTTACACATCTGTAAAAGTTTGAAAGCTAAATACTGTCAATATGTCTGGTTATTACTCAACAAAAGCAGCTCTCTTAAATGGAAAATAAATAAGTAGAATACTAATCAGTGAAAGCTCTAGTGGGCACTTCATGTGGTGGCCACATGCTCACACTAAGTAGCTGTACGCAGAATTATCTTTCATGTGCATATCCACATACATAATAGGTACAGCTGAAAAGAGGCTTTGTTATAAAATTTAACGAATTTAACATTATAGATGTTGTTTCTATACTTTAGACAGTTCACTTCTCAGGATAGTATAAATCTTTAAAGTTGCTCAACCATAAATATATTTTGGTAGACACAAAACTTGAAATTAAGGAGCTGAGTCATCTATTACATTTGCTAAAGTTTGCAGTTCAGTGTGGGGGGTGAATCCAGGTAGCCTTTTCGTTTTCAATGCCAACCACATATCCTTTCACTTCACCTCCACACATGGAAAGGCAAAGGAAATGGGAGAAGCGAAGGTGGAAAGTAGGAGGAAATTAGAGGTAAGTCAGAAGCTCTGTATCAGGGAAGTACCTACTCTCCCAGAAGCAAAAGAATGGACTTGAAACCGCTAAAAGATCAACAGCACTTTTTTGTGACTTTGGCTAACCCTGCCTTTTACTGTGTTTTAAAAAATAATCCTTGTTTTTGCTCGTAGAGTTCTTTTCTAGAATATTTTTAAGTGATTTTAATTGTTTTTTGACATGTAAAATGTGAGCCCTGATTTAAAGACATTTTTTTTCTTCTTAGACATTTAAAAGACTCTAACCCTATTGAATCAACAGCTGTATTATAAAGGACATTGAGTTTCAAGTTGTTAGTTTTCTGAAATAGTATGGGAAGCTACTCTGATTATCTTGCCTCCATATCTCTAAGATGTAATTAATGGAAACTCAAAGTAAACATACATTCGACTACAGTTTCATAATTGGAAGAGAATATGGTCAGCATATTTTAAAGGTATTATGTTAATCTAGGCCGGATGATACAATTCCCTTAATTGTCACAAAAGAATCACACAGTTAAATCAGATTAGTATTCTCCATCAGTAAAATGAGGATGATAACAGGACAGCACTAGTAGGAAACCATACAGAAAAAGACTCTTCTCAGTATTTGAAAATTCTTTTATGCTTTTATTTTGCAATTTCTGATGAGAATGAAAAGGTTACCATGCAGCTGTGAAAAATAAGCCACCGAGAGGAATCCTAGGCAATCTCACTTCCCATCAAGTGTTTTTTGATTCATGCATTAAATTATCTCTCATTTTTCTCATTAGATCTTGATTACTATGTCAGCTGTCTAGAGAGCAAGCTATTAAATGACAAAGGATGCTAGCGTAGGAGCAGTGGTCCATTAGCAACCTTAAAATTAACTCACTTTTTTCCCATTAACTATTTTATTTTTTAAAATTCCCTTTTAGGTGGGGAAGATGGAGTTGGGGAATGAAACTCCCCTTAAGGGCTTATATAATTTCCTTTTATCAGAATATTTCCTCACAGTTCTCTGACCCACCCATAGAAACACACAAATCCCTACCTCCCCACTATCCCTCAAATAGCTGCCAGACATCATTCTCTAAGGATCTATTTAGAATCACTGAAAATATTTGTACACAAAAGCTGCACATAATTAATGTATACAATTTGGTGAATTTGAACTTGTATATACTTTTGTTACCACCACCACAGTCCAGGTAATAAATGTATCCATCACCTCCAAAAGTTTCCTTGTGTCCCTTTTTTTGTGTTACAAATGCTTAACATGATTTACCCTCTTAAGTTTTTAAGAATACAATCACTTATTACTAACTACAGGCACTGAGTTGTTCAGCAGTTCTCTGGAACTTACTCCTCTTCTGTAACTGTAACTTTATATCCATTGAAAAACAGCTCCCCATATCCCTCTCCCTCCACTCCCTCATACCACTGTTCTATCGTCCACTTATGTACCTTTAACCACTTTAGATGCCTTATACGCAACCTCTATGAGACCATTGAGATAATGATGCCTCTTCCTTCTGAAATCGTTTTCTTTCCTTGGTTTTGGTAATAACATACTATCCTGATTCTCCTATATCTGAATGTTCTTTCAATGGCTCCTTTTTCTCCTCCAGAAATCTGGATATTTCTCAACACACTGTCCTTGTCTATCTTCCTTTCTTGTTTTCCATTTCTCACCTAACTAAATCATCTTTTTCTATGGCTAGACATTTTTTTTTGGCCTCTATATGGGTGACTCCAATATTTCTTCTCATATCTTACCCCTTCTTCTGAGCTCCAGACCCATATTATCCAAGGGTATGCTGGTCAGCTCCACATGGATGTCCTGTCCTCATTTAAAACTCAGCCCATGCAAAACTGCATTCATCTTCCCACATTATCCTATCCATTTAGTGCAGTAACAAAAATCTTAAATGAATTTGGGGAGGGGTATTGGGTAAAGGTATGAACTAAGTTCATCTAGAAGAATCAATGTACTACAAGAGCTAAGAATGAGAGCCTTTCCAGATCTTCAGATATCTTATAAAACCACAATTATAAACAATCAGATCAATCTAACATAATAGGAAATCCAGAATTTAATCCATGTGCGTATGTATACATACATGAATTTGTGTCTATCTCTCTCTCTATTTCTCTATCATCTATCTATCTATCTATCTATCTATCTATCTATCTATCTTTGATTAAAAAAAGCTACACAAACTCACTGGAAAAATGCTGACTTATTCAACAAATAGTGTAGGGGCACTTGGTTAATCATTTGGAAAAAACAAAATTAGGTATTGTCTTCACATATCTTAAAGCAAAACAATTTCTAGGTGGGATAAATATCATGTTGTAAAAATGAAGCCATAAGGATACATGAAGCAAATATGGGGTATGTTTACATAATTGTAGTACAAGGAAGGATTTTGTAATCCTGTCACCAAAGTCACAAACCATAAAGGAAAGAATTGGTATATTTAACAATATAAAAATTACAAACAAAAGTTCTGACATTTGAAAACCCCATAAGCAAATTTAGAAGGCAAAAATAAACTGGAAAATATAGTGTGAATAATACCCTGACCGATAAAATAAAAACAAACAAAATGGGCCAATGCAAAATTCTCTCTCTCTATTACAGATGTAACACCCCCACTATATATTATATGATTCATTTATATGAAATGCCCAGAAAAGACAAAGTTATATAGTCAGAAATCAGATCTGTGGTTGCCTAGGTTTGGAGGTGGGAATGGATACTGGCTGAAAATGGGCTCAAGGAAATTTTTTGAAGTGGTGAAAATATTCTATAATTGGATTTTAGTGATTTGAAGAGATTATTCTAAAATTTGATTTTAGTGATGGTGATGGTTGTACAACTCTATAAACTTAACTAAAAATCATTGAACTCTACTTTTGCAATGGATGAATTTTATTCTATGTAAATTAAACCTCAATAAAAGTGTTCATAAAAAAGGTGTCAGAAGAGGACTCTTTCTATGCTTGAAGTCAAATGAAAAATACTTCTCATGGACAAATGGTATGATTACATGTTATTATTTGAATTCTCATTTAGGGAAGCACTGAGAAGTATTATAAAGATGATCCAGCCTAATTCCCTTATTTTGCAGATGAGAAAACTAAAGCCTGATGAATTAAATACTTTGCCTGAAGTCACATAATCAGCTAGTGGAAGATCTAGGACTCGTACCCAGATTGTCCAACTACTAGTCTGGTATTTGTCACATTACATCATACTCTCTTTGATTACAATGCATTTAAATTGCTCTGACCCAAATTGACTAGAATTCCAATAAAATTAAAATGATCATATACTATAATTTATGGATTGTTGTAATAACCAATATTTTGAACCATGGAGATCATTATTGTGGTAGATGAGTGTCACTTTTTGTGATGACAATGTGGGAGACTGCTTAGGTGGAAGCATTAAAGATCAAAAAGGTAAAATACAACTGTTGGTGAGGATATGGAAAAAACGGGGTAGAGCCATTATGAAAAACAGTATGAAAGTTCCTCAAAAAATTAAGAAAGAAACTACCATATGATTCAGCGATTCCTCTTCTGTATATATCCAAAGGAAATGAAATCAGTACCCCAAAGAGGTATCTGTGCTTCCATGTTCATTGCAGCATTCGTCACGGGATGGAAACAACCTAAGTGTCCATTAACAGATGAATGGATAACGAAACCGTGGTATACATATACAATGGAATATTAGTCTTTAAAAAAAATCCTGCCATTTGCAACTGTTTGGATGAACCTAGAGGACATTATGCTAACTGAAGTAAGCCAAACACAGAAAGAAAAGCATTGCATGATCTCACATGTGGAATCAAAAAATGTCAAATACATAGAAGCAGAGAGTAGAATGGTAGGTACCAGGGTGAGGAGGTGGGGAAAATGGGGAAATATTGGCCAAAGGGTACAAAATTGCAATTACATAGGATGAATAAGTCTAAATAACTAATGTAGAGCATGATGACTAAAGTTAACAATACAGTTGACCCTTGAACAACATGGGGGTTACAGGCACCAACCACCCTGCACAGTTAAAAATCCAAGTATAAATTTTGACTCCTCCAAAACTTAACTATTAATAGTCTACTGTTGACCAGAAGCCTTACCAATAACATAAACAGTTGATTAACACATATTTTGTATGTTATATGTATATTACATATATTTTATGCATTCATGACATACCTTTTTCTTAACTTTTTCGATATTTCTAGGCTACATGGTTTGTCTGCAAGTTTTTCCAAATTGTTGCAAATCTCCAAAAGTTTTTCCAATGTATTTATTGAAAGTAGACCAGTGCAGTTCAAAGCCATGTTGTTTAAGGGTCTACTGTACTATATTGAATGCTGGAAATTTGCTTTGGAAGTAGATTTCAGGTGCTCTCACCACACACACACAAAAAGGTAACTATGTGAGGAGATGGATATGTTAATTAGCTTGACTGTAGTAATCATTTCACTATGTACATGTATATCTAAATATGTTGCACACTTTAAATATATACAACTATCATTTTTAAATAGAATAAAAATATGTCTATTCTTTTCAAATATTTAACCAAATGTTTTGAGGACTTTAGATTTGAAGTGCGGTAAGCTGAAAAGCAAGTAAAAAACCATCAAATTCACAGAAGATATCATTAGGAGATGGAGCATATAAAATACCTTGCGAGCTTCCTTCAGACAAACAGATGGATACTTCATCATTTCTGTCATTATCCTCTCCTACTTCAGGACCAGCTTCCTCTCCTGGTGTGAGTGCAGATAAAGAACCAGATTCGGGCTGCTCAGAAAAATCAGCAGGGCCTCCTCTTGGAGGTGGAACTTCAATCCCCATTAAACGATATTTTCTTCTTCGATTCCCAATCCAAGTCTTTATAAGAGAAATAGAAGAGAAAGTTTTGTAAAAATAGAAACCTTAGCAGTTCTAGCCATTAAAATAATGAATGGATAAAGCATAAAATATGATTAAAAAGAATAAGTATAGAATAATGCAGTTTTATTATTACTCAATAAGCTAAAATAAAAGTAGCTGCTTTTATTTTAAAATACCTTATTAGAAGAAATATTTATCTAAATACTCAGACTTTCAAGCAACATGCAACCTGTCGCAGAACACTTTTTTGTTTTTGTTTTTATTTCTGGTGAAAATTATCCACCAAATATTTCAAAAGAAACATGAATTGGTTCTTTTCTGAAAGGGGCCAGACATGCAGCTCTAGCTATAGTTCATATCCCATTTCCAGTCTTGCTCTTTGTACGTGAAAATGTGCCTTCTAGTAACTTTGTTTGGCTCCATAATGACTACCTGCGTATTTTAAGTATTCTAAAATTGCATTTTATTAGATTTAGAATCAATTTTTAAAACTTTTTATAGTAAAATAAATTTCGAGTTACAGGAAGTTGCAAAAATTGGTCTTCATTCAGTTTCCTCCAGTTTACATTTTACATAATTATAGCACCATAACAGAAAAAGGAAATTGATATTGTACAATATATGTGTACAATTCTATGTTCCTTTATCACACCATTCTTCTCCCTCCCACCATCCTCAACTCCTGGCATCCACCAATCTGTTTTCCACCTCTATAATGGTGTCATTTTGAGAAAGTTATATAAATGGAGTCATACATGTGACTTCAAAAATTTCAAAAAATTGGCTTTTCTCATTCAGCTTAATTTCCTGGAAATTTATTAAAGTCACATATATCAATAGTCCATTCATTTTTATTGCTAAGTATTCTTCCATGATACTTATGTACCATTTTGTTTCTGTTTCTTTGCAATGTTTTTTTAACCCTTCACTTGGAGGACACTTGGGTTGTTTCTAATTTTTGGCTATTATATACAGCTAAAAATCTTCTATGAACAATCATGTACAGGTTTTTGTGCTGATGTAAGTTTTCATTTCTCTGAGATAAATGCCCAAGAATGCAACTGCTGGGTCAAATGGTAATTATATGTTTAATTTTAAAAGAAACTGCCAAATTGTTTCCATAAAAGTTGTGCCATTTTATATTTCTACCAGCAATGTATGAGAGATCCAGTTTCTTGGCATTCTTGCCAGGACTTCGTATTATAAGTAATTCTTTTTCTTTTAGCTGTTCTCATTGGTGCATGTAGCAATAGATCATCAAGTTCTTAATTTAATTTCCCTAATGGCTAGTGATGTTGAAAATCTTTTCATGTGCTTTTTGCTATCCATATATCAGTGAAATGTCTCTTCATGTCTCTTGTACATTTTGTAATTTTTGTCTTTTCTTTAATATTAAGTTTTGAAAGTACATTATATATTCTAGATATGAATTTTTGTCAGATAAGTGGTTTTGCAAAATTTCTCCCATTCTGTAGCAGATATGAGTTCTTTGTCAGATATGTGGTTTGCAAATATTTTCTCCTCATCTGTAGCTTGTATTTTCATCATCCTTGTCTTTTACAGCACAAAAGTTTTTTTTTTAATTTTGATGAAGTCCAAGTTACTGCTTTTTTCTTTTATGGATTATGCTTTTAGTCCTATTCCTAAGAATTCTTCACCAAGCCCTAGGCCACAAAGATTTTCTCCTATGTTATCTAAAATTTTTATAGTTTTATTTTTTACACTTAAATCTCTGATCCATTATGAATTCACTTTGTATAAGGTGTGAGATTTACATCAAGGTTAATTTATGTTTTCCTATAGATATCCAATTGTTCCAGCACCATTTCTTGAAAAGACTTCCTCCATTGAATTGCTTTTGCACCTTTGTCAAAAATCAACTAAGTTGGCCATGGTTGTGCAGGACTATTTCTGGGCTCTCCATTCTGTTCCAATGATCTATATGTCTTATCACCCTGCCAATACCACAGTCTTGGTTACTGTAGTTATATAATAAGTCTCAAAATTGGGTAGATGGATTTCTTCCACTTTATTGTTTTTGTCAAGAACTGTTTTAGCTATACTAGCATATTTCCTTTCCATGTGAATTTTAGAATTATCTTGTCTACATCAACAAACAATCTTGCTGGAATTTTATAGGAATTATGTTAAACCTGAATATCAATTTGGGGGGAATTTACATTTTTACTATGTCGAGTCTTCCAGTACATGAACACAGAATGTCTCTCCATTTATTTAGAATTTCTTTTATTTCTTTCATCAGTGTTTTGTAGTTTTCAGCATACAAATCCTGTACATGTTTTGTTAAAGTTACATGTAAGTATTTGATTTTTTGAGGGATTGCAAATAATTTATTCATATCTTAAATTTCAATTTCATTGCATTTATTTTTACTATATAGACATGCAATTGATTTTTATATGATGATCTTGTATCCAGAGACTTTGGTGAATTCACTTATTAGTTGTAAGAGTGTTTTGTAGATTCTTTATGATTTTCTACACAGCTAATCAAGTGTATCTTTTATTTCCTTTTCTTGATTTATTGTGCTGGTTAGAACTTCTACTACTATATTGAATAAAGGTGTTTAGAGTGGACATCTTGTTTTTGGTCTCAGAGGAAAAGCATTCTATTTTTCACCATTAAAGTATGATGTTAGCTGTAGGTTATGGGTACTTGTAGATTCTTTTTTGGGGAGACTTTTTTGAATTCAATTTCCTTAATAGTTATAGGGCAACCTAAATGTCCATTGACAGATGAATGGATAAACATGTGGTATATATATACAATGGAATATTACTCAGCCATAAAAAGAATGAAATAATACTATTTCCAGCAACACAGATGGGCCTAGAGATCATTGTATTAAGTGAAGTCAGACAGAGAAAGACAAATATCATATGATATCACTTATATGTGGAATCTAAAATAATGATACAAATGAACTTATTTACAAAACAGAAATAAGACTCACAGACATAGAAAATAAACTTATTACCAAAGGGGATAGCGGGGTGGGGGAAGAGACAAATTAGGAGTTTGGGATTAATATATATACACTATTATATATAAAATAGATAACCAACAAGGATCTACTGTATAGCACAGGGTACTATATTCAATATCTTGTAATAACCTATAATGGAAAAAAATCTGAAGAAGAATATATATATATATACATATATATGTATATACATGTAACTGAATCACTTTGCTGTACACCTGAAACTAACACATCATTGTAAACTAACTATACTTCAATTAAAAAATGGTTAATAATAAATAAATGAATGTATATATTTTTATGTTATTCTTTAGGTCCTGTGGTCCCTAGCAGATGTGAGGTCTTTCCACCCTTCACAGTCTTCTTATATTTGTTTTATATATAATGTCTAGGGATTTTAGTTGTACTTACTGGGAAGGATAGGGAAAATTATGTCTACTCCAACATTTTTGGAAGCTGCAGTCTAAAACCAATTTTATTCTCAAGTTTCTCATGTAATTTTCAAAAAGCTCATTTTATATGATTAGAGTTTGTAACCTTTATAATTTTGCCATATGACTCTACAAAGTAGAATTGTCACACCAATCTACAAAGTGGAAGAAGAATTCTTAAAACCTGTATATTCTCTTTTAGTGTAGAAAGTCATTCAATAGCATTTCATAATTTCAGATCTAAATTTGATTATGGTACCATTTCTTTGTATACCAAGTAGAATTGCTTCTATACAACAAGGTCCACTTCAATACAAAGCCACCTTAGATATTCTCTAATGTAAATAAAAAACATGAATAAAGTTAACTTTTACGTGGTAAGATTTTGCAAAAAAAAATGCAGGGCAAAACAGAAGAACTATTCAGTTAGTCCAAGAAGATTAATTCTTCTTTATAATTTTTTTTGGGGGGGCATTTTCTCTTCAAATTCAGGATATGTAGTACCTTTGATGTATTTAGCATTCAATGCTAAATGTGAAACCTGAAACATATGGATTGCTTTGTAGGCTCCCAAGTGAAAATTACCTGGTAGAAAAGGAAAATATTTATGGATATTAATTTTTCTAGTTTTGCTAAATTCTCCCATAGGTGAAACACTACTAGACTTCAGAAAAAGTAAAGAATTTCAACTTCTTACTAAAGTTCCATTAAATTGTCATGTACTTTCTCTATTTCCTGTCTTTGAATACGACGCTTATCAAATACTGATGCTTCTTTTTCACAATAATCTTAGACACAGATGCTTGGGAAAATGATGCTGTGGGCAGAAGAAGAACGATACCAGTTTTCTTAGGATGCTTTTGGCTTCCTTTGGGTCATAAAGGCTTGGGAAGAGAGAAGAAGACAGAAAACAGAAGCCAATGTCCATTATTTTCAACTTCTTTTTTCACCCTTCTTGGGAGAAATGAATGATTATATACTGTATAATGATAAAGGTATAATAATATGTGAACATTGGGACTATTTGGAAATTTATTACATACTAGGGCTGACATAGTTCCTCTCTGGCTATTTCTCAAAACTGGAAGGCACCAGGAAAATAATTCAGTATACAAACATAATCTTAATGGGTTTATTACATTTTCAAAGAATCATAGATGATGGAAGAGATCTTGGAAGCCAACTAGCCTAACCTTCCATTTAAGGTAAAAGTTTCTTCTTCAGCATTATAGGTGGATGGCTATTCAGTCTTTGCATGAAAATAATAGGAACATGGAACATACTACTTTATAAGGTTCCTCAGTCCAGTTTTTGGATAGTTTTTTTTTCCAAAAATGTTCTCCCTAAAACTGAATCAGTATCTATTGTCTTATTAATTCTAGGCCTTGGTTCCAGTTTTTCACTCTGGATCCACCTTACTCCAAATAGCCTCTTCTACATTCCAGCTATCAATTATGTAAAGAGTATTTATTCCTATTTCTGGCTGTGCCATGTGGCTTGCAGAATCTCAGTTCCCCGACAAGGGACTGAACCCAGGCCACGGCAGTGAAAGCGCCAAATTCTAATCACTAAGCCACCAGGGAATTCAAGTATTTATTTCTTTGTTTCAAAATAAATACCCGTAATTTTGTATAATACAGTTTTTCAACCATTTTATATGACCCATGGTCAAGTTTTTTTTATCACTCTGGGACTCAGATTCCTTAACTGAGGAAACTGGAAATTGAGATAATTGGTTTCCAAATCTTTAGTCTCCTGGATAAACTTTATCCCTCCAGAGTTGCTCATAAATTTATAAAATAAGTATCTTCTATAACCATTTGTAGAATAAGTATCTTCTATAACCATAACTCCAATGTATTGACAGCTCAAATATATTGGCTATTTAAAATGATGACTCTCAGGCCCTATAAGTTTCTAAGTACATTTCTATTAAAATAATTAAAAAATAATATTCCAAACTGCCATTAGTTTAAATGTATATTATTATATATTTTTATTCTGTGTGCTATAAATAGAGGGCACACCTTTCTGTTAAACATTCATTTGTTTGAAGGAAACCCTCTTACAGTGTTGGTAGGAATGTAAATTGATACAGCCACTATGAAAAACAGTATAGATATTTCTCCAAAAACTAAAAATAGAACTACCATATGACCCAGCAATTCCACTCCTGTACATATCCAAAAAAGAAAAAAACACTAATTCAAAAAATACATGCACTTCAATGTTCTTAGCAGCATTATTTACAATTGCCAAGATAAGGAAGCAACCTAAGTGTCCATCAACAGATGAATGGTTAAAGAAGATGTGGAACACACACACACACACACACACACACACACACACACACACACTGCAATACTACTCAGCCATGAAAGAACAAAAAAATTTGCCATTTGTAGCAACATGGATGGACTTGGAGGACATTATGCTAAGTGAAATAAGTCAGACTGAGAAAGACAAATATGTATGATATCACTTATATATGGAATCTAAAAACTACAGCAAATTAGTGAATATAACAAAAAAGAAGCAGACTCACAGATACAAAGAACAAACTAATGATTACCAGTGGGAAGGGGAAGGGCAATATAGAGATGGGGCAGTGGGAGGTACAAACAGTTGGGTGAAAGACAGGCTACAAGGACGTACTGTATAACACAGGGAATATAGCCAGTGTTTTGTAATAACTGTAAATGGAGTATAACATTTAAAATAGTATAAAAATTTCATTCTTTCATTCCACAAATATTACTGAACATCAAGTACATACCAAGCACTGTTCTAGTGCTGGGGATAGAATAGTGAAAAGGCAGGCCTGATATACACCCTTGTAGAGCTTGAATTTACAATCCAGAAGATGTATACACAATAAACAAATAGACAAGAAAAATACAAATCACAAAATTTGACCAATTACTATGGAGGGAAAGAACCAACTAGAATATTTAGCCACAGTGACATAGTGTAGTGAAGTGAAATCCTTTCCAAATTTGCCTATCATCAGAATTGCTGGGGCAAAGGAAATATATAGATTCCAAGGTCCTTCCCTAAAAATCCTGATTAGTAGGCCTAGGATGGAGTGAGCTGTATATTTTTTTAACATATTTATTGGAGTATAATTGCTTTACAATGGTGTGTTAGTTTCTGCTGTATAACAAAGTGAATCAGCTATACATATACATATATCCCCATTTCGCCTCTCTCTTGTGTCTCCCTCCCACCCTCCATATCCCACCCCTCTTGGTGGACAGAAAGCACTGACCTGATCTCCCTGTGCCATGTGGCTGCTTCCCACTAGCTATCTATTTTACATTTGGTAGTGTACATATGTCCAAGCCACTCTCTCTCTTCATCTCAGCTTACATTTCCCCCTCCCCATGTCCTCAAGTCCATTCTTTACATCTGTGTCTTTATTCCTGTCTGAACCTAGGTTCTTCAGACCTTTTTTTTTTTAGATTCCATATATATGTGTTAGCATACGGTATTTGTTTTTCTCTTTCTGACTTACTTAACTCTGTATGACAGTCTCTAGGTCCACCAACCTCACTGCAAATAACTCAATTTCCTTTCTTTATATGGCTGAGTAATATTCCATTGTATATATGTGCCACATCTTCTTTATCCATTCCTCTATCAATGGACACTTAGGTTGCTTCCATGTCCTAGCTATTGTAAATAGTGCAGCAATGAACATTGTGGTACATGACTCTTTGTGAACTATGGTTTCTCAGGGTATATGACCAAAAGTGGGATTGCTGGGTCATATTGTAGTTCTATTTTTATTTTTTTAAGGAACTTCCATATTGTTCTCAATAGTGGCTGTATCAATTTATATTCCCACTAACAATGCAAGACGGTTTGCTTTTCTTAACACCCTCTCCAGCGTTTATTGTTTGTACATACTTTATGGCCATTTTGACTGTTGTGAGGTCATATCTCATTGTAGCTTTGATTTGCATTTCTCTAATGATTAGTGATGTTGAGCATCCTTTCATGTGTTTGTTGGCAATCTGTATATCTTCCTTGGAGAAATAACTATTTAGGTCTTCTGCCCATTTTTGGCTCGGGTTGTTTGTTTTTTTAATATTGAGCTGCATGAGCTGCTTGTATATTTTGGAGATTAATCCTTTGTCAGTTGCTTTGCTTGCAAATATTTTCTCCCATTCTGAGGGTTGTCTTTTTGTCTTCTTTATAGTTTCGTTTGCTGTGCAAAAGCTTTTAAGTTTCATTAGGTCCCATTTGTTTATTTTTGTTTTTATTTCCATTTCTCTAGGAGGTGGATCAAAAAGGATCTTGCTGTGATTTATGTCATACAGTGTTCTGCCTATGTTTTCCTCTAAGAGTTTGATAGTGTCTGTTCTTATTTTTAGGTCTTTAATCCATTTTGAGTTTATTTTTGTGTATAGTGTTAGGGAGTGTCCTAATTTCATTTTTTTACATGTAGCTGTCAAGTTTTCCCAGCACCACTTACTGAAGAGTCTGTCTTTTCCCCATTGAATATTCTTGCCTCCTTTATCAAATATAAGGTGACCATATGTGTGTGGGTTTATATCTAGGCTTTCTATCCTGTTCCATTGATCTATATTTTTGTTTTTGTGCCAGTACCATGCTGTCTTGATTACTGCAGCTTTGTAATATAGGCTGAAGTCCAGGAGCCTGATTCCTCCAGCTTCATTTTTCTTTCTCAAGATTACTTTGGCTATTTGGGATTTTTTGTGTTTCCATACAAATTCTGAAATGTTTTGTTCTAGCTCTGTGACAAATGCCATTGGTAGTTTGAAAGGGATTGCACTGAATCTGTAGATTGCTTTGGGTACTAGAGTCATTTTCACAATATTGATTCTTCAAGTCCAAGAACATGGTATATCTCTCCATCTGTTTGAATAATCTTTAATTTCTTTCATTAGTGTCATATTTTCTGCATACAGCTCTTTTGTCTCCTTTCGGTTTATTCCTAAGTATTTTATTATTTTGGTTGTAATGATAAATGGGAGTGTTTCTTTAACTTCTCTTTCAGATTTTTCATCATTAGTGTATAGGAATGCAAGAGATTTCTGTGCATTAATTTTGTATCCTGCTAATTTACCAAATTCATTGACTAGCTGTAGTACTTTTCTGGTAGCATCTTTAGGATTCGCTATGTATAGTATCATGTCATCTGACAACATTGACACTTCACTTCTTCTTTTCCAATTTGGATTACTTTTATTTCTTTTTCTTCTCTGATTGCAGTGGCTAAAACTCCCAAATCTATGTTGAATAATAGTAGTGAGAGTGTCTTCTTCCTTATCTTAGTGAAAAAGGTTTCAGTTTTTCACCATTGAGACCGATGCTGCCTGTGGGTTTGTCATATATGGCCTTTATTATGTTGAGGTAAGTTCCCTCTATGCCTATTTTCTGAAGGGTTTTTATCAGAAATTGGTGTTGAATTTTGTCCAAAGCTTTTTCTGCATCTATTTAGATGATCATATGGCTTTTATACTTCAGTTTATTAATGTGGTGTATCGCATTGATTGATTTGTGTATATTGAAGAGTCCTTGCAACCCTGGGATAAACCCCACTTGATCATGTTCTATGATCCCTTTAATGTGCTGTTGGATTCTGGTTGCTAGTAATTAGTTGAGGATTTTTGCATCTGTGCTCATCAGTGATATTGGCCTGTAGTTTTCTTTTTTGTGTGACATCTTTATCTGGTTTTGGTATCAGCGTGATGGTGACCTCATAGAATGAGTTTGGGAGTGTTCCTCCCTCTGCTATGTTTTGGAAGAGTTTGAGAAGGACAGTGTTAGCTCTTCTCTAAATGTTTGATAGAATTCATCTGTGAAGCCATCTGGTTCTGGGCTTTTGTTTGTTGGAAGATTTTTAATCACATTTTCAATTTCAGTGCTTGTGATTGGCCTGTTTATATTTTCTATTTCTTCTTGGTTCAGTTTTGGAAGGTTGTGCTTTACTAAGAATTTGTCCATTTCTTGAAGGTTGTCCATTTTATTGGTATATAGTTGCTTGTAGAAATCTCTCATGATCCTTTGTATTTCTTTTTGTTATTTTTTTGAACTTTTGACTTTTATTTATTTTTATTTTTTTATACATCTTGTTCTTAATAGTCATCAATTTTATACACATCATGGTGTACATGTCAAACCCAGTTGCCCAGTTAATCACCCCCCCACCCCCCACACACTGCTTTCCCCCATTGGTGTCCATATGTTTCTTCTCTACATCTGTGTCTCAATTTCTGCCCTGCAAAGCGGTTCGTCCATACCATTTTTCTTGGTTCCAGATATATGCGTTGATATACACATTTTTTTTCTCTTGCTGACTTACTTTATTCTGTATGACAGTCTCTAGGTCCATCCATGTCTCAACAAATGACCCAATTTCATTCCTTTTTATGGCTGAGTAACATTGCATTGTATATACGTACCACATCTTCTTTATTCATTCGTCTGTTGATGGGCATTTAGGTTGCTTCCGTGACCTGGCTATTTAAATAGTGCTGCAAGGAACATTGGGGTGCATGTGTCTTTTTGAATTATGGTTTTCTCTGGGTATATGCCCAGTAGTGGGATTGCTGGGTCATATGGTAATTCTATTTTTAGTTTTTAAGGAACCTCCATACTGTTCTCCATAGTGGCTGTATTAATTTACATTCCCACAAACAGGGCAAGAGGGTTCCCTTGTCTCCACACGCTCTCCAAAATTTGTTGTTCGACAACTTTCTGATGATGCCCATTCTAACTGGTGTGAGGTGATACCTCATTGTGGTTTTGATTTGCATTTTTCTAGTAATTACTGATATTGAGGAGCTTTTCATGTCCTTCTTGGCCATCTGTATGTCTTCTTTGGAGAAATGTCTATTTAGGTCTTCTGCCCATTTTTGGTTAGGGATGTTTGTTTTTTAAATATTGAGCTTCATGAGCTATTTATATACTTTGGATATTAATCCTTTGTCCATTGATTCCTTTGCAAATATTTTCTCCCATACTGAGGGTTGTCTTTTAATCTTGTTTATGGTTTCCTTTGCTGTGCAAAAGCTTTGAAGTTTCATTAGGTCCCATTTGTTTATTTTTGTTTTTATTTCCATTACTGTAGGAGGTGGATCAAAAAAGATCTTGCTGTAATTTACGTCAAAGAGTGTTCTTCCAATGTTTTACTCTAAGAGTTTTTTTTCTTTTTTTTTTTTTGTGGTATGTGGACCTCTCACTGTTGTGGCCTCTCCCATTGTGGAGCACAGGCTCCGGATGCACAGGCTCAGTGGCCATGGCTCACAGGCCTAGCAACTCCATGGCATGTGGGATCTTCCCAGACCAGGGCATGAACTTGTGTCCCCTGAATCGGCAGGTGGACTCTCAACAACTGTGCCACCAGGGAAACCCTCTAAGAGTTTTATAGTGTCTGTTCTTACATTTGGGTCTCTAATCAATTCTGAGTTTATTTTTGTGTATGGTGTTAAGAAGTGTTCTAATTTCATTCTTTTACATATAGCTGTCCAGTTTTCCCAGCATGATTTATTGAAGATACTGTATTTTCTCCCTTGTATATCCTTTCCTCCTTTGTCATAGATTAGTTGACCATAGCTGTGTGGGTTTATATCTGGGCTTTCTATTTTGTTCCATTGATCTATATTTCTGTTTTTGTGCCAGTACCATATTGTATTGATTACTGTAGCTTTGTAGTATAGTCTGAAGTCAGGGACTCTGATTCATCCAGCTCAGCTTTTTTCCCTCAAGACTGCTTTGGCTCTTCAGGGTCTTTTCTGTCTCCACACAAATTTTCAGATTTTTTGTTCTAGTTCTATAAAAGATGCCTTTGGTTATTTGATAGTGATTGCATTGAATCTGTAGATTGCTTTGGGTAGTGTAGTCATTTTCACAATATTAATTCTTCCAATCTAAGAACATGGTATATCTCTCCATCTGTTGGTATCATCTTTAATTTCTTTCATCAGTGTCTTATAGTTTTCTACAGGTCTTTTGTCTCCCTAGATATGTTTATACCTAGGTATTTTATTCTTTTTGTTGCAGTGGTAAATGGGAGTGTTTCCTTAATTTCCCTTTCAGATTTTTCATCATTAGTGTATAGGAATACCAGAGACTTCTGTGCATTAATTTTGTATCCTGCAACATTACTAAATTCATTGATTAGCTCTAGTAGGTTTCTGGTGGCATCTTTAGGATGCTCTATGTATAGTATCATGTCATCTGCAAACAGTGACAGCTTTACTTCTTCTTTTCCAATTTTTATTCCTTTTATTTCTTGTCCTTCTCTGATTGTCGTGGCTAGCACTTATAAATCTATGTTGAATAATAATGGTGAGAGTGGCCATCCTTTTCTTTTTCCTGATCTTAGAGGAAATGCTTTCAATTTTTCACCATTGAGACTGATGTTTGCTGTGGGTTTGTCATATATGGCCTTTTTAATGTTGAAGTAGGTTCCCTCTATTCCCACTTTCTGGAGAGTTTTTATCACAAATCGTTGTTGAATTTTGTCAAAAGATTTTTCTGCATCTATTGAGAAAATCATATGGTTTTTATTCTTCAACTTGTTAATACGGCGTATCACATTGATTGACTTGCGTATATTGAAGAATCATTGCATCCCTGGGATAAATCCCACTTGATCATGGTGTATGATCCTTTTAATGTGTTGTTGGATTCTGTTTGCTAGTATTTTGTTTAGGATTTTTGCATCTATATTCATCAGTGATATTTGTCTGTAATTTTCTTTTTTTGTAGTATCTTTGTCTGGTTTTGGTATCAGGGTTATGGTGGCCTCATAGAATGAGTTTGGGAGTGCTCCTTCCTCCGCAATTTTTTGGAAGAGTTTGAGAAGGATGAGCGTTAGCTCTTGTCTAAATGTTTGATAGAATTCACCTGTGAAGCCATCTGGTCCTGGACTTTTGTTTGTTGGAAGATTTTTAATCACAGCTTCAATTTCATTACTTGTGATTGGTCTGTTCATATTTTCTATTTCTTCCTGGTTCAGTCTTGGAAGGTTATACCTTTCTAAGAATTTGTCCATTTTTTTCCAGGTTGTCCAACTTATTGGCATAGAGTTGCCTGTAGTAGTCTCTTAGGATGCTTTGTATTTCTGCGGTGTCTGTTATAACTTCTCCTTTCTCATTTTTAATTTTATTGATTTGAGTCCTCTCCCTCTTTTTATTGATTAGTCTGGCTAATGGTTTATCAATTTGGTTTACTTCTCAAAGAACCATCTTTTAGTTTTATTGATCTCTGCTATTGTTTTCTTTGTTTCTATTTCATTTATTTATGCTCTGATCTTTATGATTTGTTCCCTTCTGCTAACGTTGGGTATTCTTTGTTCTTCTTTCTCTAGTTCATTTAGGTGTAACATTAGATTCTTTATTTGAGACTTTTCTTGTTACTTGAGGTAGGCTTGCAGAGCTATAAATTTCCCTCTTAGAACTGCTTTTGCTGCATCCCATAGGTTTTGGATCGTTTTTTTTTTCATTGCCTTTTGTCTCTAGGTATTTTTTGATTTCCACTTTGATTTCTTCAGTGATCTCTTGGTTATTTAGTAACATATTGTTTAGCCTTCATGTGTTTGGGTTTTTTTTAACATTTTTTCCCTGTATTTCATTTCTAATCTCATAACATTGTGGTCAGAAAAGCTGCTTGATATGATTTCAAATTTCTTAAATTTACTGAGGCTTGATTTGTGACCCAAGGTTTGATCTATCCTGGAGAATGTTCCATGTGCACTTCAGAAGGAAGTGTAATCTGCTGCTTTTGGAAAGAATGTCTTATAAATATCAATTAAATCTATCTGGTCTATTGTGTCTTTTAAAGCTTCTGTTTCCTTATTTATTTTCATTTTGGATGATCTGTTCATTGGTGTAAGTGAGGTGTTAAAGTCCCCCACTATTATTGTGTTACTGTTGATTTCCTCTTTTATAGCTGTTAGTAGGTGCCTTATGTATTGAAGTGCTCCTATGTTGGGTGCATATATATTTATAATTGTTACATCTTCTTCTTGGATTGATCCCTTTATCATTATGTAGTGTCCTTCCTTGTCTCTTATAAAATTCTTTACTTTAATGTCTTTTGTATCTGATATGAGTATTGTTACTCCAGCTTTCTTTTGATTTCCATTTGTATGGAATATCATTTTCCATCCCCGCACTTTCAGTCTGTATGTGTCCTTAGGTCTGAAGTGGGTCTCTTGTAGACAGCATATAGATGGGTCTTGTTTTTCTATCCATTCAGCAAGCCTGTGTCTTTTGGTTGGAGCAATTTATCCATTCACGTTTAAGGTAATTATCAATATGTATGCTCCTATGGCCATTTATTTATTTGTTTTGGGTTTACTTTTGTAGGTCTTTTTCTTCTGTTGTGTTCCCCACTTAGAGTAGTTCCTTCAGCGTTTGTGGTAGAGCTGGTTTGGTTGTGCTGAATTTTCTTAGCTTTTTCTTGTGTGTAAGGCTTTTGATTTCTCCATCGAATCTGAATGAGATCCTTGCTGGGTAGAGTAATCTTGGTTGCAGCTTCTTCCCTTTCATTACTTTAAGTATATCATGACACTCCCTTCTGGCTTGTAGAGCTTCTGCTGAAAGATCAGCTGTTAACCTTATGGGGATTCCCTTGTGTGTTATTTGTCATTTTTCCCTTGCTGCTTTCAGTAATTTTTCTTTGTTTTTAATTTTTGCCAATTTGATTACTATTTGTCTCAGCATGTTTCCCCTTGGGTTTATCCTGTGTGGGACTCTCTGTGCTTCCTGGAGTTGGATGGCTATTTTCTTTCCCATGTTAGGGAAGGTTCTGACTGTAATCTCTTCAAATATTTTTTTTGAGTCTTTTCTCTCTCTCTTCTCCTTCTGGGACCCCTATAATGTGAAAGTTGTTGCATTTAATGTTGTCCCAGAGGTCTCTTTGGCTGTCTTCATTTCTTTTCATTCTTTGTTCTTTTCCTGTTCCGCAGCAGTGAATTCCACCATTCTGTCTTCCAGGTCACTTATCCCTTCTTCTGCCTCTGTTATTCTTCTATTGATTCCTTCTAGTGTAGTTTTCATTTCAGTTATTGTATTGTTCATCTTTGTTTGTTTGTTCTTTAATTCTCCTAGGTCTTTAGTAAACATTTCTTTCATCTTCTTGATCTTCGCCTCCATTCATTTTCCGAGGTCCTGGATCATCTTCACTATCATTAATCTGAAATCATTTTCTGGATGGTTGCCTACCTCCACTTCATTTTGTTCTTTTTCTGGGCATTTATCTTGTTCCTTCATTTGGTACATAGCCCTCTGCCTTTTCATCTTGTCTATCTTTCAGTGAATGTGATTTTTATTCCACAGGCTGCAGGATTGTAGTTCTTCTTGTTTCTGCTATCTGCCCTCTGATGGATGAGGCTATCTAAGAGGCTTGTGCAAGTTTCCTGATGGGAGGGACTGGTGGTGGGTAGAGCTGGCTGTTGCTCTGGTGGGCAGAGCTCAGTAAAACTTTAATCTGCTTGACTGCTGATGGGTGGGGCTGGTTTCCCTCCCTTTTGGTTGTTTGGCCTGAGGCAACCCAACACCAGAGCCTACTCGGGCTCTTTGGTGGGGTCAATGGTGGACTTTGGGAGGGCTCACACCAAGGAATACTTTCCAGAACCTCTGCTGCCAGTGTCCTTGTCCTCATGGTGAGCCACAGCCACCCACTGCCTCTGCAGGAGACCCTCCAACGCTAGCAGGTATGTCTGGTTCAGTGTCCCCTGGGGTCACTGCTCCTTCCCCTGGGTCCCAATGTGCACACTACTTCATGTGTGCCCTCCAAGAGTGGAGTGTCTGTTTCCCCCAATCCTGTCAGAGTCCTACAATCAAATCTCACTAGCCTTCAAAGTCTGATTTTCTAGGAATTTCTCCTCCTGTTGTTGGAACCCCAGGTTGGGAAGTCTGACGTGGGGCTCAAGACCTTCACTCCAGTGGGTGGACTTCTGTGGTATAAGTGTTCTCCAGTTTGTGAGTCACCCACCCAGCAGTTATGGGATTTGATTTTATTGTGATAGTGCCCCTCTTACCATCTCATTGTAGCTTCTACTTTGTCTTTGGATGTGGGATATATTTTTTGGTGTATTCCATTGTGTTCCTGTTGATGATTGTTCAGCAGTTAGTTGTGATTCTGGTGTTCTCTCAAGAGGGAGTGAGAGCATGTCCTTCTAATCTGCCATCTTGCTTCCAAATCTCGATTCTTTGTATTTCTAGAGAGTCAGTTGTTTCTTCTTTTTCATTTCTAATTTTACTGATTTGAGTCTTCTCCCTTTTTTTCTTGATGAATCTGGCTAATGGTTTATCAATCTTGTTTATCTTCTCAAGGAACCAGCTTTTAGTTTTACTGATCTTTGCTCTCGTTTCCTTCATTTCTTTATCATTTTTTTTCTGACCTGGTCTTTATGATTTCTTTCCTTCTCCTAACTTTCGGATTTTTTTGTTCTTCTTTTTCTAATTGCTTTAGGTATAAGTTTAGGTTGTTTATTTGGAATGTTTCTTGTTTCTGGAGATAAAATGTATTGGTATAAACTTCCTTCTTAGTACTGCTTTTGCTGCATCCCATAGGTTTTGGGTTGTTGTGTTTTCATTGTGATTTGTTTCTAGGGATTTTTTGATTTCCTCTTTGATTTATTCAGTGATCTTTTGGTTGTTTAGTAGTGTATTGTTTAGCCTCTATGTGTTTGTGTATTTTACAGATTTTTCCATGTAATTGATATCTAGTCTCAATGTGTTGTGTTCAGAAAACATACTTTGTATGATTTCAATTTTCTTAAATTTACCAAGGATTGATTTGTGACCCAAGATAAGATCTACCTGGAAAATGTTCCATGAGCACTTGAGAAGAAAGTACATTCTGTTGTTTTTGCATGGGATGTCCTATAAATATCAGTTAAGTCCATCTTTTTTAATGTATCATTTAAAGCTTGTGTTTCCTTATATATTTCCATTTTGGATGATCTGTCCATAGGTTAAAATGGGGTGTTAAAGTCCTGTACTATGATTGTGTTACTGTCGATTTCCCGTTTTATGGTTGCTAGTATTTGCCCTAGGTATTGAGGTGCTCCTACTTTGGGTGCATAAATATTTACAATTGTTATATCTTCTTTTTGGATTGATCACTTCATCATTATGTAGTGTCCTTCTTTGTCTCTTGTAATAGTCTTTATTTTAAAGTCTACTTTGTCTGATATGAGAATTGCTATTCCAGCTTTCTTTTGATTTCCATTTGCGTGGAATATCTTTTTCCATCCCCTCACTTTCAGACTGTATGTGTCCCTGGGTCTGAAGTGGGTCTCTTGTAGACAGCATATATATGGGTCTTGCTTTTGTATCCATTCAGCCAGTCTATGCCTTTTGGTTGGAGCATTTAATCCATTTACATTTAAGGTAGTTGTCGATATGCATGTTCCTATTATCATTTTCTTAATTGTTTTGGGTTGTTATTGTAGGTATTTTCCTTCTCTTGTGTTTCCTGCCTAAATAAGTTCCTTTAGCATTTGTTGTAAAGCTGGTTCGGTGCTGCTGAATTCTCTTAACTTTTGCTTTTTTGTCAAGATTTTAATTTTGTCGTTGAATCTGAATGAGATCCTTGATGAGTAGAGTAATCTTGGCTGTAGGTTTTTCTCTTTCTTCACTTTATATATGTCCTGCCACTCCCTTTTGGCTTGCAGAGATTCTGCTGAAAGATCAGCTGTTAACCTTATGGGGATTCCCTTGTATATTATTTGTTGCTTTTCCCTTGCTGCTTTTAATAATTTTTCTTTGTATTTAACTTTTGATAGTTTGATTAATATGTGTCTTGGTGTGTTTCTTCTTGGATTTATCCTGTATGGGACTCTCTTTGCTTCCTGGACTTGACTGACTATTTCCTTTGCCATATTAGGGGAGTTTTCAACTATAATTTCTTCAAATATTTTCTCCATCACTTTCTTTTTTCTCTTTTTCTTCTGGGACCCCTATAATTCGAATGTTGGTGCATTTAATGTTGTCCCAGAGGTCTCTAATACTGTCCTCAATTCCTTTGATTCTTTCTTTCTTTATTCTGCTCTGCAATAGGTATTTCCACTATTTCATCTTCCAGGTCATTTATTCGGTCTTCTGTCTCAGTTATTCTGCTACTGATTCCTTCTCAAGAATTTTTAATTCCATTTATTGTGTTCTTCATCATTGTTTGTTTGCTCTTTAGTTCTTCTATGTCCTTGTTAAATGTTTCTTGTATTTTCTCCTTTCCATTTCCAAGATTTTGTATCATCTTTACTATCATTACTGTGAATTCTATTTCGGGTAGACTGCCTATTTCCTCTCCATTTGTTTGATCTGGTGATTTTTTACCTTGCTCCTTCATCTGCTGTGTGTTTCTCTGTATTCTCCTTTTGCTTAACTTACTGTGTTGGGGTCTCCTTTTTGCAGGCTGCAGCTTCATAGTTCCAGTTGTTTTTGGTGTCTTCCCCCAGTGGCTGAGGTTTGTTCAGTGGTTTGTGTAGGCTTCCTGTGGAAGGGATTGGTGCCTGTGTTCTTGTGGATGATGCTGGATCTTTTTTTCTTGTGGCAGGGCCACATCTGGTAGTTTGTTTTGGGGGTGTCTGTGACCTTTTTTATGATTTTACAGCCTCTCTGTTAATGAGTGGGGTTGTATTCCTGTTTTGCTAGTTGTTTTACATAGGGTGTCCAACACTGTACCTTGCTCGTCATTGAGTGGAGCTGGGTCTTAGCATTGAGATGGTGATTTCTGGGAGAGCTTTCATTGGTTCCTAGTACATGTATCTGGGAGGTCTCTTTTGGACCAATGTCCTGAACTCGGCTCTCCAACCTCAGTGGCACAGGCCTTACACCTGGATGGAGGACCAAGACCATGTCAGCCACACAGCTCAGAAAAAAAAAGGAGAAAAAAAGAAAGGAAGAATAAAATAAAATAAAATAAAAATGTTATTAAAATAAAAAATAATTATTAAAAATTAAAATAATATAAGGTAATAAAAAAGGAAAAGCAAAGAAAGATAGAAAGAAGAGAGCAACCAATCCAAAAAACAAACCACCAATGGTAACAAGTGCTAAAAACTATACTAAAAATCAAACAAACAAACAAAAAATGGACAGAGAGAATCCTAGGATAAATGGTAAAAGTAAAGCTATGCAGACAAATCACACAAAGAATCATACACATACACCATCAGAAAAAGAGAATAAGGAAAAATAAATCTGTATATGAGAGAAAACTAAGGAGGAAGAGGGCAACCAAATCAATAAGCAAATCTACCAATGATAATAAACTCTAAATACTAAACTAAAATAAACCTAAAATCAGAAACAAATTAGATGCAGAAGGCTGACCCCAAGCCTACAGTTGCTCCCAAAATTCACCACCTCAATTTTGGGATAATTTGTTATCTAGTCAGGTATTCCACAGATGCAGGCTACATCAAATTGATTGTGGACATTTAATCCACTGTTCCTGAGGCTGCTGGGAGAAATTCCCCTTTTTCTTCTTTGTTTGCACAGCTCCTGGGGTTTGGCTTTGGGTTTTGCCATGCCTCTGCATGTAGGTCGCCTGAGGGTATCTGTTCTTTGCCCAGACAGGATGGGGTTAAAGTAGCAGTTGTTCAGGGGTCTCTGGCTCACTCAGCCCGAGGGGAGTCAGCGGTATGGAATGCAGGTTGAGCCTGTGGTGGCAGAGGCAGGCATGATGTGGCAAGAACTTGAGGTGCACCGTGTGTTCTCCTGGGGAAGTTGTCCCTGGATCATGGGACCCTGGTAGTGGTAGGCTTAACATGCTCCTGGGAGAGGAGGTGTGGATAGTGACCTGTGCTTGCACACAGGGTTCTTGGTGGCTGCAGCAGCAGCCTTAGCATTTCATGGCCGTCTTTGGTGTCTGTGTTGTTAGCCTGCTAGTGCCCATCTCTGGAGCTCGTTTAGGCAGTGCTCTGAATCTCCTCTCCTCGAGCACCCTGAAACAATGGTCTCTTGCCTCTTAGGCAGGTCCAGATTTTTCCCAGACTCCCTCCCAGCTAGCTGTGGCACACTAGCCCCCATCAGGCTGTGTTCACACAGTCAACCCCAATCCTCTGCCTGACCTCCAAAACGAGAGCCTCAGCTCCCAGCCCCCACCTGCCCTGGCGGGTGAGCAGACAAGCCTCTCAGGCTGGTGAGTGCTGGTCGGTGCTGATCCTCTGTGAAGGAATCTCTGTTTTGCCCTCTGCACCCCTGTTGCTGTACTCTCCTCCATGGCTCCAAAGCTTCCCCCCTGCCCACTGCCTGTCTCCACCACTGAAGGGGCTTCCTAGTGTATGGAAAGTTTTCCTCCTTCACAGCTCCCTCTCAGATGTGCAGGTCTCATTCCTATTCTTTTGTCTCTGTTTTTCCTTTTTTCTTTTGCCCTACCTAGGTACGTGGGGAATTTCTTGCCTTTTGGGAAGTCTGAGGTCTTCTTCCAGCCTTCAGTAGGTGTTATGTAGGAGTTGTTCCACATGTAGATGTATTTTTGATGTATTTGTGGGGAGGAAGTTGATCTCCACGGCTTATTCCTCCGCTTTCTTGAAGGTCCCCCCCACCTTTGTTTTTGAGTCTTGTTAATCAGTATATTTTTCTTTTTTACACTCTGACATATGCCCCATCAAGCGTTTATAACTGCTGTCCTCAGAGAAGCTCATGTAGAAAAATATGTACAGGGTGATACATTAAGTAAGAGAGATAAATGCTGCACCTTAGGAAATGATCAATTCCAATTTCAGTACTTGCCAGAGACTTTAGCTTTAACAAGATTTTGTATTTTTAAGAAATATGCAAAGTAATTCTTCTGGCAAGGCATAGACTTGTGAAATGGAAATGACAATAATGGTAGACTGGTAATAAAGAGATCTGGCCTCTAATCACTGACCAGCTGTGTGACCTTAGGTGAGCCATACTCCCATCTATCTACACTTTTCTTATATAAAATAAGAGTATGGTATTCAATTTCAAGATGCCCACCAGCTTTAAGTCAATATCCATGTTATATAATAGAGAGTTTACAATTTGTTTTTCATACACATTGGTGGTGGAGGGTTATATTTAATGAAAAAACAAGCTAAAAACAGTATAAGTGCAAAGAATTCTTCTATTTAAATTCATTTCAAATTTAGCCATGATCCTAGGAAAATACACATAATCTAAAATGTAAAAACATACATCTGTTTACCATGAAATTTACTTGTCTTTCAAAATGTGTTTTTAACATTCAAACATGTGTTGTTTATATAAATATTTGACCATACAAGAGTTTGTTTTTATGTATGTCCACTACAATGAAAACACAGATGGAAAAGGCAGGCATTAAACTGAATTGCAGAGAGATAGGGGAGGGAACAAACTTTTACGGGTGACTTATGGTGCTTTACACTTATTATCCACATATGTTATCTCAAAACCACCCTCTGTTATATTATGTCCATTTACTGTTAACTGAAGCACAGAGACTAAAAAATTTGACCATGCTATATTGCAAATTCTGAAGGAGAACTGCGTTTTTCTCATGGCATCTAGAAGAGTTCTGGCACATAATAGGTGTTCGGTTTACCTTTCATGAATGAATGTCAGTAATATTAGGCAGGAACCTGGGAAAACATTCCACATTAAAGAAATGTATGTACATAATATTCAATGAAATAAAAGGGGAAATATACCAAATTTGCTTCTTAGACTTTTTTAGAAATATAAGATATAACAAGGAAACATGAATCTAAAATTTCCACATTATTCCACAAGTAATGGCTAACTATACATCCTGAGGCAAAGTTCATTTTGGTGATCAATAACTAGAAGGTCTATTAGACTTTTAAACATCTACATAGTTTCTACCACAATCTCAGGAATATATTTATGTGGGAAACATATTTTTATTTGCAGTTTATCTAATATTACAAAAGAAGTCCTATTACAGCACATAACCTTTTCAAAGTTTCTTTCTGCTGTGGGCATGCTGCATTTTGGAAAACCATTAAAAATAAAAAGATAGTAAGCTGTTCACTATTCTTTCCTCTAGTAGAAGTTTTAATAAGCCATAAGCAAGAAGAAAATGGTAATACTTCTTTCTTTTTCTGTATGTTAGTATTTTTATAGGGATAAAAATTTCTGCACAGTATCCATGGCTTTGAAATTTTTTAACCTCAGTTATGCCTAAAACTCCTTTATATCAAATAGAATCTTAGTGAGGAACCCTATGGTTATCTTATCTTTCATTTTGGAAGAGTATGTTTTTAGTAATATTCTGTCTCTGTGTCCTCTCTCCTGCAGTATGGGGTCTCAAGGAACCCTTATGACAGTCCATGGATCCTGAAAGCTACTGTCATGGCACATGGAGTTTATTAGTATCAGTGGCAGATTGAATAAAAACAAAAATGAAAAAACCTCAAAAAAGAAAAGTTGGAAGATAAATTTGAGAATATCTTACTGAAAGTATAGCAAAAGAACAGACAGATTGAATATGGAAATCTCAGGGTAACAGTTGTGCTCCAGGTGCAGAGTAACAGTTTGGAGAAGATCAGAAGTTCCAGGAAAATTTCTTTAAGATGATAAAATTGTTGTACTACCAAATGTGTATGAATGTATTGAAAGGAAGTATGTACAACTGGGGAAGGTTTTGAGGATAAATTAGTAGTAGTACCTAGAAAATTAAGCAAGCAAACATACAAAAACCAAAACCAAAGTAAATAAAGAACTCCAAGGAAACAGAATAATAGTATGCAGAAAAGGACAAAAATAATATTATACCACGCAAGTCAAATGTGTAAAGCATTTACATAGTCATAATAATGTTAACACAAAATATCAAACTAACCAAAATTATGGAATAATTATACTGTGAGGATAAGAAGAGAAGAAGTATGCATGTAGGTGAAAGGATCAATAAAGAGATCTTGAAAGAGTTAGACAAAATGCCTTGCATTTCATAGTCAAAAATCAATCAACAATGCCTAACACTGAAAAATCAAGAAGTAGTGATATAAACAGATAGATGAGACAGCTAGGTGTTCCCCAATATCTTTCTCCCTCTTCCAATAATAACTGAAAGTTTAGCTGGGCACATGACTCTCTACAATATAACTACATTTGCAGCTTCCCTTGTAGTTAGGTATGACCATGTGACTAATATTTAGCCAATGGGATTTAAGTGAATATGTCTTGTGGCAGTTTCTGGGAATCCCTTTTAAAAGATAGCTAGTACACGCTTTTTGTCCCTTCTTTCTCCCCATCTCTGTCATGCTGCCTGGACTGTAAATGCCATAATTTTGGACCTTGAGGACCAGGGCTACATCATAGGGATGGCAGAATGGAAGATGGAAGGCATTAGAGTCTCTTGAGGACTTCACAAGGCAGAAGGGCCATGCCAGCTCTGGACTTGTACATGGAATTGAAATATCTTGTTTAAGCCGTTGTTATTTTGAGTCTTTTTGTTATTCACAGCAAAACCTAATTCTAATTAATATACCACATTATTCAGATGGTGGTAAATACCAAAGGAATCATCTTAAAGAGTAGAAAGTACTCTGGCTATCGGGAAATGGTAGGAGGAGAGGAGTAAAGAATGTTGGTTTTGTAGCAAGTTCTACAGAACTTAGCTCCTTAAGCTATGTGCATGTATAACTTTGATTTAAAGAAACATTAAAAACAGTGACAACAAAAACACATGCTCTGTATTTCCCTAATTGTGGCTTTTGATTAGGCTCCTCATACCATGATACCACTCCAATTCCTCTTCAGTCATTTATATTCTTTTGTCACCCCTTTTGCTAGACTTTAAGCTCCTTAGAAATAGGACAAGTGTCTAACGCATTTCTAGTTCCCTGTTCATATATATAACACATAGCATGCTCAGTAAATACAGGATTTTATTTGATTTCTCATCTGAATCCTAAAAAAAAAATAAAAAGCATGGCTCTGGACAGAGCAGTATTTATTTTGAGAACACTATTTATTTTGAGAAATGTGCTCTATGATTTCTCCCTATATTTCTCCCTCTTTCTTCATATATGTATGAGAAAATACTTTATTTCTTCCTCTGGAAGAGTTCTGCATTTTGTCCTTTTTCTTTAATAGTACTTCATTCTTGATTTTCTGTAATGATCCTCCAGTGTGAGCTGAATCCTACTTATACTTGCTCACAAGAGTCAATTGTTAGCATCTCTTTTGAACTCTGCATGGAGAAGCCATGGAATCAGCCATGGCAGGAATCTTTATATCATAGAAATCAACAAATGTTATAAATCAGGGCTTTTTTTTCCTTAAGTAGCTGGTTGTTAAATACCACCATACGTCTGCCACTATCTAAACCTTATACAAGTATCTTTTAAATGGAATGTAAACTACAGTTCCCATGACTGATCAATATAATTTTTCAATCTATCATTCATTATATAATATGTGAGATGTACAGTACTCCCCTATTATCTGAATGAATGCCTGAAACCAGGGATAGTATCGAACGCTATATATACTATGTTTTTTTTTCTATACACACACCTACAATAAAGTTTAATTTATAAACTAGGCACAGTAAGAGAATATCCAAGTTGCCAGCACCACTACTCTTGAGATTTGGGGCAATTATTAAGTAAAATAAGGGTTACTTGAACACAAGCACTGAGATACCATGACAGTCAATCTGATAACTTAGATGGCTACTAAGTGACTAATGGGTGGGTAGCATATACAGCATAAATACACTGGAGAAAGGGATGATTCACATCCTAGGATGGAGCAGGAGGACACAAGATCTATCATGCTATTCCAAACAGAGCACAAATGAAAACTTATGAATTGTTTATTTCTGGAATTTTCCATTTAATATTTTCAGACTGCAGTTGAGCACAGGTAACTGAAATTGCAGAAAGCAAAACCACAGATAAGGGGGGAGTACTGTATTTCAGATCACCTCATGCAATTTTATGAGACTTATGTGCTGCCAGCTGTGCTAAGAGGGCAGATATCTCATGCAATTTTAAAAACAGTGTTATCGAGATATATTTAACATGCCATACAACTCACTCATTTAATGTGTACAGTGAAAATATTTTTAACATATTCACAGAGTTGTGCAACAATTACCACTAGCTAATTCCAGAACATTTTCATCATGCCAAAAACAAACCCTATACCCATTAGCAGTCACTCCTCATTCCTCCCTCCCACCAGCCCCTAGCAGCCACAAATCCACCCTCTGTCTCTATAGATGTGCCTATTCTGGACATTTCATATAAATGGAACTATAAAATATGCAGTCTTTTGTGACTGGCTTCTTTCATTTGGCATAATGTTTTCAAGATTCATCTATTTTATAGCATGTTTCAGTATTTCATTCCTTTATATGGCTCTATAATATTCCATTATATGCATATATCACATTTTGTCTATTCATTCACTTGATGAACATTTTTTCCTACTTTTTTGCTATTATGAATAATGCTGTTGTGTACATCCATGTATAAGTTTTCTTTAAACAACAAATATTTGTCTAGATCAAGGCACCAGTAGACCTGGTGTCTGGTGAGAGTCCACTTCCTGGCTTGTAGACAGCCAACTTCTCCGTGTGTCCTCACAGGGCCAAGAGAGAGAAAGAGAGATGTGGCTCTTTTCATTATGGCATTAATCCCATCTTGAGGTCCTCACTCTCAGGAACTAACATAACCTAATTACCTTACAAAGGCCCCACCTCCAAATATCATCATATTGTGGATTAGAGTTTCAACATCTGAATTTGGAAGTGACACAAACAATAAGTCCACAGTAGTAATGTTTACCGAATATTCACTAATAAAAGACAAAACTGGCAATGTGATTTCTACTTTTTTCACTGAGATCACACTGCATAAGATCAAGTTATACTTGAAGATTCAATGAAAGGAAGAGCTTATTTGTGAACTACCCAGACAAGTGTGATAATTTTTGCTAAGATTAAAACTTTTCATATCAATAAAAATGATTATTTTATACACTTTTCTAACATGAATCAATGTGCAGATTGTAGGCGTAGTCACCAGTTCTATATACAAGGATTTCAAAAATTACAAGAAAAATTTGAAGGATACTTTGTTGATATTCATAAGCTTAGAGTTTCTTTTCAATTTATAGTATGCCTTTTTGATTTTCATGTTAATGATGGTAAGCTGACACAAGAATTGGCAGTTTTATTTAATTTGAATAGATATAATCTTGAAATTGATAAACTTTTCTTCAAAGTCAAATCAATTTTTCCTAAAAAAGATGAATCAATGTTCACACTCAAGATAACTTTACCTCATTCTGTATAGGTAGCGTCACAAGATGCATCCAATTTGCTCTCCGTACAAACTCATTACTGTTACATTATCGGTACTTGAACTCTGCAGCTATCTCCAGCAAGGGTGGCAAGGGTGTCTTATTGTGTGTGTTACTTATAATCAGAAATAATACATCATCAAGTTCAAAACTTTTATTCCTGGAGGTCATTAAAATTCATCTTTTTGTTTTCATGAGGCATCACCCTCAAGTGTGTTCTGGGTAGCACTGATTCTTGGGGGTACCAACAGGAAAAAGCAGAATTGTTTTGGGAACAAGTAGACTGGAGAAACACTTGGTTATGGAAAGTTAATAAATTTCATTACAGCAGAACTTCACAGAGCCTTGGAGTATGTTGATACTTATACTAATCTCCTTGGGACATGGGAAAGGTATAGTATTAAGTGTTTTCCTAAGTAATTTGGAACTGGCTCCCTGAAGGGACCAGTGATCCTTAGAATATATTCAGTTCTCATTTTTTTCACCCCAGTGAAGCAGGTAATTTGTTCTCTCTCTCTCTCTCTCTCTTTTTAAACAGCTGTGAACACTGAATTTTAGAGAGTGACACCCAAAGTTATCCCATTAGTTACTGGTTGAGCTGTGAACGCTGTCACCGTAATACTAAAGTGTTAATTGAAATTCCACCTTGTATTATATGTAGAATTCAGAATTTCTGACCATTATGAATAATCAGTCTCTTAACATAGATGAATATTTTTATTGTTTCTTTGGTCCCTAGTTTATGTTTGTAGTACCATAGAACCACTTGAAGTAATACGATATAGCAACTTTTTGCCAACTTTCCAAACAAGTTAATGTTAATAATGTAACATGTAGTAGAGAGGCCATTAGTGGAGAATGCCAAAAACCTCCAAACAAAGCAAATATACTGTCTTTTAAAAATTTTATGACAGAAGAATATCTCTCGTTATTACATGCTGGCCAAATTTTGTAGTGTAATTTCCCCATTGTTAGAAGCCCTTGTAATAATCTTTCATTAAGACTAAAGATAATGTTAATTTTACAGGACACACTTCTTTTTCTTTAAATTGAAGTATAGTTGATTTACAATGTTGTGTTAATTTCTGCTGTACAGTAAAGTGATTCAGATATATATATATATATATATATATATATACATATTCTTTTTTATATTCTTTTCCACTATGGTTTATCACAGGATATTGAATACAGTTCCCTGTGCAATACAGTAAGACCTTGTTGTTTATCTCTTCTGTATATAATAGCTTGCATCTGCTAACCCCAAACTCCCACTCCATCCCTCCCCCACCCTCTGCCATTGGCAACCACAGGTCTGTTCTCTATGTCTGTGAGTCTATTTCTGTTTCGTAGGTAGCTTCATTTGGTGAGGACACACTTCTTAAATAACAAAACCAAGGGCCTTGTGTCTCACTTTGGAAACAAAGGGTAATGTTCTACTTTGTCAATCTTGATCAATAAAATATTATTATAGAAACACAGAGAGTTCTAGCTAAATCCTTCTAAAGGAGTTTGGTGATTTCCCAGGGACTTTTGAATGGTCATTTTTAGAAGATCACGAGGTTGGATTCAACAATACTCCAGTGCTGGTGCATTGATATTGCTGACTAATTATTGGGGGATATAGTTATCCTTTCTTTTCTTTATATGATAGACATTATACCAGTTAGTGATTTTCTTTTGGAATTCACAAAGTTCAAGTGGTAATGTAAGGTCCAGAACTGACCTGCTTATAACTTCAGTGAATAATTTACCATCCATGAGTCTTATTTTCAGTAATCAGGCAACATCAGATGCCATTATGTACTAAAACTTGTATAAAAATATTGTTGGATAAAAAGAAAGTACCATTACATGGTTGTTTTCCTCTTGTATGACTTATCTCTTCAAGTAGAGCAAGAACTAAGATTTACATTTTCATTCTAGCCCTATGGTGACTATAATAGTAAATGACATCCTATATATTCGATTAATACTTGATATATCAGTTAGTTTTAATTATTTATTAGCAACATTTTTATCTGAAAGGTGTGACCTTGTTCTTCTATACCTCATAGGACTATTGCAAAGGAAAAATAAAATGTCACAAATGTGAAGACACTTAAAGCAATGACCCCTTAACTGATGTCCCTGTGCAATGTCAGTCTTTTGAAAAAAGTGTTCTGTAGTCATATATGTTGAAATGATGTTGCATAATTCTACACCTCTCTCTTCAAGCACATTTTTTTTACATCTTTATTGGAGTATAATTGCCTTACAATGGTGTGTTAGTTTCTGCTTTATAACAAAGTGAATCAGTTATACATATGTTCCCATATCTCTTCCCTCTTGCATCTCCCTCCCTCCCATCCTCCCTATCCCACACCTCTAGGAGGTCACAAAGCTCTGAACAAACTGTATTATCTGCAATAAAGAAACAAGCTGCTCTGGTCTGAATAACAAAAAGAAATGATGAATTGATGTTATCAATGTAGATGTAAACACTAAAGGAAATACCTTTTTTTTTTTTTTTTTGCTTGATGCAATTATTGGAAACATTTTAAGTATGTTTGCAACAACTTAGTTATGTGACTCTACAGTTGGGAAGTAGCCTTGGGGGGGTTCCAAGACCCATCAGGGATACCAAAATCCACAGATACTCAAGTCCCATAGTTGGCCCTCCATACGAGAGATTTTGCATCTCCATGTATAAGTTTTTGAGTGGACATACTTTTCATTTCTTTTGAGTGTATACCTAAGAATGGAATTGCTGTCATATGGTAACTCTATGTCAAAAATTTTGAGGACTGTTTTCCAAAGTGGTTAAAACATTTTATATTTTCACCAGAAGTGTATAATGGTTCCAATTGCTCCACATCCTGGCCAACACTTATTACCTGTCTTTCTTATTATAGCCATCATAGTGGGTGTTAAGAGGTATCTCATTGTGGTTTTGATTTCCATAATGACAAATGATGTCGAACATATTTTAGTGTATTTATTGGCCACTTGTACATCTTCTTTGGAAAAATGACTATTCTAATCTATTGCCCATTTTTAAATTGCACTATTTGCCTTTTTATTATTGATATGTAAGAGTTCTTTACATATTCTGGATAAGATCCTTATCAGATATTTGATTTGAACATATTTCCTCCCATTCTGTGGGTTATCTTTTTCACTTTATTGATGACATTGTTTAAAGCACCTCATACAATTTTTTAAATTAATTTTTATTGAAGTATAGTTGATTAACAATGTTGTGTTAGTTTCAGGTATACAGCAAAATGAATCAGTTATACATATATCCATTCTTTTTCAGATTCTTTTCCCATAGAGATTATTACAGAGTATTGAGTAAAGTTCCCTGTGTTACAGAGTAGGTCCTTTTTGTTACCAATTTTATATATAGTAGTGTGTATATGTTAATCCCAATCTCCTAATTTATCATTTCCTGCCACATTTTCCCTTTGGTAACCATAAGTTTGATTTCAAGATCTGTGAGTCTGTTTCTCTTTTGCATATAAGTCCATTTGTATCATTTTTAAAATTACATCCCACATATAAGTGATATCATATGCTATTTGTCTTTCTCTGTCTGACTTACTTCATTTAGTGTGATAATCTCTAGGTCCATTCATGTTGCTGCAAATGGCATTATTTCATTCTCTTTTTATGGCTGAGTAATATTCCATTGTATATATGTACCACAACTTCTTTATCCATTCCTCTGTTGATGGACTTTTAGGTTGTTTCCATGCCTTGACTACTGTAAATAGTGCTTCAGTGAACATTGGGGTGTATGTATCTTTTTGAATTTTGGTTTTCTCTGGATATATGCCCAGGAGTGGGATTGCTGGATCATATGGTAGCTCTATATATAGTTTTTTAAGAAACCTCCATACTGTTCTCCATAATGGTTGTACCAATTTACATTCCCACTAACAGTGTAGGAGGGTCCTATTTTCTCTACACTCTCTCCAGTATTTATTGTTTGTAGATTTTTTGATGGTGGCCATTCTGACCAGTGTGAGGCATTTTTCAGAGAACTAGAGCAAAAAAATTTAGAATTTGTATGGAAAAACAGAAGACCCCAGATAGCCAAAACGATCTTGAGAAAGAAGAATGGAGCTGAAGGAATCAGGCTGACTTCAGACTATACTACAAAGCTACCATAATCAAAACAGTAATCAAAACAGTATGGTACTGACACAAAAACAGATACATAAATCAATGAAACAGGACAGAAAGTCCAGAGATAAATCCATTCACCTATGGTCAACTAATCTATGACTAAGGAGGCAAGAATATACAATGGAGAAAAGACAATCTCTTCAATAAGTAGTGCTGGGACAACTGGACAGCTACATGTAAAAGAATGAAAATAGAACCCTCCCTAACACCATACACAAAAATAAACTCTAAATGGATTAAAGACCTAACTATAAGGCCAGACACTATAAAACTCTTAGAGGAAGACATAGGCAGAACACTTTTTGACATAAATCACAGCAATATCTTTTTTGACCTATCTCCTAGAGAAATGGAAATAAAAACAAAAATAAACAAATGGGACCTAACAAAACTTTAAACGTTTTTCACAGCAAAGGAAACCATAAACAAAATGAAAACACAACCCTCAGAATGGGAGAAAATATTTGCAAATGAAGCGACTGACAAGGGATTAATCTCAAAAATATATGAACAGCTCATGCAGCTCAATATGAAAAAAACAAACAACCCAACCAAAAAATGGGCAGAATCTCTAAATAAACATTTCTCCAAAGAAGACATACAGATGGCCAAAAAGCACATGAAAAGATGCTCAACATCACTAATTAGAGAAATGCCAACCATACAACTTTTTAAGGCTTTCATTTATGACACTCTTCAACCACAACATGAAAATTATTGAAAATACCTTACCCGAACTATTTCACAGTCAACACTCAATTCAGTTGCCACTGCTTCAATTTTCTCTCTACAAACAGAGCCAAGGCTGGTCATGCCATTGTCCCAGTACTTCTTAAGGGTGGCTAAGTCTTGGTCACTGAACTGAGTGCGGTCTTGTAGCTGTAAAAAACATTTTAAAAAATTAGAATACTCAAAGGAAAAATATTAAATCATCAGAGTGATATGTGCTAGGTTACTTTCAACAAATAAATTAATTTCACAATTCTTACTCTGTGTTCCCCCTTCCTGAAATGGGCATTATCATGGTATTTATTACTATGACATGAAAGTGTGCTAGAATAAAATGAGTAAAAAATTTACCTGATAACAATTAAGCAATGTTGATAAAAATGGTTGTAGTCACATAAATAATACATATTAATTGTAGAAAATACAGATATATTTAAAAAGAAGAGAATTTAAATCACTAACAATCCTGGAAATTACACTTGTTAATTCTAATGTATGTTCTTTCAAACTTTTTTCTATAATACGTATATTCACATTCACACTACATATATTTAAAAACATACCAGTCAGGATCATGTCACAGTGTTGTCTTTTGATAAATTAATCTAGATTTACCACAGATTGGCTCCTACTAATGTTATAATAAATTAAAAGACTAAATAAGATAAATGTAATAAGATAATGTTGTTTTCAAAGAACAATCATATTTATGGCTTCAGAAAGTTTCAGAATAAGCCCATCCTTTTTACTCTTAGGGTTTTTTTGAACCAATAAACTATGGACTTTATATATTGTTTGAATTCAACGAATCCTGGAGGCATCCCTAGGAAATAAATTAGAAGCATGATAGAATAATGACCTCTATTTGTGAATAAGGAGTCATGAAAAGAAAGGTCAAAGGACTTATTCAACAGGGCACAGAGAGACCATAGCAGAGCTAGAAGTAGAAATATATCTGATTATTTTCTAGTAGCTTTATCCCTATGGTGTCTCCAATTAACTCAAGGGGTGGTAAAAAAATCTGAAAATTAACTTTAGTTAAAAATATAGGGACTTCCCTGCTGGTGCAGTGGTTAAGAATCTGCCTGCCAATGCAGGGGACATGGGTTCGAGCCCTGGTCCAGGAGGATCTCACATGCTCTCATGGAGCAACTAAGCCTGAGCCACAACTATTGAGCCTGCATGACACAACTACTGCAGCCCCCGTACCTAGAGCCTGTGCTCCGCAACAAAAGAAGCCACCATAATGAGAAGCCCGCACACCTCAACTGCAACAAAGAGTAGCCCCTGCTCATGGCAACTAGAGAAAGCCCGTGCACAGCAATGAAGACCCAATGCAGTCAATAAATAAATAAATTTATTAAAAAAAAAATATATATATATGTATGCTGTTGAGGGGATATATGTATACATATAGCTGATTCACTTTGTTTTACAGCAGAAACTAACACACTATTGTAAAGCAATTAGATGTTAAAAAAATAAAAAGGAAAACAAAAGAAAAATGCTGACACGTGGAAGAAATTTTGCAAGAATATATAATAACCAACTGTATATAGGGAAAACAGAAGATTTTCACTTCCTAAGTTAAATATTGTTTAAACAATTTAATAGGAACCTTTATGACCAAAATTTTAAATAAAAATAAAATTTGAAAACTGAATATCTATATCTATATCTATCTATCTATCTATCTATCTATCTATCTATCTATCTATCTATCTAACTATATGCTGCAAAATCCTGTATGTGTGTGTTTGTGATGAAAGAATGTGGTGAGAGCGAGAGTGAGAGACAGAAAAAGCCTGTGAGACTGAATGAATTGAGGACAAAAGTGGCAAATCATTATGGCATGAGATGTGAGGTTCTGTTGCTGCCTTCTACCTAAGAATAAATGATCTGGCCCCACAGAGAGGTTAGACTTCAAAGACTTCCTAGACATAAACTGCTTTCAATGTTTCCTTCCTAACTGAAATTTAAAATGGAACCCTCTCCTAAATTAGATATAGGTAACAACAGAAAATAATGTACACAACATATAAACCATGACTCAAATAAAAGAGTTATCATAACTAAAACTGATACAATACTAAACAACAGGTGTAAATTTGTCTTAAAGCTACAATCTTTTGAAAAGAAATGTTAGCTATCAGGAGGAAAAACAATATATGAATTCTCAGTTTACCACCAAGAAAGTGAAATTAGATTGTACAATTAGCATGTGTCTTTTCATAAGACATATAGTACAGTTTTTCTTTGAGTGTGTGTCAATCAATTTCCTTTCCAGCTAGATCTGTTCTTCCCCAAGTTAAAAAAAAAAACCTGATGAGTAACAGTTATTACAAGTATTGGTACTAAATTACATGTTTCCAATAAAAGAATCAAAACATGTCATCCAAGTTTCTTTTTTAATCAAGTGAAATAACCCTCAAGTTATAATATTTATAACATAAAAATCTCATTACATGTCCCTCCTATATTGATTGTACAATATTTGTGGAGCTAAAATTCTCAAAGCAAAACAAAGAGCAAAATAAATGGTAGTAAGGTTCTAGGTAGATTCAAACAATTCATAACAGGCAGCATAAATATTCCCATATTTTTCCATTGAACCAAATTCTCCACTATAATTTAGCCTACATTATTGTCAATTGGAAGGAATAATGAACAGAACACTGAACACACTGAGCCAATTAATTTGTAATTCATTTAGAGGACATCCAAAGCTGATTCATCCCTTAAATTGAACTAAATAAAAGCTGATTTGATTTGTTGGAAATGTCCTGCATTAGCAATGCTGAAGGCAACTTATGACAACGCCTGATAAGTAGAAGCTTATGGGGGAAAGGGCAGTTATTTTTAAAGCTCCTAAGAGCATATTTTAACTAAGAAAATAAATAAGGTAATAAAAATCAATTAACATTAAAACTGAATACTCATTTACTGAAGAAATAAAATGTGGGCACTTAAAGGAGAAGGCAAATTCTTCCCCGAGGAGCCTGAAGTTGAAATCAGTTTTGTCTCTCTACTGAAATCTAGAACCTAGGGGTAAGACAAGAATAAAGACACAGACCTACTAGAGAACGGACTTGAGGATATGGGGAGGGGGAAGGGTGAGCTGTGACAAAGCAAGAGAGAGGCATGGACATATATACACTACCAAACGTAAGGTAGATAGCTAGTGGGAAGCAGCTGCATAGCACAAGGAGATCAGCTCGGTGCTTTGTGACCGCATGGAGGGGTGGGATAGGGAGGGTTGGGAGGGAGGGAGATGCAAGAGGGAAGAGATATGGGAACATATGTATATGTATAACTGATTCACTTTGTTATAAAGTAGAAACTAACACACCCTTGTAAAGCAATTATACCCCAATAAAGATGTTTAAAAATATATATATAAAGCCACTTTCACTTTACAAGACAACCCTCAGCCTTAACTGCTGACTTAAGTGAGGGAGACATATTAGTCAATTATCTTGCTGATTTTGTTCAGAGTAACATTCCAGTAACCCTGGAAATCCAGGTGAAAGCTGAGGTTTGGCCCATGTGACAAGACAATTGTTTTGATTTCACCTGGATTATATTGTAACACAATAGAAAAAAATCTTCTGGCCTCTTCACCAGCCTCTAGGACACTTCCAGGAATTTAGTTCTTTTATTTTTCTCTTAAAAATAAAACTAAGTGACAAAACTCTGATATTGGGGAGCAGAGTTTCCTGTTTTAAGTATGTATCTTAGTTAAATGTGGAACTGAATTATATATTTGTACATAGGAGTAACCCTTTCGAAGTGAGAACTATTAAAAAAATTCTAGCTCAATTAGCACTTCCTTCACCTTACTCCCTCAGCTTTCCATATGCTGTGCACTACTCTGCCTTATCCCAATAATCAGTCCAGATATTAACCCATGGTGTTGAGATTTCAAACTTGTTTTGTGAAAGCTTGTTCATTTTTCCACTAGACAATGTGCTGCTTAATAGCAGGTATCATGCCTTTTTACTTTTATTTTCATTGTAAAAATAAATATGCACTTGATTAAAAAAAAGCCAAACAATTAGAAAGGTATAAAATGAGCTACAGTCTCTCTCCTTCCTTAGTTACAAACTTCCAATCCTGACACCAAAGGCAACCACTGTCAGTAGTTTCCTGGGTAAATTTCCAGGGTAAAAATGCATATACACTTAGAAAAAAATTGATGATACTATAACTTAATTTTTTTCACTTCGTATATCTTGAAGATGTTTCTATATCATCACATACAGATATACTTCAGTCTTTTTAACTTCTACATTGTGCTCCATCATATGGACACTATACAATTTATGTAATTGTTATCTAATATTTTCTAATTATATTATCTAATTTAGTTATCTAATGGCGAACATTTAGGTGGTTTTCAGGTTATTGCTATTAAAATCAATGCTGAAATGGACATTCTGGTACCTATATCTTGCTTTATATTTGCAATTATATATAATAGGAAATTCCAAGCCATATGTTTTTATCACCTCCACTTCTTCCAGTTGACAAGGAAGGGATTCCTGCTTAAAGTTATAGGGATTGATAAACAACTGATTCTCAACACTAGACAGATGAAATCAACAGTAGTGTATTAGTCACACATACTCACAGCCTATAAGAGGAGAACACTGTATGCCATGCAGGGCCATAGGATAATTCTACTTGGAAACAGAATGAACAAGCAGAGGCTGTGGTGTAACCCCTAGGCATGGTGAAATCTCTGTTTCCCACAGGAGGATGTGATTGACTTGTTTGAATCATTCTGTGGGCTAGCAGGGAACTGTAGCTTGCTATTCAGGGATAAGCAGCCACTGTGCCTGGTCCCCATGCTAAGGAGAGTTGTTTGAATATGGTACTTTATCTTCAGGAACACGATGATAAGGGGAACTTGTGATTGGGCCATCATTCAAGACCCACTCGGCTTTCCCTAGATATCAAGACACATATAATATGGGGATTTAATTTTAGGTCTTATACCACAAAATGGAATTGGTTGACCAAAGAGTATGTGCATTTAATTTTCTTTTTTTTGTAAACATAGAGAAATTGCCTGAACAAAGGCTGAAATGTATGATAGTCCTTATTTTCCTTATCAATGCTAGGTATTATCCAACTTTATAATTTTTTCTAGTTTAGTGAAACATGGTATTGTGCTCTTTTGATTTATATTTCTTTAAGAAAGACCAAGCGTTTTTATATGCTTATTGGCCTTATTTTTCTGAGAAATGCTTTTCTTTTTTATTTATTATTTTTTAAAAATTTGTATATCCTTAGTGACCAGGAATGTGCTAAACATATGTTAGATATCTTTTTTTGTAAACAATGATATTTTAAATCATATGAAATACATTTTCTATGATTATCAATGCATTACCCTTTTAAACTGTATGATTTAAAAAAATGTATGCTTTACAGATATATTATTCCATTCAATTTACTTATTGATACAGTACCCACCTCCAGTGAAAATGTCTTCTTATCTATAAGAGATTGAATATGGGGTCCTCATAAAGAATACTATTTTGTGACTTCTGGGTGGAAATTTAATTTAACTATTTTTTTCCAAATTGTGATCAAACACACTAATATAAGATGTACCACTTTATTTTTAAGTGTACAATTCAGTAGTGGTAAATACATTCACATTGTTGTGCAACCAATCTCCAAAGTTTTTCGTAGCCATTAAACAACAACTCCCATTTCCTCATCTCTCCAGCCACCTGGCAACCAGCATTCTACTTTCTGTTTAAATGAGTTTGAATACTCCAGATAGCTTATCAAAGTGGAACAATACAGTATTGGTCTTTTTGTAGCTGCTTTATTTCACTTAGCATAATTTCCTCAAGGTTCACTCATGTTATAGCATGTGTCAGAATTTCCTTTCTTTTTAAGAATGAATAATATTCCCTTTCATGTATATACCACATTTGTTTATAAATGTTTCTGCTGATGGACATTTGGGTTGCTTCCACATTTTGGCTATTGTGAAGAAAGCTACTAAAAATGTCCATGTTCAGGTATCTGTTTGAGTCCCTTCTTTTAACTCCTTGGGGTACACACCCAGAAATTGAATGTCTGGATCATATGTTAGTCGTATTTTTAATTTTTGGAGGAACCGTCATAGCACTTTCCATAGTGACTGCACCACTTTACATTCCCATCAACAATGTACAAGTGTTCTACTTTCTCCATAGGCTCACGAACACTTGTTAGCTTAATTTTTTAATAGTTACCATGCTAATGGGTATGAGGTGATATTTCATTGTGGTTTTTATTTGCATTTTCCTGTGATGTTGGACATTTTTTATACACCTGTTATCCATTTGTATATTTTATTTGGCAAATGTCTATTGAAGTCTTTTGCCCATTTTTTAATTTAAACATCTTTATTGGAGTATAATTACTTTATAATGGTGTGTTAGTTTCTGTTTTATAACAAAGTGAATCAGTTATACATATACATATATCCCAATATCTCTTCTCTCTTGCGTCGCCCTCCCTCCCATCCTCAATATCTCACTCCAGCTAAGTCAAAAAGCACCTTGCTGATCTCCCTGCACTATGCGGATGGTTCCCACTAGCTATCTGTTTTACATTTGGTAGTGTATATATGTCCATGTCACTCTCTCACTTTGTCCCAGCTTACACTACCCACTCCCCGTATCCTCAAGTCCATTCTCTAGTAGGTCTGTGTCTTTATTCCCATATTTCCCCTAGGTTCTTCATGACCATTCCTTTTTTTTTTTTAGATTCCATATATAGGTGTTAGCATACAGTATTTGTTTTCCTCTTTATGACTTACTTCACTCTGTATGACAGATTCTATGTCCATCACTTCACTACAAGTATCTCAATTTCATTTCTTTTTCTGGCTGAGTAATATTCCATTCTATATATGTGCCACATCTTCTTTATCCATTAATGTATCAGTGGACACTTAGGTCGCTTTCATGTCCTGGCTATTGTAAATAGAGCTGCAATGAATATTGTGGTACATGACTCTTTTTGAATTATGGTTTTCTCAGGGTAAATCCCTAGTAGTGGGATTGCTGGGTCGTATAGCAGTTCTATTTTTACTTTTTAAGGAACCTCCATACTGTTCTCCATAGTGGCTGTATCAATTTACATTCCCACCAAGACTGCAAGAGGGTTCCCTTTTCTCCACACCCTCTCCAGCATTTATTGTTTGTAGATATTTTGATGATGAGCACTCTGACTGGTGTGAGAAGATATCTCATTGTAGTTTTGATTTGCATTGCTCTAATGATTCATGATGTTGAGCATTGTTTCATGTGTTTGTTGGCAATCTGTATATCTTCTTTGGAGAAATGTGTATTTAGGTCTTCTGCCCATTTTTGGATTGGGTTGTTAGTTTTTTTGATATTGAGCTGCATGAGCTGCTTGTAAAATTTGGAGATTAATCCTCTGTCAGTTGCCTCATTTGCAAATATGTTTTTCCCATTCTGCGGGTTGTCTTTTGGTCTTGTTTATGGTTTCCTTTGCTGTGCAAAAGCTTTTAAGTTTCATTAGGTCCCATTTGTTTATTTTTATTTCCATTTCGCTAGGAGATGGGTCAAAAAGAATCTTGCTGTGATTTATGTTATAGAGTGTTCTGTCTATCTTTTCCTCTAAGAGTTTGATAGTGTCTGGCCTTACAATTAGGTCTTTAATCCATTTTGAGTTTCTTTTTGTGTATGGTGTTAGGGAGTATTCTAATTTCATTCTTTTACATGTTCCTGTCCAGTTTTCCCAGCACCACTTATTGAAGAGGCTTTCTTTTCTCCACTGTATATTCTTGCCTCCTTTATCAAAGATAAGGTGACCATATGTGCGTGGGTTTATCTCTGGGTTTTCTATCCTGTTCCAATGATCTATATTTCTGTTTTTGTGCCAGTACCATACTGTCTTGATTACTGTAGCTTTGTAGTATAGTCTGAAGTCAGGGAGCCTGATTCTTCCAGCTTCGTTTTTAATTATCAAGATTTCTTTGGCTCTTCAGGGTCTTTTGTGTTTCCAAACAAATTGTGAAATTATGTTGTGCTAGTTCTGTGAAAAATGCCAGTGGTAGTTTGATAACGTTTGAATTGAAACTGTAGATTGCTTTGTGTAGTAGAGTCATTTTCACAATGTTGATTCTTCCCATCCAAGAACATGGTATATCTCTCCATCTATTTGTATCATCTTCAATTTCTTTCATCAGTGTCTTACAATTTTCTGCATAAGGTCTTTTGTCTCCTTAGGTAGGTTTAATCCTAGATATTTTATTCTTCTTGTTGTATTGGTAAATGGGAGTGTTTTCTTAATTTCACTTTCAGATTTTTCATCATTAGTGCATAGGAATGCAAGAGATTTCTATGCATTAATTTTGTATCCTGCTACTTTGCCAAATTCACTGATTAGCTCTAGTAATTTTCTGATAGCATCTTTAGGATTCTCTAGTTATAGTATCATATCACCTGCAAAGAGTGACAGCTTTACTTCTTCTTTTCTGATTTGGATTCCTTTTATTTCTTTTTCTTCTCTGATTGCTGTGGCTAAAACTTCCAAAAGTATGTTGAATAATAGTGGTGAGAATGGGCAACCTTATCTTGTTCCTGATCTTAGTGGAAATGGTTCCAGTTTTCAACATTGAGGACAATGGTGGTTGTGGGTTTGTCATATATGGCCTTTATTATGTTGAGCAATGTTATTAACTTCGCTCTCTGCCTACTTTCAAGAGGTTTTTTATCTTAAATGGGTGTTGAATTTTTCAAAAGCTTTATATGCATCTATTGAGATGATCATATGTTTTTTCTTTAATTTGTTAATATGATGTATCACATTGATTGATTTGCATATATTGAAGAATCCTTGCATTCCTGGGAAACATCCCACTTGATTATGGTGCATGATCATTTTAATGTGCTGTTGGATTCTGTTTGCTAGTATTTTGTTGAGAATTTTTGCATCTATGTTCATCAGTGATATTGGTCTGTAGTTTTCTTTTTTGTGACAACTTTCTCAGGTTTTGGTATCACGGTGATGGTGGCCTTGTAGAATGAGTTTGGGAGTGTTCCTCCATCTGGAAGGGGAAGGAACAGTTTTGGAAGAGTTTGAGAAGGATAGGTTTTAGGTCTCTCTAAATGTTTGATAGAATTAGCCTGTGAAGCCATCTGGTCCTGTGCTTTTGTTTGTTGGAAGATTTTTAATCACAGGTTCAATTTCAGTGCTTGTGATTGGTCTGTTCATATTTTCTATTTCTTCCTGGTTCAGTCTTGGAAGGTTGTGTATTTCTAAGAATTTGTCCATTTCTTCCAGGTTTTCCATTTTATTGGCATAGAGTTGCTTTTAGAAATCTCTCATGGTCCTTTGTATTTCTGCAGTGTCAGCTGTAACTTCTCCATTTTCATTTCTAATTCTACTAATTTGAGTCTTCTCCCTTTTTTTCTTGATGAGTCTGGCTAATGGTTTATCAACTTTGTTTATCTTCTCAAAGGGCCAGATTTTAGTTTTATTGATCTTTAGTATCATTTCCTTCATTTCTTTTTAATTTATTTCTGATCTGATTCTTATGATTTCTTTCCTTCTGCTAACATTGGGGCTTTTTTGTTCTTCTTTCTCTAATTGCTTTAGGTGTAAGGTTAGGTTGTTTATTTGCGATGTTTTTTGTTTCTTGAGGTAGTATTGTATTGCTATAAACTTCCCTCTTAGAACTGCTTTTGCTGCATCCTATAGGTTGGTGTCATTGTGTTTTCACTGTCAATTGTTTCTAGGTATGTTTTGATTTCCTCTTAGATTTCTTCAGTGATCTCTTGGTTGTTTAGTAGTGTATTGTTTAGCCTCAATGTGTTTGTATTTTGTACAGATTTTTTTCTGTAATTGATATCTTGTCTCATAGCACTGTGGTTGGATAATATACCTGATATGATTTCAATTTTCTTAAATTCACCAAGGCTTGATTTGTGACACAAGATATGATCTATCCTGGAGAATGTTCCATGATCACTTGAGAAGAATATGTATTCTGTTGTTTTTGGATGGAATGTCCTATAAATGTCAATTAAGTCCATCTTTTTTAATGTATCATTTAAAACTTTTGTTTTTTTATTTATTTTCATTTTGGATGGTCTGTCCGTTGGTGAAAGTGGGGTGTTAAAGTCCCCTACTCTGATTGTGTTACTGTCGATTTCCTCTTTTATGGCTGTTAGCATTTGCCTTATGTATTGAGGTGTTCCTATGTTGGGTGCATAAATGTTTACAATTGTTATGTCTTCTTCTTGGATTGATTCCTTTATCATTATGTAGTGCCCTTCTTTGTCTCTTGTAATAGTCTTTGTTTTAAAGTCTATTTTGTACCTGGTATGAGAATTGCTACTCCAGCTTTCTTTTGATTTCCATTTGAATGGAATATATTTTTCCATCTACCCACTTTCAATCTGTATGTGTCCCTAGGTCTGAAGTGGGTTTCTTGTAGACAGCATATATATGGGTCTTGTTTTTGTATCCATTCAGCCAGTCTATGTGTTTTGTTGGAGCATTTAATACATTTGCATTAAAGATAATTATCAATATGTATGTTCCTATTACCATTTTCTTAACTTTTGTGTTTGTGTTTGCAGGTCTTTCCTTCTCTTGTGTTTCCTGCCTAGAGAAGTGCCTTTGGCATTTTTTGTAAAGCTGGTTTGATGGTGCTGAATTCTCTTAGCTTTTGCTCGTCTATAAAGGTTTTAAATTCTCCATGAAATCTGAGTGAGATCCTTGCTGGGTAGAGTAATCTTGATTGTAGGTTTTCCCCCTTCATCACTTTAAATACGTCCTGCCACTCCCTTCTGTCTTGCAGAGTTTCTGCTGAAAGATCAGCTGTTAAACTTATGGGGATTCCCTTGTATGTTATTTGTTGTTTTTCCCTTGCTGCTTTTAATATGTTTTATTTGTATTTAATTTTTGATAGTTTGATTAACATGTGTCTTGGCATGTTTCTCCTTGGATTTATATTGTGTGGGACTCTCTGTGCTTCCAGGACTTGATTAACTATTTCCTTTCCCATATTAGGGAAGTTTTCAACTATAATCTCTTCGAATAGTTTGTCAGTCCCTTTCTTTTTCTCTTCTTCTTCTGGGACCCCTATAATTTGAGTGTTGTTGCATTTAATGGTGTCCCAGAGGTCTCTGAGACTGTACTCAATCTTTTCACTCTTTTTTCTTTATTCTGTTTTGCAGTAGTTATTTCCACTCTTTTATCTTCCAGGTCACTTACCCGTTCTTCTGCCTCAGTTATTCTGCTATTCATCTGTTCTAGAGAATTTTTAATTTAATTTATTGTGCTGTTCATCATTGTTTGTTTGCTATTTAGCTCTTCTAGGTCCTTGTTAAATGTTTCTTGCATTTTATCCATTCTACTTCCAAGATTTTAGATAATCTTTACTATCATTATTCTGAAATCTTTTTCAGGTAGACTGCTTATTTCTTCTTCATTTGTTAGGTCTGGTGGGTTTTTGCCTTGCTCCTTCATCTGCTCTGTGTTTCTCTATCTTTTCATTTTGCTTAACTTACTGTGTTTGGGGTCTCCTTTTAATGGGGTGCAGTTTCGTAGTTCCTGTTGTTTTTGGTGCCTGTCCCCAGTGGCTAAGGTTGGTTCAGTGGGCTGTGTAGGCCTCCTATTGGAGGGAAGTGGTTTCTGTGTTCTGGTGGATGAGGGTGGATCTTGTCTTTCTGGTGGGAAGGTCCACATCTGGTGGTGTGTTTTGGGGAGTCTGCAGCCTTATTATGATTTTAGGCAGCCTGTCTGCTAATGGGTATGGTTGTGTTCCTGTCTTGCTTGTTTTTTGGCATAGGGTTTCCTGCACTGTAGCTTGCTGGTTGTTGAGTGGGACTTGAATCTCAAGTCTCTTATCATTGAGATGGAGATCTCTGGGAGAGTTTTGCCATTTGATATTACATGAATCTGGGAGGTCTCTTGTGGCCCAGTGTCCCTGACTTGGCTCTCCCAATTCAGAGGCATAGCCCTGATGCCTGGCTGGAGCACCAAGAGCATATCATTCACACGGCTCAGAATAAAAGGGAGAAAAACAAGAAAGAAAGAAAGAAAAAGAAAGAAAGAAAGAAAGAAAGAAAGAA
>NW_020838061.1:686311-807760 GCF_003676395.1 Aethalodelphis obliquidens
AGAAAGAAAGAAAGAAAGAAAGAAAGAAAGAAAGAAAGAGAAAGAAACAAGATAAAATAAAATAAAGTTAAATAAAATAATAAATAAAAATTATTAAAAATAAAAAATAAAAATAATTATTAAAAATTGTTTTTAAGTAATAAAAAAAGAGAGAAAGAAGAGAGCAACCAAACCTAAAAACAAATCCACCAATGATAACAAGTGCTAAAAACTATACTAAAAACAAAAAACAAACAAAAAAAAACATGGACAGACAGAACCTTAGGACAAATGGTAAAAGCAAAGCTATACAGACAAAATCACACACAGTAGCATACACATACACCTTCACAAAAAGAAAAAGTGAAAAAATATATATATCATTGCTCCCAAAGTCCACCTCCTCAATTTGGGATGATTCGTTGTCTATTCAGGTATTCCACAGATGCAGGGTACATCAAGCTCATTGTGGATATTTAATCCACTGCTCATGATGCTGCTGGGAGAAATTTCCCTTTCTCTTCTTTGTTCACATAGCTCCTGGGGTTCCGCTTTGATTTGGACCCACCTCTGCTTGCAGGTCACCTGAGGGCGTCTCAGAGAAGATGGGGTTAAGGAAGCAGCTGCTTTGCGTGCTCTTGCTCACTTAGGCCATGGGGAGGGAGGGGTATGGAATGCAGGGTGAGTCTGTGGCGGCAGAGGCCAGCGTGACTTTGCACCAGCGTGAGACGTGCCGTGTGTTCTCCTGGGGAAATTGTCCCTGGATCACAGGACCCTGGCAGTGGCAGGCTACTCAGTGTCCCGGGAGAGGCTGTGTGGATAGTGACCTTTCCTTGCACACAGGCTTTTTGGTGGCTGCAGTAGCAACCATAGAGTCTCAGGCCCATCTCTGAGGTCCGTGCTGATAGGCGTGGCTCACGCCCATCTCTGGAGTTCCTTTAAGCGGTGCTCTTAATCCCCTCTCCTACCACACCAGGAAAGAAAGAGGCAAGAAAAAGTCTCTTGCCTCTTTGGCAGCTCCAGACATTTTCCTGGACTCCCTCCTGGTTAGCTGTGGCACACTAGCCCCCTTCAGGCTTTGTTCACACAGCCAACCCCAGCCCTCTCCCTGGAATCTGACCTCCAAAGCCCAAGCCTCAGCTCCCAGCCCGGCCCACCCTGGCAGGTGAGCAGACAAGCCTCTTGGGCTGGTGAGTGCCGGTCAGCACCGATCCTCTGTGCGGGAATCTCTCCGCTTTGCCCTCCGCACCCCTGTTGCTGCGGTCTCCTCTGTGGCTCCCAAGCTTCCCCCCTCTGCCACCCGCAGCCTCCGCCCGTGAAGGGGCTTCCTAGTGTGTGGAAACCTTTCCTCCTTCAGAGCTCCCTCCTATTGGTGCAGGTCCAGTCCCTATTCTTTTGTCTCTGTTTATTCTTTTTTCTTTTGTCCTACCCAGGTACGTGGGGAGTTTCTTGCCTTTTGGGAGGTCTGAGGTCTTCTGCCAGCGTTCAGTAAGTGTTCTGTAGGAGTTTTTCCACATGGAGATATATTTCTGATATATTTGTGGGGAGGAAAGTGATCTCTGTGTCTTAGTCTTCCACCATCTTGAAGCTCCTCCCCTTGCCCATTTTTTAATCATGTTATTTGTTTTTCTGTTGTTGAGTTGTAGGAGTTCTTTATATATTCCTAATATTAACACCTTATCAGATAAGAGATTTATCTTTTAAGTTCTCATAATTTTTGTTCCTTGAAGTTCTGAGATATATTCCTATGATGATTAATTTTATGTGTCAACTTGACTGGGCCATAGGGTGCCCGGACATTTGGTTAAACATTATTATGAGTGTATTTTGATGGTGTTTCAAGATAAGATTAACATTTCAATCAGTAGATTGAATTAAGCAGATGACCCTCCCTACTTTGGGTGGGCCTCATCCAATCAAATGAAGACATGAATAGAATAGAAACACTGAGTAAGAGGGTACTCCTTCTGCCTGATTGCTTGAGCTAGAACACTGGTCTTTTCTAGCTTTTGGATTCATACTGAAACATTAGCACTTCTTGGGACTGGAGCCTGCTGGCTTACAGACTGAGCCTTGCACTATCAGCTGTCCTGATTCTCAAGTCTTTGGACTTCAGCTGGAAATACACTCTGGCTTTCCTAGGTCCCTAGCTTGCTGACTGCAGATCTTGGGACATCTTAAGCCTCCATAATTGTGTGAGCCAATCCCTTATAATCTCTCTCTCTCTCTCTCTCTCTCTCTCTCTCTCTATCTATCTATATCTATATATATATACACACACACATATATATACTTTCTCTCTCCCCTTATATAAATATACATACACATATGTACATACATACATCTTATTGGTTCTGTTTCTCTGGAGAACTCTGACTAATCTCTTTATAAACCTAAGGACACTTGTACTTTAATCTTGAGAAGAACATCCTTCAACTTTACACTATAGGTGTCTGGGCATAGGGTATCTTGAACCTTTAGTCCTAGGAATACTGTCATCCAAATCCTTGACTCAATGTCCTTCAAAAGCCACCACTTATAAGACCTTACTGTCATTTTTGGTTTCACTCTTTTAAAAAGATCAACAGCGAGCTCTAGAATTTAAACTGACAGTGTCCAGCTGACATTTTTCTTGTCTCACATACAGTTTCAATCACAATCTTCTGCTACAGGAACACCATACAAAATGTATCAGGCAGAAACAGAAGACTTCTTTATACTGATGAGCAGATGTAAAGCAAAAACCCTTATTATCATAGGTAAGTTTAAAAACATTGAATGCAGATAACTAGACTTTTAAAGAATTCCCTGGAGAAACTGACTCATCCTCTTTGGAAAGAATCAAATAAGGGTTTTTTTTCTCTAAACTTAGCAGGCAGTAGTCTCAATACAAAATAAAGGAATTGTTGGTAACTACATACAAGAGCAAATTTGCTGAAAACAAAACACAAGACAACAAAATCTCACATCACTTCAACATGTATACAAAACTTCTCTAGCAACAAAAATTAAAAGCCAGAGGCAGCAGAGATTCTGATTTTGACGTGCATATAGTAGGGGCTTAGATCTGGTAACAAGTAGTGAGCTGTAATGTTACTCCTTAGTGCAAAATAGTGGGAATCATAAAGTCCTAGATTTTAATCTTAACTTTGTCTCTTCTTAGTTGTGGGCAAGTGACTTAATCTCTGAGGCTTAGTTTCCTTATCTGGAAATGGGAATAATACTACCTACCTCATAAGATTGCTAAAAAGATTAAAAGAGAAAACCCATATAAAACAAAACATGCTCATAGAGGGACCAAATAAACGTTAGTATCCCCCTGGCACCTACTCCACCCCCGACACACCTACCTCTATCCTAATCAGGAAGAAAGTACAAGGTGCTATTAGGGGGAGACTAATTTAAAAGAAGAATCACATATACCTGAGGGAATAACCTGCTATTTTAGAAAACAAAACAAAAAACAGCTGTAGCTGGGCATGCTTGGAATTTGCCCCAGCTTCTTTGTGAAGGACATCTCATCCTGCCTATTTTTTTCTTATTTTAGAAATTATACCTTTGCATATATTCAAGACAGAGGATGTAACTTTTTTTTTTTTTACTATTTATATTTTAGTCACAGTTCCCAGGGAACATAGATGTCACTTGGATGATAGCTAGCATGTGAAGAAAGTCTGATTTCCTGTCTTGCCAGTATCACATCACCATTCAGAACGTCTTCTAGAGATCCCCCTGTGATGGCTGCTCAGGTTCACATTTGGTACTGCCAGCTATTATGTGCTATCTGAGGAACTTTCTTTGTTGACTAAATTAAATATTGGGAGTCCAATATTTGGGAGTTCTGAAGCAAAGTTCTGGACCTAAAAGGCAAACTGCTGCAGGATCCTTCTGCAATATGGCACTTGGTCATCTGCTCTTTGCCACTACTTCTGCTGCTTACTTCCTATAGTTCTTATACATTGGTTATATTTCTCCATTATTAATTTAGTAATTAATAAAATTAGGAAAAAGTTAAAAAATAAATCAAAATAGGATGCCCACATCGAAGGATACAAATGAACTTATGTACAAAAAAAAATAGAGTTACAGATGTAGAAAACAAACATGGTTACCAGGGTGTAAGCGTGGGCGTGGGGAGGATAAATTGGAAGATTGGGATTGACATATGCATATTACTATATATAAAATAGATAACTAATAGGGACCTACTGTATAGCACAGGGAACTTTACTCAATACTCTGTAATGGCCTATATGGGAAAAGAATCTAAAAAAGAGTGGATATATGTATAACTGATTCACTTTGCTGTACACCTGAAACAAACACAACATTGTAAGTCAACTATACACCAATAAAAATTTTAAAAATGTAATTTGAGAGGAGTCTCTTATTGATACAATAGAATAAACCTGTAGACATGTTGGAATGTTCAGATCTAATAAAACAGCAGACACTAGGACAGAAAGGAGAATACAGGATCATAGAATTAGACACAAAGCGGGTAAGCATAGTAGCAAATCAGGTAGTTCAGCACTGAGGAAAACTTACATAATTTTTCCTTACATATGTCTCACAATCTTAATCCAGTAGCAGAAAGTGCTGTTAAATTTTTCAGTGTTAAGTACATTTTTGGCATCATATATGGATATTAAGTTATGTACATCCATATTTAATAAGCAATTTTAAGACATCAAATGACAGTAACTTTTTGCATAACCTTAAGTGAGAAGAAAAATCAGTGGTAAACCTTCCACTAGATGCGAAATTTTGTCAGACAGTCAATTAACATTACTGGGTGTCTACTGCGTGATACATAAGCATACAGGTTTACTGTTTATAAGTTTACATTTGCTGTCACTAAAACTCATGTGTGGCTGAGGATTCTGTAATATAAGTTTGAACCCCAGCAGACTTTTGCCACTTAAATTCTTCTTTTCTTTAATTTCACTGCATTGTACAGGTTCTGTTTTGTTCTTACATTCTCTTTTAAAAAATATTTTTATCTTACTGAACTAAGGTATAACACAGACCTAAAAATGAGAATTATTCTTGTAAAATGTAATTAAACTCCAAAAGGTTTATCAGAAGGTATGACTTTTCAGTCAGGGTTCTTACCTGAGAATGGGAAAGCTTTTGCAATGAGTATAAAACAAATATAATCATAACAATTAAGATGTTTCATTTGCAGCATGTGAGAGACAAGACAGTTTAATTTAATAAAATATCTATACAGCAGGAAATTATCCTGCCACCCACACTACTATCCTAAAACACTCAGGTGAAAGAAAAAAGTCCATAATAACTTTTACAACTGTATTTAAAATATTTATACCTTTAAATGATAGCATTAATATAATGTCATTAAATTGCCCAAACTTAGACCTACTTTTCTTGTCTTAAAGTATGCTATTTAAAAATAACTTATTCATAAAGGCTGATGTTTTGAAAACAGATTAAAACAAAACAAAAACAAGTCCATAAGCATTTTCTAAAGAATAAGGCCTAATTTAGGGGAAAACTATGTCTTACCAGCCAGGATGTCCCTAACCTACTCAAGTGTGAAAGAATGAAGAACAGAGCTATTCTGAAGACTTGCACAATAGATTAAAAATCCAAATTCATTTGACTGGTGCATTTTTTATTGAAAACATTTATTGTTTTTTTAATTTATCTATTTTTTACATGGAGTTGAAATCAATTGATAGCAAGTGAAAGATGATATATATTTTTAAACATTTTTTGAAATTGAAGTATAGTTACTTTAAAATGTGTTAGTTTCAGGTGTACAGCAAAGTGATTCAGTTATACATATATATATATTATTTTTCAGACTCTTTTCCATTATAGGTTATTACAAGGTATTAAATATAGTTCCTTGTGCTATACAGTAGGTCATTGTTTTTATCTATTTTTAATTTGTATTATCTTTATTATTTTTAAATTTTTATTTTATATTGGAGTATATTTCATTTACAATATTTTGTTAGCTTCAGGTGTACAGTAAAGTGATTCAGTTATACATATACATATATCTATTCTTTTTCAAATTCTTTTCCCATTTAGGTTATTACATAATGTTGAGTAGAGTTACAGTAGGTCATTGTTGATTTTCTATTTTATATATGGTAGTATGTATATATTAATTAAAAACTCCTAATTTATTTCTCTCCCCGTGCCCTCCCACTTCCCCCTGTGATTCCCTTTAATAACCATATGTTTGGAAAACCTTGCTTTTAAATGGGCTTCGATCCATGTTTAGAAACACCAGAATCTAGTAGGTAATGTGGCTAAGCAAAAAGATTTAGTTTCTGAATCTTGACACTTTGAACATGATAGCTAAATAGCATGTATATTAAAAATCCAAATTACAAAGTGCATTTTAATCACTTAGAAACTTTACCTTAAAAAAAGAAAAATAATTCTTAAAATAGTTTTGATAACCAAATTAGGTTGTGACCATTTTGAAAATATGAATAATTATATAAATTTCAAAAGTGGTATATATAAGATAAAAAGATAGCTTTCTTCTCAATTCTGGCCTTTCCTAATCTATCTGTAGAATGATGCCATCACCAATACGGGAAGAAAAGCTTTTGGGAATGCAGACTTACACTAGCAAATGTTTAGAATTAACATGAATGTTTACAGATGACTGAAATTAAGTCACCCAAAGGGAGAAGAGACTTTTCTTAGGTGATTTTATAATATCACACATGAATTTTGAAACTTGATTTCATACATGATAACATAAACCATAAATAGAGAAATCTGCACCCAATCAAGATCTAAAAACAACTTCCAAAAGAATGTATATTAGTTTATTGCTTTTTGTGGTAAAATTGAAAAAAAAGTTATTTCAAGTCTACTGTAATTTTATATTAATATGCATTATATGCAGTTTTCACTGTTAACTTCAGTAATAAGTACTAAAAATGTTAAAAGTCATCAAGGCCATATGTTTGGCTACATTTACCTGCTACTGTTGTTATTATTTTGTTAATATTACATTGTATACCTAGAAGCATCAACCATCCCAATCTCTATTCACACACATATCTAGTTCTAAAGCATATAGTCCTATGGAATCTTAAAATAAGCTGCTGTTGATAAGTGTAATAAAAAATTCTATTTTTTCCAGTAAATTATTAACCTGTGATTGATGTTAACTAAACTTATTGTGGTTAAAATTTCATGCTATATACATATCAAATCATTATGCTGTACATATGCTTCAACATGTACGTATTATGCTTGGATGTATGCAATGTTATATGCCAATTATGTCTCAATAAAACTGGGAAAAATAAAATAAAAAATAAATGTCATTAAGGCAATAATTCATATCCAGTTTTACTCTGTCCTATGTTAAATAAACTTTTAGAGAAAAAAATTTTAAAATGTTAATTCCTGTTTCCAATATTGTAGCTTAGTAGCCTCTGTTGTGTTGTACTTGTAATGGTATAAGTTTTTTAACATATTCCAAAAATTTGCTTAGCTTTTAACTGTAAGCTACTAGAGGGCACAGATTGAAAGACTTAGCTTTTCTTTGTATAATGCTTAGCATAGATTTAAGAGCATAATTCAGGGGCATGTGGCTCATAGAACTGCAGAGAAAGAGATCTCTAGCAATTCCCCAGTCAAGGCTGGACAATTTCAAAATTACCCAGAATAAATAAGTATCAGTATTCATCTAGTGTTACCCAGTGTACAAAATGAGGATCTATGCAAGTAACCAGGAGATTTTAATTTGTGGCAACTTTTACAATCTATTGTAATTAAATTGTAAGTAAAAGAATAAAAAGATTGGCTTAATTACTTTTCATACAAACATCTTCTTGAATAGGAAAATAGTTTAGAGAGGTAGTCAGAAGAAATTCATAACTTTTTCATGCTTAACAATAAAGTATTCAAATGGAGACTTGTCTCATAACAAGACTTAAATCTATAATGTGGATAAGTGTTACTGATTAAAGCAGATAAATGTAGAACTTGAGAACTACTCTTCAATGAATTTAACTTGAAAGGCTGAAATATTGTGCAATATAATGCAGGCATTATGCATATCTCTACAGCCTTCTGAAGAATGGGAAATGGAATCATACAGTGTAAAGCCTTTTCAAATTGGCTGCTTCTCTTAGCAATATATGTTTAATATTCATCAATGTCTTTGCATGACTTCATTGATCATTCCTTATTATCACTGAATAGTATTCCAATTCTATTCAGCGTACCAGTTTGTTTATCCCTTTGCTTATTGAAGGACATCTTTGTTGCTTCCAGTTTTTTGTGAGTATGAATAAAGCTGCTATAAGCGTTTGCATTAAGGATTTGGGTAGAAATAAAATTTCAAATCAGTTGGGTAAATACCTAGGAGCGTGACTAATGGATCATATGGTAAGACTATGTTTAGCTTTGAAAGAAACTGTCAGACTGTCTTCCAAAGTGGTTGTACTATTTTACATTCCCACCATCAATAAATGAGAGTTCCTGTTGCTCCTCATCAGAAATTGCTATCTTAGCATTTTGAATTTAGCCATTCTAATGGATGTATAATCTTTAACCTAAAACATACAATCGAAAATCACATGGAATTTTCACACAAAAGACACTGGTACTTTGCAAAGTCATATTTGTGTGAATTTTCCCCCAAATAACCTTTAAAATTATAATTTTATATTTGAGCTTAAATGTGTGTTTATGATAAAATTTATGCTTTCTTAGAAAATATTCTAAAAAGTCTGGAACTATTTGCTCCAATATGACTTTGGGAGAAATCAAAGTAACTAATTTTATCAATCACCTTAGAATGAACTATTTACTACTTGCATACAGAAAATGTTAGACTCTGGTCAAGTTTTCTAGTAAATTTGACTCTGAAACATCAAGTGATTGTAATCTAAATAAGCAAATTAAGAAACACTGATAGATAAAATAAGGGTTAAATAGAATGTCCTTTGTACTTTATGTAACACTAAAAAAAGGGTGGAGGACATGGACGAAGGTTGTCAAAAGGTACAAACTTCCAGATATAAGATAAATAAGTATTGGAAAGTAATGTACAACCTGATGACTATAGTTAACACTGCTATATAGTATATTTGAAAGTTGTTAAGAGAGTAGATCCTAAGAGTTGTCATCACAAGAAAAAAAAAATTTTTTTGTATCTATATAAGATGATGGATATTGACTAAACTTACTGTGGTAATCATTTCACAATATATATGTCAAATCATGCTGCACACTTCAAACTTATAACAGTGCTGTATGACAATTATATCTCAATAAAACTAAAAAGCTGAAACTTATTTTGCTGACATTGAGACATCCAATTCAAAAACAAAACTGAAAAATAAACAAAAATAAAACTAAATAATCCAGAAGAATATATTGCAGAATTATCATTTGGGAGCTATAGCACCACCAGAAGAAAATCCAGGTCCCTACTCCATATTAACAAACAACAAAGAGGAATCAGTGCCCGAAAGAGATTTCAAGTTCTGAGTAAGACCAAAATCAGATTTAGTACGGACCTTAGTTTTTACTAATTTGGATATATTGCAACAGACTTGACACCAAGTACAGAAATTTGAGTTATCTAATAGCTCAACAGTAAACCACAAAGTATAGGCTTAGTAACCAACTTCTTAAGTAACAATTTTTGGGTATATACAGCCAGATAATGTATGTCTTTCAACAGACATACACAATGTCTGTAAATTAAGCTCTTTAAATTTAAACTCCATTACAATTAAATAACAAACCAATATATATGTAGGTAAGTAGTTTAAAATGTTTATCATGTAAACATGATATATTAAAGTCTCAAAGAAGTTTTACATGACACCCACTCGACAGAAGATGGATGTGTTTTACCAGTTTCACACAATACTGTCAGAAAAAAAAAAGAGTACACATTAATTTAGAATAGGGAAAAGACAGAAAGGAAAAGATGCTGTGATACTTTAAAGTATCTCTGGGGACTTCCCTGGTGGTTCAGTGGTTAAGAATCTGCCTGCCAATGCTGGGGGCTCGGGTTCGAGCCCTGGTCCTGGAAGATCCCACGTGCTATGGAGCAACTAAGCCCATGTGCCACAACTACTGAGCCTGTGCTCTAGATCCTGTGAGCCACAACTACTGAACTCTCGTGGGCAGCAACGAAGACTCACACAGCCATAAATAAATACATAAGTAAAAAGAGTTTTATAAAAAACTTAAAGTATCTCTGAATAAATCAGACTGATAATCTTATTTTTAAAAATTCATAATTCTTATTTTTTGGCTAACCCTTTATAAAGAGAGCCTATCTTAATTAACTGGCAAGTAACTGTTCTGACCATCTAATTCCTGAACAAAAAAAAAGGATTAATCTAGTTGTTTCTTAGACCATAAAAAATATCTGAATTATAAAGATACTTTTTAAAATACACACTTTGTGTTGTTAAAAATATACATAGCTCCTGTGATTCCTATTACATACAATTCATACTATTTTCCCAATACCATAGCTGTGTCACAACTATAGTATATTTAAGCAATGGTATGAGTCAACAAATTTAGAAACAATCAGCACAGTTTTTGAAAAATCATCAAATTGATTATTGTCCAGTAACTGACTGATCAATCTTAAGTCAAAATAGCAGATCTAAGGTCCTCAGATAGAGAATACTGTAATGTAATACATTACCCATTCATTTCAACATGCTTACAGGTAAAGGCTCAGAACTTTGCTAAGTATTATAGGTGATAGAAGAGAGGCTTGCTGGGAAGACTGGATAAACAGAAATTGAAGGCTAAGTGGAATTGAAGACTGAAATGTGTGGTACAAACAATAAGTGCTATGGAATTTCAGACGAAAGAGAGCTAGTAGGTGGTCACTGGGGAGGATTGTGAGTTGAGGCTTGAGGCATGAGTAACAGTTGACTAGAGAGAGATAATAGAGGAAGTGAGAAAGTGAAAGTGTAGGTGAGGATACCAGAGAATACAAAAGATTTTCTCAAGTGACAAAAGGAGACAACAACCTCCACTGAAAAATGTATTTAAACAGGCAAGGTGGAACAAGAAAATAGCGAGCTCTAATGCTAGAATAAGTTTTATTAGATTCCAGAGGCAATGAGGAGACACAGTAGCTGCATCAACAGAAGAAGGACATGAAAGAAATTATATAAATGCTAAACAGGGTTATAGAAACCAAACTGGGGTAACATATTTCAAATATCACAAGGGAAAGGAATATAACTATGAATTCCAAATCAAAGCAAAGACTGGTATATAATTATTAAATAATGGACAAATAATTCATATATAAGTAATACACTATATTTTTTAAACCGTTACATTTCATAATAGTTAACTCTAAAGAAATTCCACAATAGTGTTGCTGAGACTGCAAAAGCAAAATACCTTTTGAGTAATGGAACAGTTAAGTATAAACATGCACACACACTGCAGCAAATATTCTTTCACTGTAATGAGGACTATTTACTACTGCGGTCTGTCCTTCCCACCCCTAAACCCTTGCAATTATCCCTACTCTGCTTCCTTTTTTCTACATAGTACTTAAAACCTTCTGAAATACAATTTATTTGCTTATTTTATTTGTTTACCGTGTATGTCCCCTGACTACAAAGTGAGCTCCACAAAGGCAAGGATCTTTGCCTGTATGGTTCCTAATATATGTCAAATGCTTACATCAATTCCTGGAACAGAGTAGGAACTTCAAATAAAAATATCTGTTAAATGAATAATTGAATGAATGGATGAATATGGGAATTTTATTAAAATTAATTATAATCTATTGCATTCTCAGTTTAAAGAAGCAAGATATAAAGAGTTGTTTAAAAATAGGTGAAAAGGAGAAAGCAGGAGGTACCATGTAAATATTTATATGTTTAACTACCTTTATCTTCCAATTTTCTTGAATAATTACTTTGATTTGAGTGAGAAGTTGAAAGATGAGGTGTGTGAAGTAGAAAGAATAAGGAGAATTAACTATAACTTGACAGGAGATCTTTTCCTTCATTGAAAGGGCATATCACTTATTTTCACAATATAGAAGGGTAATTAAATAGGCAGAGAATGAAGCGTACACTTGTTCCACTGGGTTTTGTGTTGTAAAAAATAATCCATCTTTGCATACATATTATATGAAAATTTTAATGGAATAATAATCATTGAATTGAGATTTTACTTGTATTGATTTTACATAAATATGAAGGGAAAAATTTAGTTTAAAAATTTTGTTTATAGGCAATATTCTAAAAAGAAAAAGAGCTACAAAACAAGAATTATAAGATTTTATATCAAACTCCATCTATCAATGATCTATTCTTTTTAGAAAAACTTAATTCCCATCCGAAATTTAGATGACCAAGGTCATTCACCTTTTAAAAATATAAATATTCATGAGTCCAATTTATTTTCCTTAAAGTTCTAAATATTTTACATGAGAAAAATTTCAACCTCTGATAGACCAGACAAGTATCTTCTTTTTTGACATAGTTTTCACATTTTAAATATGTGTCTACGTACAAGTTAGTAACTTTAAAAAGGTCCACCTAAACAGATATGGAAAAAAGAAGAAATGCTTCTTAAGAGTAACATTATCTGAATTAAAAATGTCTTTCCACTATATTTTTATTTGTATTCCATGGTTAGTTGTTGCACATGTACTATGACTTCTTCAGAGACTCAGTCTGATGACTGCAGTGGCAGATTGATTTGTGATATTGTCCTATTGCTTTCTTATTTTGGAGCTATGGATTGAGGGTCTGACAGGCTTTATAGTTTTACAAAAGTATTAGAGAATGCTATTAATCTATTTGGAAAATATATTTTTTCTTCTCTTGGTGCCAACTTAGTTTGAAGCATAAACTATAATCCTTTTTAATAAGCTGGACTCTAATCCCAGAACCATAGTTAGTAAACCTAAAAAATACATTCAACTACAACATACACCATTATTGAGCACTTTCAAATTTATTTCATTTAAACCCCAAAATAACCATCAGTGGTACATATTATTATCTAGATTTTTGCAGATTTGGGAATTGATGTCTAGAGCAGTTAAATAATTTGCTTAAGGTTACACAAGTAGTAAGTTGTGGGACATGGTTTTAAATCTAAAAAGCCTACAGTATTAACCACAGACCACATGCATACATGAATCCATGAATCCCATGTTCAAGTGACCTTTGTAAATTTAATATTTAAATGACCCCTGCCTAGGTGACTAACTTTTAAAAAATTTCAGATTCTATCTGGTCAGCAGTGTAGGTCCAGCATATGACATATGGCTTATTGCAACAAATATAACTCATACAAAAATAATTATTAAGCTACAGACTGTGGCCAAGATAAACAACGTTCATATTCTCATGGAGTTTAAAATCTGGTGGTGGAAAAAAAACCACAAGCAAACAAATAAATGTGCTACTTTGGGTTAATGTTTTGTGCAAGAAGAAAATTAAATAGAGTAGTAGGATAAAGAGCAACTTGGGCTAGAGAGGAGTTTTTAGATAGAGTGATAAAGGAAAACCTCTCCCAAAAGAGGTGACATTTGAGCTGTGCCTTGAATAGTGAGACACATATACTACATACATAAATACATATCTATATAAAATATCTATATACAGTTATATCTCTAGACATAGGTGTTTTTAAAAAGTTCACAGAACTTCACTTTTACATGTTCAAGATATGAGACAATTACACCAAAATTAATAACAAAGTAGGCTAAACAAATGGCCACTAAATAATACTGTCTTGCTACTATCATGCATTCATGAGCATTTTACAAGTTTAGTTTAGTGTTTAGATTTATGGTTTTAACTCAGAAGGTTTCCTTCCTATTTATCAAATTAAACTATTGATTTACAAATTTATTTCATTTGAAACTAAGTAAGAAAAAAACACTCAAATTAAAAAAATTTAGAGGCATGTAAAGGGTCATTTCTCAACAGTGTTTCTATCATTATTTTTTACAATTATTTTTATTTTATTGTTGTAAGGACACTTAAGATGAGATCTAAATGTAGCTTTGTAATATATTTTGAAAAGTGGAAGTGTAAGGCTTTCAAGTCTGTCCTCTTTAACACTGATTTGGTTGAGTCCTTTGTGATTCCACTGCACTTCACTTTATTGCACTTTGTGGATACTGTGTTTTTGTTTTTTTTTTTTACAAATAGACGGTTTGTAGAAACCCTGCTTCAAGCAAATCTATTGGTGCCATTTTACCAACAGCATTTGCCCATTTCAAGTCTGTGTCACATTTCGGTAATTCTCGCAATATTTTAAACTCCTTCATTATTATTATATTTCTTATAGTGTGATCAGTAATCCTTATTGTTACTATTGTGAAAAGATTACAACTCACTGAAGGCTCAGCTGATGGTTAGCTATTTTTAGCAATAAAGTGCTTTTAATTAAGGTATGTCCATTTTTTTTAGACATAATGCTAGTGCACACTTAATAGACTACAGCATAGCATAGACATAACTTTTATATGCACTGGGAAACCAAAAAAATTGTGTGACTCACTTTATTGCAATATTTGCTTTATTGTGGTAATCTGGAACTGAACCCAAAATATTTCTGAGGCATGCCTGTACATCTTTTACCTCCTTAGTTAAGTTTACTCCTAAGTATTTTATTATTTTTGATGCTATTGCAAATGGGATTATTTCCCCAATTTCTTTTTCAGATAGTTCATTGTTAGTGTATAGAAACACAGCAGATTTTTGTATCCTGCAACCTTACTGAATTCAGTCATTAGTCTTAACGGGGTCTTTTGTAGAGTTATTTATGGCTTTCTGTGTATAAGATCATGTCATCTGCAAAGGGAGATCATTTTACTTTTTCCTTTCCAATTTGGATGCCTTTTATTTCATCTTGCCTAATTGCTCTGGCTAGGACTTCCAGTACTATGTTGAATAGAAGTGGTGAGAGTGAGCATCCTTGACTTGTTCTTGATCTTAGAGGAAAGCTTTCCATTTTTCCCCATTGAGTGTGGTGTTAGTTTTTGGCTCTTCATATATGAGCTTCATATATGAGCTATATCATTGAGGTCTTATCCTTTTATTCCTAGTTTTCTGAGGGTTTTTATCATGAAATGGTGTTGAATTTTATCAAATGTTTTTTCTGCATCTATTGAGATGATCATGTGAGTATCCTATGTTATTTTAATATATTGCATTACAGTAATTGATTTTCACATGTTGAAACATCCTTGCATCCCTGGGATACATCCAACTTGGTCATGATGTATGATCTTTTTAACATGCTGTTGAATTCAGTTTTCTAGTATATGTTCAAGGATTTTTGCATCTACATTCATCAGGAATATTGGTTTGTAGTTTTCTTATAGTGTTTTTTTAAGTTTTTAAAATTTAATTAATAAATTAATTAATTTATTTTTGGCCACATTGGGTCTTCCTTGCTGCATGTGGGCTTTCTCTAGTTGCAGCGAGTGGGGGCTACTCTTCGTTGTGGTGCACGGGCTTCTCATTGTGATGCTTTCTCTTGTTCCACAGCACGGACTCTAGGCACAAAGGCTTCAGTAGTTGTGGCATGTGGGCTTCAGTAGTTGTGGCATGCGGCCTCACTAGTTGTGGCATGCAGCCTCACTAGTTGTGGCTTGCAGGCTCTAGAGTGCAGGCTCAGTAGTTGTGGTGCATGGGTTTAGTTGCTCCACAACATGTGTGATCTTCCCAGACCAGGGCTTGAACCTGTGTCCCCTGCATTGGCAGGTGGATTCCTAACCACTGTGCCACCAGAGAAGTCCCTCTTATAGTGTTTCTGGCTTTGGTATCATGGTAATGCTAGCCCCTATAAATGAATTTGGGTGTGTTATCTCCTTTGTTTCTGTAGCTCCCAGAGGTTTAGTATATGCTGTGTCTCATCAGGACTCTGAGACAAGTGAGATAGAAACCAGTTCTTCAGATAGCACCTGTAAAAATTAGGATATTGGATGGTTGGTGCATGTCTTTCCCTACTCAGGAAGAAGCCGTGAGCTGAGGGTTTCCTCCCAATCATATGGTTCTGTGCCAGGGGTGGGGATTATGATGAGAAGGTATCTCCAATTTTCTTACCAGTTTAACTTGGCTAGTTTCATACTTGCCCTGAGTGCAGGAGCCTCTAACTTTTGTCTTGATTTCTCACAAAAGGAACTGAACTGTGTATTGCTGTTGAATTGGGATGTCACGTGGGGAAGGAGAATCTTGCTGACACCATTCCCATTATTATTTTTTATTTATTTACTTTTTTTTGCGGTATGCGGGCCTCTCACTGTTGTGGCCTCTCCCGTTGCGGAGCACAGGCTCCGGACGCGCAGACTCAGCGGCCATGGCTCACGGGCCCAGCCGCTCCGTGGCATGTGGGATCTTCCCAGACCAGGGCTCGAACCCGTGTCCCCTGCATCAGCAGGTGGACTCTCAACCACTGCGCCACCAGGGAAGCTCCCATTATTTTTTTAAAGAGAGTAAAACTAGAGTTTCAAAGGTTTAGTTTAATATTATTTTATGTGACTCGTATTGCTCTTTTTTTCTGAGAGGAACACATTGTGTTTTTGGTGGTTTTAAATTGTATTACATGTTTAAAACATGGTGTTCTCATGCTTTCACTGGATTTCTTAGAAATCCTGAAATTACGTTATTAGCAGAATTGAAAATATATTGCAATTAACCTAAGTGAGTAGATCACTAAGTACCAATCTGTATTTTTAAGTTCTCCTTTCTGCTGAAAGTTACAATATGAGAATATATTTTAAGAAAATCTCAGTGTATAGATAGAAGTGACAGAAAATTAGAGAGGATTTAATTGAAATTGTAAATAAATCATGTAGCTTCATCGACCTGTAGCCTTTTGGGAAAAAAGTCATTTAAAAAGTTTGGTGGAGGGCTTCCCTGGTGGCGCAGTGGTTGGGAGTCCGCCTGCCGATACGGGGGACGCGGGTTCGTGCCCCAGTCCGGGAGGATTCCACATGCCGCAGAGCGGCTGGGCCCATGAACCATGGCCGCTGAGCCTGCGCGTCTGGAGCCTGTGCTCCACAGTGGGAGAGACCACGGCAGGGAGAGGCCCACGTACCGCAAAAAAACCCAAAAAACACAAACCAAAAACAAATAAACAAAAAAGTTTGGTGGAATTAATTTTCACAATATGGCTCAGTTATTGCTAGACAATGGAGTCTGATCAGTGTACCACCAACCACTAGAACCAGGACAGTGTTTCACAACCTTGGCTCATCATAAGACCCACTGGGCCATTTATTAAGAATACTATTTCCAGGTTTTCCTCTAGAGCTTCTGATTCAGTATATCTTGGGTAGTATCCAGACATTTATTTTTAACAGGTCACCGTTACCCCCAATGTACAAACTCCAATGATTCTTATGATCAGGCAAGGTTGGGAAACACATACTGACTGGACGGATCTTCACGTTACTGACTTTTCTCCAGGCTTGCCCTTCATTCCAGGGGCTGAAGAGAATAGAGTTGCCATTAGAATCCACTTGCAATGACTTACTTAAAAGGTTATACTTCCATATCCTTCCAAAACTGACTGAAACAGATAATTAACTACATTCATCCTTTCACTTTCCTTTTAGTCAGACCCTGTTGCAGGCAGGTTGAGACTCCAACTAAATCTAAAAAGAAAAAGGCGTTCTTACTCAAAAACAAAACAAAATGAAAAACAAAAAGCTGAGGACTTCTGCTGAAAACAAACAGTATCTTTTCCCCTTTCCTGATGCTACTATGAGGCAAAATACTAAAGATAGTGGAACTACAAGCCATAAAAGACTTGAGTTCTAATCCAAATTCAATCATTTACTAGATATACAATCTTTTCAAGTAACTTAACCATCTTGAATTTAGCTTTTTCATCTATAAAGTTTCAATAGAAACGCCTACCCTATCTACCTCTCTACATTTTTGCAAGGATTAGAATGAGATAATCTAAGTAAAATGCCTTTGAAGTATAAAATACTATACATATGCTAATATGATTTTTACTATTGAAGAGCCACAACCTAATATGAGTAGTATTAACATACATAAATAGTTTGTTATAATAAGAACAACCAGAACCATTTGTAGTTTTCAAAAGTCAAAAAGACACTAACCAGATTTTTAAAATTCTATAGTAATTCCCTAATTTATATAGACTTACTTTGATTCCACAAGTGGCAGCATACACTCATACAGTCTGTATTGGTAATTACACTACATTTTCTCAGTTCCAAATGCGCTCTTCTATACAATGTTTTTCATGGGACTCTGCAAAGTATATTTCTGCTTACCAAATGTCTTTGAATGAGATTCTGACAATAGAGAGCAGTAGAAGGAGACTGGAAGGCTGAGGAAGAGAAGATGGTCCTTCCTGTTTTGCTTCCTATTCCTATCAGTATCACCCAAGGGACAATCCTTCGTCCTGACATTGGTTGTTGGTAATAGCCGCAGCTGGTTCCTGCTTTTCTACACTACCAGAATCAACCTCATTGTGCCCCCAGAGGTACCAGCATTAGCTGGCAGTGTACAAAACTCAGAAATGAGTCCCATCTCAGCAAACCTCTCCTCTAATTTTGTAGTTTCTGAAAATACAAACTTATCTTTGTTTTCCTAGCCCAAGGGGTGATAGTTACTTTCCTGAATTTAACACTCTTGAAGCTTCACAGTTTCCTTTTTGCTTTTTAAAATCCTCTAAAACCTGTCTAAATAATTTATCATATTAAATTTTTCTGGCGAGTTTTCTGTTTTCCTGCTTGGACCCTTACTGATACTAACCATCAATTTAACAATCAGTTTCACAAAGATGACTTTTCAGGATGGTGTGCATGGACAGTAACTGTAATATGAATAGAATGTTAAACACAGTGTGTATAATGATGTCAAGATATATACTAGTGAGATAGAAAAAAAAAAAAGCAGCCACCGTCATCCAAAATTAAACGGATGTTCAGAGCTAGACCACAATATTATTACATGCTGGCCTGGCACTCACAGTCAGGCTATTTTGTTCTCTTGTTGAACACATTGTTTAATTTCACAGACTACAATCTAAAACAAGATTATTCAGAGACTATGATAAGATGAAACAAAACAAGGCTTCTTCATAATTTTGCCTCAACAGACAAAACCAAGTTTGCAATGCCACACGCAAAATACCCTATCACAGAATTGCTCCCACTTTCTCACAGCATCCAATCTAGAGCAAATCCTCACTTCCTTATACCCTCCCTTAAATCACCCAACCAAAGCCCAAATCCTCCAGTAAGTTATTTCTAACATCTTCTTACTTTGATGTGTCATGGTTCTCCATGGTATGTGTTTTCCTTTGCTGCAACAAGTAATAAACACAACTTATTTAACTACTGGTTTATTCTTAGTGGGTTTGACTGAGGGACACTGACACTGGTAAAATTTTCCTTGGAAGTGGGTGAGAGAATTTTCAGAGGCAATAGTTATATTCCATTGTGTATATAAAGTGTGCTTCCAGAAGAGGCTAGAAAGTGACCAACATGGGCGTTTCTCACAATGGCATTTTATATCTGATTATGTAATTATTTCATGAATACCTCTCTTCTTATTAAATCTAGGTCATTAGCTCCATGAGAGCAGGGAAAACATCTGTTTTTTCTCACCATTGTATCCCTAAGATCAAGCACAATGTCTGGCACACTGTGGACCTGTGTAGTACAATAGAAATATAATATTAGACACATATGTAGGCTTATATTTTCTAGTAGCAACATTAAAAAAATGAAAAACTGATGGTAAAATTAATTTTAATAATATACTTTAACTCAATGTATTCAAAATTTTATTTAAACATGTAATTAGTATAAAAATTGAGAATTTTACATATTATTTCTACTGTACAAAATCTTTGAAATCATGTGTATTTTACATTTATAGTACATGTCAGTTTGAATGTTAAATTTTCATCATACAAACTTGATCTATATGTAAATTTCATAAGATTTACAGTTGAAAAAGAAGATTCAAATACCTAAGTTTTCTAATAACTGAATTGTTTTTTTTAAGCTTTATTGAGGTATAATTAACGAAAACTAAATTACACATATTTAAATTGTACAATTTGATGTTTTGATATGTGTATATGCTCAAGAAACAATCTTGGACGAACATACCCATCATCCTTAAAAGTTTCCTAATGCCCCCTTTCAATCAATTTGCCATACCGTTTGCTCTCTTACCTTACCATGCAACCACTGATCTGCTTCCTGTTTGCATTTTCAATAATTTTATATAGATGGAAGCATACAGTATGTACCCTTTTTACATCTGGTTTCTTTCATTCAGGCTGATTATTTTGAGATTCGTTCATGTTGATGTGTGCCTCAATAGTTCATGTTTTTAATTGTTGAGTACTATTTCCCTATATGAACAAAAACAATTTGTTTATCCATTCACCTATTAATGAACATTGTTTGTTTCTAATTTTAGGCTATTATAAATAAAGCTGCTATAAACATTCATGTACAAATCTTTGTATGGATATGTGCTATCACTCCTCTTGGGTAAATACTTATCAGAATAGCTGGATCATAGGGTAGGTGTATGTTTAGCTTTTTAAGAAACTGCCAAACTGTTTTCCAGAGTGGTTGTACCATTTCACATTCCCACCATCAACGTTTGATTGTTCCTTTATCTCCATATCTTTGCCAATATTTGTTATTGTCAGCTTTATAGTATTATATTTTCGATTCCTTCATATCCTTACCAAAACTTGGTATGATTAAAAAATTTTAGCTATTATAATGAGTGGTCATATTGTGGTTTAAATTTACATTTATCTTGTGACTAATGTTGTTGAGTAGCTTTACATGCTCTTTTTTTTTTTTTAACATCTTTATTGGAGTATAATTGCTTTACAATGGTGTGTTAGTTTCTGCTTTATAACAAAGTGAATCAGTTATACATATACATATATCCCCATATCTCTTCCCTCTTGCATCTCCCTCCCTCCCACCCTCCCTATCCCACCCCTCTAGGTGGTCACAAAGCACCAAGCTGATCTCTCTGTGTTATGCGGCTGCTTCCCACTAGCTATCTATTTTATATTTGGTAGTGTATATATGTCCATGCCACTCTCTCACTTTCTCCCAGCTTACCCTTCCGCCTCCCTGTATCCTCAAGTCCATGCTCTAGTAGGTCTGTGTCTTTATTCCCGTCTTGCTCCTAGGTTCTTCATGACCACTTTTTTTTTTTTTTAGATTCCATATATATAGCATAATTTTTTTTTTTTGATAGGTATACCTGGATTTAATTCTCACTTCTACCGCTTGGTAGCTGGATAGCCTTAGGCAAGTTTCATACCTCCCTGAAATTCACTTAATTCAGTCTGTAAAATGGCATAATAACTTATTATAGCATCCTTTTAGGAATTTTAAATCAGTTCTTGAAATAAAAGTACACAATATATAGACAAGTATGGATTCCTCAATAGGTGTTTGACCTTTCATTTCTCCAGTATCCCACCCGCATCAAATAAAGAAAAATACTTTTTAAAATTTACGAATATTTCATTGTTGTAAAGTTAAAGCCATAAAAATAATCAAATGGCCTACTATCATACCGTTAGAAGAAAAAAAAAAAGGTGTTCATGAGAGTTCCATATTAGAATACAAGTTTTCCTTAGGCACCTGTTTATGTATGCTATTCTGCTCTTTACAATAAATAATTAAATTTAAAAGACTTAATTCCTCACTTTTAAGACCTTATTAGTTTACAAATTACATATTGACCTATGCTAAATTTTATACCAACCCATGCTAATGAATTCAGTACAGAAAACAAAAAACACTGCACTCAAGCAAACTACATGTATATATATATATATATATATATATATATATATATATATATAACTTATGTGAGAATTGCTACTCCAGCTTTCTTTTGGTTTCCATTTGCATGAAATACCTTTTTCCATCCCCTTACTTTCAGTCTGTATGTGTCTCTAGGTCTGAAGTGGGTCTCTTGTAGACAGCAAATATATGGGTCTTGGTTTTGTATCCATTCAGCCAATCTGTGTCTTTTGGTGGGAGCATTTAGTCCATTTACATTTAAGGTAATTATCGATATGTGTGTTTCCATTCCCATTTTCTTAATTGTTTTGGGTTTGTTATTGTAGGTCTTTTCCTTCTTTTGTGTTTCTTGCCTAGAGAAGTTCCTTTAGCAGTTGTTGTAGAGCTGGTTTGGTGGTGCTGAACTCTCTCAGCTTTTGCTTGTCTGTAAAGGTTTTAATTTCTCCATCAAATCTGAATGAGATCCTTGCTGGGTAGAGTAATCTTGGTTGCAGGTTTTTCTCCTTCAACACTTTCAATATGTCCTGCCACTCCCTTCTGGCTTGCAGAGTTTCTGCTGAAAGATCAGCTGTTAACCTTATGGGGATTCCCTTGTGTGTTATTTGTTGTTTTTCCCTTGCTGCTTTTAATATGCTTTCTTTGTATTTAATTTTTGACAGTTTGATTAATATGTGTCTTGGCGTATTTCTCCTTGGATTTATCCTGTATGGGACTCTCTGTGCTTCCTGGACTTGATTAACTATTTCCTTTCCCATATTAGGGAAGTTTTCAACTATAATCTCTTCAAATATTTTCTCAGTCCCTTTCTTTTTCTCTTCTTCTTCTGGAACCCCTATAATTCGAATGTTGGTGCGTTTAATGTTGTCCCAGAGGTCTCTGAGACTGTCCTCAGTTCTTTTCATTCTTTTTTCTTTATTCAGCTCTGCAGTAGTTATTTCCACTATTTTATCTTCCAGGTCACTTATCCGTTCTTCTGCCTCAGTTATTCTGCTATTGATCCCATCTAGAGTACTTTTAATTTCATTTATTGTGTTGTTCATTGTTGCTTGTTTCATCTTTAGTTCTTCTAGGTCCTTGTTAACTGATACTTGCATTTTGTCCATTCTATTGTCCATTCTATCTCCAAGATTTCGGATCAACCTTACTATCATTATTCTGAATTCTTTTTCTGGTGGACTGCCTATTTCCTCTTCATTTGTTAGGTCTGGTGGGTTTTTATCTTGCTCCTTCATCTGCTGTGTGTTTTTCTGTCTTTTCATTTTGCTTATCTTACTGTGTTTGTGGTCTCCTTTTTTGCAGGCTGAAGGTTCGTAGTTCCTGTTGTTTTTTGTGTCTGTCCCCAGTGGCTAAGTTTGGTTCAGTGGGTTGTGTCGGCTTCCTGGTGGAGGGTACTAGTGCCTGTGTTCTGGTGGATGAGGCTGGATCTTGTCTTTCTGGTGGGCAGGTCCACGTCTGGTGGTGTGTTTTGGGGTGTCTGTAGACTTATTATGATTTTGGGCAGCCTCTCTGCTAATGGGTGGGGTTGTGTTCCTGTCTTGCTAGTTGTTTGGCATAGGATGTCCAGCACTGTAGCTTGCTGGTCGTTGAGTGAAGCTGGGTGCTGGCGTTGAGATGGAGATCTCTCGGAGATTTTTGCTGTTTGATATTATGTGCAGCTGGGAGGCCTCTTGCGGACCAGTGTCCTGAAGTTGGCTCTCCCACCTCAGAGGCACAGCACTGACTCCTGGCTGCAGCACCAAGAGCCTTTCATCCACAGGGCTCCTTAATTTGGGATGATTCGTTGACTATTCAGGTATTCCACAGATGCAGGGTATATCAAGTTGATTGTGGAGCTTTAATCCGCTGCTTCTGAGGCTGCTGGGAGAGATTTCCCTTTCTCTTCTTTGTTCTCACAGCTCCCAGGGGCTCAGCTTTGGATTTGGCCCCGCCTGTGCGTGTAGGTCGCCGGAGGGCGTCTGTTCTTTGCTCAGACAGGACGGGGTTAAAGGAGCCGCTGATTCGGAGGCTCTGGCTCACTCAGGCCGGGGGGTAGGGAGGGTCACGGAGTGTGGGGCGGGCCTGCAGCGGCAGAGGCCAGTGTGACGTTGCAGCCTGAGGCGAGCCGTGCGTTCTCCCGGGGGAGTTGTCCCTGGATCCCGGGACCCTGGCTGTGGCGGGCTGCACAGGCTCCCCGGAAGGGCGTGTGGCTAGTGACCTGTGTTCGCACACAGGCCTCCTGGTGGCGGCAGCAGCGGCCTTAGCGTCTCATGTCTGTCTCTGGGCTCCGCACTTTTAGCCGCGGCTCGCGCCCGTCCCTGGAGCTCTCTCAAGCAGCGTTCTTAATCCCCTCTCCTCGTGCACCAGGAAACAAAGAGGGACGTAAAAGTCTCTTGCCTCTTCGGCAGGTCCAGACTTTTCCCCGGACTCTCTCCCGGCTAGCCGCGGTGCACTAACGCCCTGCAGGCTGTGTTCACGCAGCCAACCTCAGTCCTCTCCCGGCGCTCCGACAAAAGCCGGAGCCTCAGCTCCCAGTCCCGCCCGCCCCGGCGGGCGAGCAGACAAGCCTCTCGGCTGGTGAGTTCCGGTCGGCCCGATCCTCTGCGCTGGAATCTGTCCGCTTTGCCCTCCGCACCCCTGTTGCTGTGCTCTCCTCCGCGGCTCCCAAGCTCCCCCACTCCGCCTCCCGAAGTCTCTACCCGCGAAGGGGCTTCCTAGTGTGTGGACACTTTTCCTCCTTCACAGCTCTCTCCCGCTGGTGCAGGACCCGTCCCTATCCTTTTGTCTCTGTTTAGTTTTTTCTTTTGCCCTAACCAGGTACGTGGGGGGTTCCTTGCCTTTTGGGAGGGCTCAGGTCTTCTGCCAGCGTTCAGTAGGTGCTCCGTAGGAGTTGTTCCACGCGTAGATGTATTTCTGGTGTATCTGTGGGGAGGAAGGTGATCTTCGCGTCTTACTCTTCCGCCATCTTCCCGGAAGTCTACATGCTCTTATTGGCTATCTCCATATCTGCTTTGGTGTAGTGTCTGTCAAATATTTTGCCCACTTTTTTATTGGGTTGTGTTCCCTTATTACTATTATTATTATTATTTAACATCTTTATTGGAGTATAATTGCTTTACAATGGTGTGTTAGTTTCTGCTTTATAACAAAGTGAATCAGTTATACATATACATATGTTCACATATCTCTTCCCTCTTGCATCTCCCTCCCTCCCACCCTCCCTATCTCACCCCTCCAGGTGGTTGAAAAGCACCGAGCTACTCTCCCTGTGCTATGCAGCTGCTTCCAACTAGCTATCTATTTTATGTTTGGTAGTGTATATATGTCCATGCCACTCTCTCACTTTGTCACAGCTTAACTTTCCCCCTCTCCATATCCTCAAGTCCATTCTCTAGTAAGTCTGTGTCTTTATTCCCATCTTACCGCTAGGTTCACTGGCATTTTTCACAAAAGTAGAACAAAAATTTTCACAATTTGTATGGAAACACAAAAGACCCCAAATAGTCAAAGCAATCTTGAGAGCAAAAAATGGAGCTGAAGGAATCAGGCCCCCTGACTTCAGACTATACTACAAAGATACAGTAATCAAGACAGTATGATACTGGCACAAAAACAGAAAGATAGATCAATGGAACACGATAGAAAGCCCAGAGCTAAACCCACCAACATATGGTCACCTTATCTTTGATAAAGGAAGCAGGAATGTACAGTGGAGAAAGGACAGCCTCTTCAGTAAGTGATGCTGAGAAAACTGGACAGGTACATGTAAAAGTATGAGATTAGAACACTCCCTAACACCATACACAAAAATACGCTCAAAATGGATTAAAGACCTAAATGTAAGGCCAGAAACTATAAAACCCTTAGAGGAAAACATAGGCAGAACACTCTATGACATAAATAACAGCAAGATCCTTTTTGACCCACCTCCTAGAGAAATGGAAATAAAAACAAAAATAAACAAATGGGACCTAATGAAACTTCAAAGCTTTGGCACAGCAAAGGAGACCATAAACAAGGCCAAAAGACAACCCTCAGAGTGGGAGAAAATATTTGAAAATGAAGCAACTGACAAAAGATTAATCTCCAAGGTTTACAAGCAGCTCATGCAGCTCAATAACAAAAAAAACAAACAACCCAATCCAAAAATAGGCAGAAGACCTAAATAGACATTTCTCCAAAGAAGATATACAGATTGCCAACAAACACATGAAAGAATGCTCAACATCATTAATCATTAGAGAAATGCAAATCAAAACTTCGATGAGATATCATCTCACACCAGTCAGAATGGCCATCTTCAAAAAATCTAGAAACTATAAATGCTGGAGAGGGTGTGGAGAAAAGGGATTACTCTTGCACTGCTGGTGGGAATGTGAATTGGTACAGCCACTATGGAGATCAGTATGGAGGTTCCTAAAAAACTACAAATGGAACTACCATATGACCCAGCAATCCCACAACTGTGCATATACCTTGAGAAAACCATAAGTCAAAAAGAGTCATGTACCAAAATGTTTATTGCAGCTCTATTTACAATAGTACGGAGATGGAAACAACCTAAGTGTCCATCATTGGATGAATGGATAAAGAAGATGTGGCCCATATATACAATGGAGTATTACTCAGCCATAAAAAGAAATGAAATTGAGTTATTTGTAGTGAGGTGGATGGACCTAGAGTCTGTCATACAGAGTGAAGTAAGTCAGAAAGAGAAAGACAATTACCATATGCTAACACATATATGTAATCTAAGAAAAAAAATGTCATGTTCCCTTATTATTGAATTTTGAGAATTCTTTCTGTATCCTGGACACAGGTTCTTTATCAGCTGTACCATTTGTAATTATTTTCTCCCTATCTGTGGTTTGTCTTTCATTCTCTTAATGCTATCTGTTTATAAAAACAACTTTACTACAGTATTATGTTTACATAATATAAACAGTTTTTCAACTGTAAATCATGAAATTTACATAGAGATCAAGTTTGTATGATGAAAAGTTAACATTCAAACTGACATGGACGATAAATGGAAAAATACACATGATTTCAAAGATTTTGTGCAGTAAAAATATGTAAAAATCTCAAATTTTATACTAATTACATGCTTAAATAAAATTTTGAATATGTTGAGTTAAAGTATAGAGTTCAATGATTTTTAGTAACTTCACCTAGTGGTGAAAACATCATCATTTATCAGTTTTAGAACATTGTAATCTCTGTAATATATCTCTCATGTCTATTTCCAGATATTCCATATTCTTAATCCCCAACCTCAGGCAACTACTGATCTATTTCCTGTCTCTATGAATTTGTATTTGTCTTTGGACATTTCATATAAATAGAATTATATAATATGTGGTCTCTTGTGTCTAGCTTCTGTCACAGTGCATAATCTTTTTGAGGTTCATCTATGATGCATCATGTGTCACTAGTTAATTCCTTTTTATTACTGAATTTTATTACATTGTATGGATATACTGTACTTTGTCTATCCATTTACAAGTTGATGGACTTTTATGTTGTTTCCAATTTTGGACTATTATTAAGGCTGTTACATCAACTGCTGAACACATGCATTCAATCCCACATGTAGAAGTGTTTTTGTTTCTCTTTGGCAGATACTGATGTGTGGAATTGCTGGGTTGTATGGTAGTTTATGCTTGACATTTTCAGAAACTACAAAACTGTTTTCCAAAGTGGCTGTATCATTTTACATTCCCACCATCAATGTATGACTGTCCCTTTATCTTCATATCTTTGCCAATATTTGTTATTGTAGAGAGTGTGAAATACCTTATTTTGGTTTTAATAGGCATTTCCTGAATGACGTATGATTTTGAGCATCTGCTCATGTATTTATTAAAATTTTATGTATCTGCTTTGTTGAAATATCTGTTCATATCTTTTGTCCATTTTATGATCAGATTGTTTGTCTCTGTAAGAGTTTTTTGTATATTCTGGATACAAGTCTTTTAATGGATAAGTGATTTGTAAGTATTTCCTTCTAGGCTGTTGCTTGTCTTTTCATTTTCTTCATGGTGTCTTTTGAAGTGCTAAAGTTTTGAATTTTGTTGAGATCCAATTTATCCATTTTTAAATTCTATGCACTATACTTTGTTGAACAGACTATCTTTCTCCTCCGCAATGAATTGTCATAACATCTTTGTATAAAATCAATTGACTATAAATATAACAACTTATTTCTGCACTCTCAATTCAGTTCCATTGTTCCAAAGCTATCTACCATACAATAACTTGAGCTATCTTTCTAAAAGTCTGCTCATGTCTTTTTATTTTTTTACTTTTGAAATCCTTTAATAGTTTCCCTTCTAAGGAAAAGTTACATCAAAATCTCCTGCATGTTAAAATGCAGATTAATGGGTCCTATACAGACCAACTGAATGAGCTTCTTTGAGCAAACTCAAAAAAAAGTTTTCAAAAAACATTTTAATGAAATTCTGTTATATTAATATTTTAAGAATCATAACAGTTGTAGCAGAAAGCCAGAAAATAGTATTGTTAAAATATTAGTTACTCATCACTTCTAAACACTGAAATACACACAAATAATAAATAGTAATGTAAATTATTTAACTTTGAGATGTTTATATCAATCATGATTCAATTCTATGATCAAATTAACTGGGCTTATTACATGTAGAAAAATTATGGTATTTTATGAAATACCTTTAAAATTTTTTTTAAACTACAAAAATCTGCTCAAAGATTATACAATGTGCTGGTTACTGCATTTTATTTAAGGTTATCTTTTTAGTGTATATAAATATTATAATCTCAAAATATGTCCTTCGAGGTTAATTAACTTATTGAAGTGCAGTTTTGCCAACTTTACAAATATCATAACAACTTTCTCAATGGCATTCTTACTAACGAGACGGGGGAAACCCATTTGCTGCTTTAAATGAAAGATTACTTACTGCTCTTTTTCTAGAACACCCTGTAATCCAAGGCACAGTAAGGTTTCCTGAAATCTGTGGAAACAACAAATGGAATCTCAGTAAGGTATGCATTGACACTATTGGAATGCTGATCAACACCAAAGAATTCATACAAGATGTCAAGATAGGTCTGCATTCAGAGCATATCTCCCATGTGGACAATGCTGTTACCTTATTGAAAGCAAGAGATTTAAAAGGCTTTCCTTTGTGGGAAAATTCAAGAAGTAGTGCAGTTGCTCTGAAAATTCAAGAAAATTTTGAAGACATTTTTCGGGCCTGGAAGTACCCGGTTTGGAAGGTTTGGAAATCTATGGACAATAAAATTATTATAATAAAAATGCAGTGTTCTGTGGAATAAATGTTACAATAATTAAATAATTAACTATAGTCATCATACTGTATATTAGCTCTCTAGGTTTATTCATCTTACATAACTGCAAGTCCCTTTTTACATAGAAACTACTAAGGTGAATAGCTAGTAACACCTTATTACATCAGCATTGCTGCTCAAGGAGATAGATGCTACTCTCATAGGATTCTGGGGAGTGTTTAAAGAGATCAAGGTGCTTCTGTGAGCTATGGCTCAGGTTAGTCTGGACTTAACCATACCTTTTCCTGGGACACACAAGAATTGGGGAGTACTCCATACTCTCACTTTGCCCTCTCCTCCCCTTCCAAACATGTGTTCCTGAGAGACCGACAAGTCAAATCAGCCTTGCTAAGTGGTAGTGGTGGTGGGAATGTGGTATTCAATCAAACGTTTATTGGTTTTGATAAATTATATTCAGTGATGGCCAATTAATTTGTATTATGCTTACTGATAAGAAGTGATGATCAAACAGTCAAAGTAAATAGTAGAGTAATATCCTCAATTATTCAAATTTCAGGTAAAAGAATACTGTCCCTGGCCACCAGACCTTCCATTTTACTTTGAGTTCAAAATGCATCAGTATGGTAGGGACAGGCTAAAAATGATATAAACTCCAAATAATAGTTGTAAGGAAAATTTTTACTAAAGTTAAAATCCCATTATGGTAAAATGACAATTAACTAGAATCCTTGAGGGTCATGAGAAGGTTTGAATAATTGATTTTTTTAAATGGTGAACAAGAGTGAAGAGAAAATTTCTACAGAAAAATTCTTTAAAAAGTATACTTCTTGTCCTCCCACTAATACTTGGTATATGATACAATGTTTGCAAAGTAAATTGACTGCTAGTCTCAATGAAGGAGGTAAATCTGCTAAAATAATCACATAATATACTCTTGAAAGAATAGAGATATCCAACTATTTTGGAATATTTGTGCACATACTTCCATCTATTAGTGAGGATATTTTAAAACTGATTATGTAAAGTTGCTAGAGAAAACATGTTAAACCAAATGCATTGCAACCACCCCATAAACTAGTAACTAATAAAAAGTTAACATGAAACCATAACAATGATACACATAATAAACATGGTAATTGAATTTCTTTAAACATGGACCTTATATATTTTAAGAATATAAAATGTGGTTTCTTGATTAAATCAGTTGTATGTAACCAAGAAAATGGAAGACTCCTATAAACACCTTAACATACAAATATTATAAATTCCATGTGATTTGGGAAGAGATGAAGTTTCATTTTTTTGTTTTATAATTCTGTGACACCAGTTACATGATACTCAAATGCTATATTCAACTACCCTCTATTATTTACTTTAAATCTATTCTTCAGTTCCTTATGTTTCTGCTAAAACTTAAGAATGGCCAAGCATAGTAGCTAAATTTGTAGGCTTTTTTGAATCATAGTACTGTATAAATGTTTCTCTCAAATTTGGAATGTTTTCTTTGGTGCGAGAATGATGAGAAGGTTTCTCCCTCACCAGAAGCTATAAAATACAGTATTTAAAATGAGTCGGAAAATATACTTATCATTTAAGTGATATTTAAGTTCTAAACACACTTTTCAACACCCTGGTTTGGAAAACTGCAAAATGAATCTACAAGACAAGACTAATTTAACAAATATATTAGAATTTACATATCCAAATGAGTACTTTGTGTTTCAAAATAAAAATCTTTGGAAGTTATAAAGTCATTACAGTGATGTTGCTATTGTTGAAAGCACTTTGGGAACTTTTCTTTTGGAGTTGTTAGTTCATGACTCACCTAGATATTCTGTCTCATTCATATTCTCTTTGTTTTAACTGAAAATATAACAGCTCAGATTGAACATCCATATTATTCACTAAACGTGTCTCAGAATGAATTCTATTTTCCAAAATCAAATTTTCCCTGAAATGTTTGTCACCACTGAAAGCACTTATAAGAATCCCACAGGTCCTTAAAGCAATTGTAAAAGAACTTCAAAAACTTTTTGACAAATTGAACATTATTGAAATAAGTATAGATAACTTTCCAAGGTAACCAATTTGAATTCTCTTCAAATATTTATCAGGCATCTCTGTACTAGGTGCTGTTTTAGGTGCTACAGGAAACAAAAAGATGGGTAAAACATAATTTCCTGGAGGGCAAGAACTATGATCTAGAGGGAAAGATAAGACTGGTATATGAATGATTTTAATACAAAGATAAATATGATAAGTGCCACAAGGGAGGTACAATAAATGAAGTGCAATAGGAGTTAAAGACACGGCAAAATTACATCAACTTGAGAATTTATATCTCAGCTGAACCTTAAAACATGAGTAGAATCTTGATAGAAATAAAAGAGCATTCCAGGAGTAAAGAATGGCATGAATACTGTGGAATAAAAGGATAAGGTGTGTTTGGGAATGGTGAATTCAGCTAGAACTAGAAAGGGAGTTAGGGTCTTTGTGGAGGCCATGAATGCCAAGATACATTTATATCTAATTCTATAGAAAATGGGGAGTCATTGAAAGTTTTTAAGCAGATGAGTTATATGGTCAGAATTGTACTTTTATACATTAGGATGATTAATGTGACTAAATGTGTATAATGAATTGAATAAGTATGGAAACTTTCACAATAATTTAGGCAAGAGGTAATCTAGGCTTGGAACTAGGTTAAAGGAGGTAGGAATTGAGAAGAGAAATATAAAACATATTTCTAAAGAAAGGTCTTGTGCATGAGATAGAAGACAACTAGACAGTCTGGAGATTACTGGAATAGTCTTTTTATGGCCATCATAAAACTGCCTCCACAAATGGCTGTCCTGCTCAAACTAATGGAGAGTTGCAGAGTCACAACTTTGAATGTGAATGCAAGGAAGTGCCTAATGTTGGAAATCTGCTTCTCTTGGCTAAAAGTGGATACACTAACGTATGTAACACACTAATTTTAATGTAAACTGGAGTCACATCATATGGATAGTTAAGATTTGTGAATCCAACTATAACACTTACCTTTCTCATGGAAAATTATACTTAAAATAGATACCATATATCAGAATATTAATTATACTTTTTATACACACATTATTATACATGGTTATACATTCACAGGAAAGCATGCATATAGTTACTTTTGTGGATGATTTAAGGAATTTTTAAAAGCATTTTTACTATATTTCATTTTATACGATTTAGACCCTACATATGACTCTGTTGTAATATTTCTTCTAGACTATGAGATTCTTAAGGACAAAGTATCATGTTTAAAACAATTTAGTCTAATTATTTTTATATAGTAACACAGAGAATATACACAAAAAAGCATTTGTTTGATTTCAAAAATCTTTGTTAGAAAGACAATTCTACACATATCATAGGTATTATATTTTTAAAACTTCAGGGCAGTTCATGGGTCTAACAAAGCTCTTATCTGAAATATACTATATTTTATATAAGCCAGGAAAATTAAGTATATTATTAATAAGCATATGCTTAAAGAGAAATTGATTATCTGAAACCCTCAGACAATAACCATGTCTCTCAGCAAAGTTCATCAGTAAGTGATTCATAAATTAATGTTTTAGCTTTCAATCAGTTGTTTTGGTATCACTTGAGCATTAAAACCTATCAAACCTATCAAGCATTCTGCTTTAATCAGCAGGGCTTCATAGACGTCTTTCAATTATGAATTATAGAGCATAGAGGACACTGCTGGGCGTGTGGTAGGCAATCAATAAATATATGTTGATTGAATTAACTTGTGCCTTTATTATTAACTAGCTTCACTTGCCATAATTCAAAAAAGGCCAAGAGTGGAAATATACAAGAGACCATTATATAGGGTAGGCAGTTGGGAGGAAGGGGGTTCGTTGTTTCTGGTTGAGAACAATGTGTTCTGGAGCAAAGAAGAAAAGAAGTACTGGCTTATTTAAAAATATTTCCCCCTCGTCTCTCTACCAAGTCTAGAAAAGCTTTCAGAAACTAAATAAGCTTACAATTGAAATTTTAATATTACTACTTTTGGCTAAGGAACTAACACCCTTTTTTAAGCATATGGATTGTTCTTATATTAAGTCATATGAAATTAGTGTTTAGAAAAGTTTACTAGCCTGACAAATTCTTGTAATTGACAACCAAGATGCATTTGTTTTTTTCTATATAATTTTACTAGTTAAAAATTCACAAACCATAAGAGATTAAGATCAGAGAAACTGGAATTCTGAGACATTTCAATGGAATTATAAAAAGTACACATACATGGCATAACAAGCCTGATTTCACCACACTGATTCTAGAGATACTGGCTGTTAAAAATAATGGAAGGATATAAGTAAAATAATATAAATTATTATGTGGAATGATTAAGTTCTGATGCCAAGGACCTGGGGAGTTTACAATTATAAATCTGGATCCCCTGAAATATTTTAAAATATTATCTCAATGCTACTCATGTAAAAAAAAATTGAGAAAATATAAAAATTCTTTACTAACTTTAGAAAATAAAGTGTCAAATGTTAGCTTTAAGTTCTACATATATTTTTACAACTGAAATTAAATGTTTTATTACATGTATACTCAGAGATCAGTTCCTTAAAATACAGCAAAAGATTTATAGCTCTTACCAAGCTACAATCCTTGCTGGGCTAGACTAGCATTCTTAACATGAATCATGGTTTCATGTCTTTGCTTTTGCACATGGATCCATGTTGAACCAAAACATAGGCATTTAAAAGAAATCAAACATCCTGGTTGTTTGTTGCACTAACACTATATGTACTGATACACTTACTCTGTAATTTAAAAAACAAACAGCAGAGACAGCAGCAAGATGAAAGTTTAAGCAGACCTAGAGTCTCATCCCTCTTCCCTGGAAACATCAAATTAAAAACTACAGATTGACAAGGATAACATCATGGTAGAAATTAGTCAAATATCTTACAGCAACCAAGCAAATAAACAACAAGAAAAAGCCATACTAAAAATGTAGGAAATTTCACAGCATTTTAAAAAGTGTCACACTCTCTTCCTTGTGTAGCATGACATGGATCAGGAAAAGTATTGGCCTTGTCACCAGTCCCCTTATGTGAACCAAAGAGAACAGAGTAGACAGAATTTACAACATTCTAACCTGGCTTTGGGCTCCTTGAGAGATTCATCTCTTTAGCTCCTAACTTGGAGCTCACATAGCCAAAAGTGGGACGACTCAGATCTCAGGCTAGGAGAAGTAGCAGGAAGCATCAGGCAAGACTCAAGAAAATGGCAAGAAGACTATAGACCCACATACACCTGGAGAAAGAGATTACTGATTGATGAATATACTAGATCATCTAAGGGTCTAGGATAAGCAAGAATGAGAATCTTCAGGAAATAAAGATATTTAAAAGTAGCTGTGTACAGAGGGGAGTCAGTACAAAGCATGCACACAGGACCAGGGGAGACACATGCCCAGGAAAGGCCTACAAAGACCTTAAGCCTTTACACCAGTCTAATTAGTGAAAGTCTTCAACTGTGCAGACCCAGACTACAAAGACTGGGGGAAGTGGTGGTTTATTCAAATGCCCAATTTAAAAAAAGATCACAAAATATACAGAGAAATAGGAAAACATCAGCCATTCAAAAGAACAAAATAAATGTCCAGAAAATGTCCCTGAAGAAACATGAACATTGGATTTACTACACAAATACTTTAAAACAATTATATTAAATCTGCTCAAAGAAATAAAGAAAAACAAAGAAATAAGGGTGACAATATATGTATAAAATGAGAATATCAGCAGAAATAGAGATTATAAAGGAACCAAACAGAAATTTTAGAGCTGAAAATACTGTAACTGAATGGAAAAATTAACTGAAGGAGTTCAGCAGAAGACAAAAGAGGTGGAAGAAAGGATCAATGAACTTGAAAAGAGGTCATTTCATATTATGAAGTTTGAGGAGCAAAAAGGAAAAATAATTCTTATCAATAAAAATGTAAACAGGGCCTAAAAGACTAATGGGACATCAAAAGCAGACCAATATATGCATTATAGAAGTCCCAGAAGGAAGAGAGAAAGGCAAAGAGACAGAAACATGATTTGAATAAATACCTGAAAACTTCCTAAATTTGAGAAAAGTAATTGATATACAAATCCAAGCAGTTTAAAAAACTCCAAGTAGGATAAACACAAAGAATTCCACACAGAGACACATTATAATCAAACTGTCAAAAGACAAGGACAGTGAAAGAGCACTGGAAGCAGCAAAAGTGACTCATCACATACAGGGGATTCTCAATAAGATTATACGGGGATTTCATAGCAGAAAGCTTGCAGGCAAGAAGGAAGTTGGATAATATATTTAAAGTGGTAAAAGAAAAAATTATCAGCTGAGAATTATATATCTAGGAAACTGTCCTTCAGAAATGAAGGAGAGGGCTTCCCTGGTGGCACAATGGTTGAGAGTTCACCTGCCGATGCAGGGGATACAGGTTCGTGCCCCTATCTGGGAAGATCCCACATGTTGTGGAGCCACTGGGCCCATGAGCCATGGCCGCTGAGCCTGTGCTCCGCAGCGGGAGAAGCCACAGCAGTAAGAGGCCCGCGTACCGCAAAAAGAAAAATAAAAATGAAGGAGAAATTAAGACATTTCTAGATAAATATAAGTTGAGTGAGTTTATTACCACTAAATATGCTCTGCAAGAAATGCTAAAGGGAGTCCTTCAAGTTGAAATGAAAGGACACTAGACATTAAATTGAAGCCATATGAAATTATAAATTTCTCCAGTAAAGGTAAATACATGGACAAATATAAAAACAAGTATTAATGTAACGTTTGGTTTGTAATTCCACTTTTCATTTTTCTACAGGAATTTAAAGATGAAGGCATGAAATAATTATAAATCTGTTAATGGGTACACAATATATAAAAATGTAAGTTGTGATATCAGTAAAATGGTAGGACAGAACTGTAAAGGATTAAAGTTTTTGTATGCAATTGAAGTTGTTACTATCAATTTAAAATAGATTGTTATAACTTTAAGACATTATATGTAACCCCCATGGTAAACACAAAGAAAATATGTATAGAATATATACAAAAGGAAATGAGAAAGGAACCAAAAAGAGTTACTATAAAAAAGACAGTTAAACGGGAAGGAAAGTAGTAATGGAGGAAATGAGGGACAAAAATATTTAAGGCATTCAGAAAATAAGTAACATAATGGCAATAGTAAGTCCTTCACTATCAGTAATTACTTTAAATGTAATTGGATTGACTTTCCCAATTAAAAGACAGATTAGAAGAATGGATTAAAAAAACAGTATCCAACCATAGTCTGTCTACAACAGACTCACTATAGATCTAAGGAACCTTACCTTACACCATATACAGAATTAGCTCAAATGGGACAAAGGCTTAAACATAAAAGCTAAAACTATAAACTTTTTAGAAGAAAATAGAACAGCTTCCTGATATTGGATTTGGCAAATGATTTCTTAGATATGACACCAAAAACATAAGAACAAAATAAAAACTAGATAAATTGAACCAGATCAAAATTAAACACTTTTGTGAATCAAAAGGATACTATCAGTAGAACAAAAAGGTAACCAATGAAATGACAGAAAATATTTGTAAATCATATATCCAATAAGGAGTTAATATATAGAATATATAAAGAACCCTTACAATCTACAACAATACAGAAGCAATCTGATTTTAAAAAGGCAAAGGAGGATCAAATTAAAGGAAAGAATGGAGTAGGGAGGAAATGAAAGTATAAGAAGAGAAAAAAATACAAAAGAGACTGGAAGAAAAACAATAGAAAAATCAATGAAAACAGATTTTTTTAAAAGAGCAATACATTTAAAAAGTTCAGGCAGATTGACTGTAGTATGTTGACTGGTGACTCTCAAAAAGATATGTCCATGTCTTAACCACTGGAATCTATGAATGTGACTTTATTTGGAATGAGGGCCTTTGAAGATGTAATTAAGTTAAGGATCTTGAGGTGTGATCATCCCAGGTTATTCAGGTGGACTCTAAATCCAAGGACTAGTATCCTTACAAGAGAAAGAAGAGAAGAGATGAGAAAAGGTCATGTGAAGATGGAGGCATAGATTGGAATTATGCAGTTACAAGTAAAAGAATACCTGGAGCCACAAGAAATTGAAAGAGGCAAGGAAGTATTCCCCCCTTGAGCCATCAGAGGGAGTATGACCCTAATGACCCCTTGATTGCAGATTTCTTGACTCCAGAACGGTGAGAGAATAAGTTTCTACTGATGTAAGCCACTCAATTTGTGGTTATTTGCTATAGAAACTCTAGGAAATTAATACACTAACCAAAGGAAAAGGAAAGAGAAATGAGGAACACAAATTACTAAAATTAGGAATGAAAGAAGGCACTCTCTACCAAACTTAGAAACATTTAAAACATGAAAAGGGAAACTATGAAAACCCTTATGCCAACAAACTAGATAACTTATCCAAAATAGATATCTAGAAAGACCTAAAATCCCCAAAGTGATCCAAGAACAAATAGAAAATCTGAATGGGCTTAAACAAATAAAAAAATTGTAATACCAAAATCTCCAACAAAAAAGTCTCAGCGGGCTTCCCTGGTGGCGCAGTGGTTGAGGGTCTGCCTGCCGATGCAGGGGACACGGGTTTGTGCACTGGTCCGGGAGGATCCCATATGCTACGGAGCGACTGGGCCTGTGAGCCATGGCCGCTGAGCCTGAGCATCCGGAGCCTGTGCTCCACAACGGGAGAGGCCACAGCAGTGAGAGGCCCGCGTACCGCGAAAAAAAAAAAAAAAAGTCCCAGCTAAGATGGCTTCATTGGTGAATTCTACCAAGCATTTAAAGAATTAATAACAATTCTTTACAAACTAATCCAAAAATCAGGAGAGAACACTTCACAACTCATTCTATGAGGCCAGTATTGCCCTGATATCAAACCAAAGTATTATAATAAAGAAAGCTATAAGCCAATATCTCTTATGAATATACCCCCAGAAATCTTCAACAAAATAGAAGCAAACAAAATCCAGCAACATGTAAAAAGGATTTACACCATGTTTAAGTGAAATTTATCCCAGGAATGCAAAGTTGACTGAACATCTAAAAATCAATTAACATAATATATCATATTCCTAGAATAATGGACAAAAATCACATGATAACCTCAATGGGCATAGAAAAAAACATTTTAAAAAGATTATTCACAATGACCCACTGGGGCTTATCCCAAGAGTTTATGGTTGGTTCAACATATAAAAACTAATCAGGAGTGAAGCCACTAAGATGGGACATAAGTCTTTCCTGACTTTGCTCCCTCTCACAAGAACAAATAACAACTATTACTGGACAAGACATCACAGAGAAAATCTTAGAACAGTGCAGTGAGGATGGAGCAGCCCCTTGCACCACAGAGAACAAGACAGACCACATTAGAATGGTAAGAGGAACGGCTACATGCTGACCACATTGCCCCTCCCCCAAGCTGACACAGCACCACACCAAGAGGTTTCCTCTGAGTCTACAGTTCTTCCAGTGGAAAGACAGCACTCAGGGTAGACATCCAGCATCCCCTGCATTGTGGGTCACTTCTTGGTATTCCCCACTCTGGTCTATCCTACAGGGATTATGGGGTAATTTGTGGGGCTTGACCACTATGAATCTGATTGTGATGGAGGAAAGGGGAGAGGCTAGCAACAACCAGAACTTGAATCTTTGTAGACCAAGTTCCTACCTGGAACACCCAAGTAGTGGCTCCAAACAGTGGCTTTGCTCATCTGCAAAGCCAAGTCAATGGCATAGTCTGACCAGGGAACTTGACAGGGTGCAGGTCTGCCTGATTTTGGTCCTAAAAGGAAGAGCATTCCCATCCTGGAGCCTGGTCTTCCCCGACTCAGGCAGGGTAGCTGAGTCATAGCCCAATCTACTGTTGAGCATAGCTCCCAGCCCCACCTGATCAGAAAGGCTGGTCAGAAGACCTGAAAACTACATAGTCCAACAACACTCAAGCAGAGTATGGCAGGCAGAACTGATCACCCACAGAGAAAACCTAGGGGCACCGTTCAGCCAGAAGACTTGACGAGGGGGTCAGCTGATTCAAGATGACAAATAAAGAGCCTTGCCTAGCTTGGAGTCAGTTTACCTGTTCTGCCCAGGCAGGGGAGTTAATTCTAGCTCCACCCTTTGCTAAGTATAGCTCCAGGACCCTCAAGACAAGAGACCCTGACCCAGAATACCTGAGAGCCTTCTTGGGGCTGGCCCTCCTGTTCTTCCCAGGCAGCGGAGCTAGTTAACAAGCCTGCTCACTGCTGAGTGTACCTCTCTGTCCTGCCCAACAAGAAAGCCTGGCCAAGACACCTGGAGAGCCCAACAATGGGTGGAGAGTCCAGCAGGCAGAATTGATCATCGACAGAGCAAAGCCAATGGTCCCATTCAGCCAGGGAACTTGACAGAGTGGGTTACCTTGAGTCAAGACCAAAAACAAAGAGCTTTACCAGCTTTGGAGCTGTTTCTCCAGCTACCCACAGGTAGGGAAATGAACTCATAGTCCTGTTCACAGCTCTCAGTCTGCCCAATCAAGGAACTTAATGAGAGTACACAGAAAGCTACACAGCTAATTCAACAGCCCCGTGCACAGTGGCACTCAAAGAGAGCACAACCCATGGCTTCCCCATCTGCAAAGCAAAACCACAGGACTCATCTGACCAGGGAATTCAGTGCACACTCTGGCATGATTCTGTTCCCCAAAGAATGAGCTGTATAGGCCCTTGGTGCTATCCTGCTGCCCTGCCAGGGCAGAGAATCAAATTCATAGCCTCACCAACTACTGAGTATAGTACCTAGATCTGACTATCTAGTAAGCCTGTCCAGAGAATACAGACAACTGCAGAGCTGTTATATCCTACAGCCTCACTTGGGTAGGAAACCAAGCCAGCAGTACTATACAACCATTCTCGGCCAGCTGCATCCCACCCAAACAAAAAGCTTGGTCAGTGGCCTCACCTAAAAATAGACCCTGATAGCAAGCTCTACCACCTGTCTGAGGACATAACCAGCAGACATATCCAGAAACCCAACCTGAGATGACTGGTGAAGAACTGTCTCTGCCAGAGAGAACCTGTAAAGTCTGAAAGACACAACTTACTCAAATGTGCAGATACCAAAGAATCAACAGTCATAAAATACCAGGTAAACACAATACCTTCAAAAGGAACTAATAAAACTCCAATAACTGTGCTAAAGAAATGGAAATCTTTGACTTTTCATACAAAGAATTCAGAATAATGTTCTTAGAGAAGTTTAGTGAACTACAGAAACATATGTACAAATGAAATTAGAAAAACAGAACATAAACAAAATGAATTACAAAGAAACAGAAACAATAAGAAAACAACAACAACAATTAACCTTAGAGATGCAAATTACAGTGACTGAAGAATTCAATAGAGAGCTTCAAAGGAAGACTTGATCACACAAAAGAAAGATTCAGTGACCTAGAAGACCGGGAAGACATTTTAAATTATCCAGTCAGAGAAGCAAAAACAAAAAAAGAATTTAAAAGAATGAAGAAAGCCCAAATAATTTATATGACACAATGAAAAAGAATATATTATGGGAATTCCAGAAGGAGAATATTTTGAAAGTAGCAAAAGAGAAGAGAGAAGTTATATACAAGGAAACCCCCATAAGACTAAAGGCAGATTTCTCAACAGAAACTTCAGCCTAGAAAAGAATGGGATGATATATTCAAAATATTGAGAGAAATAACCTGTCAGCCAAGAATTCTATATCTGACAATGCTATCCTTCAGAAATGAAGAAAAAATATTTTCTTGAATAAATGAAAGCTGAGGGATTTCACTAGACTTGCCTTAGAACAAAATGCTAGGGGGAGTTCTTTGAGTGGAAGTTAAAAGACACTAATTAACATCATAAAAATGTACAAAGGTAGCATAAAACTCACTGCAAGTGGTAAAGATATAGTCAAAGTTAGATTCTGTAATATGGTAATGGTAGTGCATAATTCACATACAACTGTAGTTTAAAAGTTAAAAAATAGAGACAGTAAAAATTAACCATAACTATAATAATTTGTTACTGGTTGTGTAATATAAAACTATGTAAAGTATAATGTCTATAGCCTAAAATGTCAGTTGGAGGAGAATTAAAAGTGTAAAGTGCAGCCATTATGGAAAACAGTATGGAGGTTCCTAAAAAACTAAAAATAGAACTAACACTCCTGTGTATATATCCAAAGAATATGAAAACACTAATTTGAAAAGATACATGCACTCCAATGTTCATAGCGGCATTATTTACATTAGCCAAGTTATGGAAACAACCTAAGTGTCCATGAACAGATGAATGGAAAAAGAAGATGTGGATGGAATGGAATATTAAAATGTAATATTACTCAGCCATAAAGAAGAATAAAATTCTGCCATTTGTAACAGCATGGATGGACCTAGAGAGTATTATGTTTAATGAAATGTCAGAAAGAGAAATACAAATAATCTATGTCATCACTTATATGTGGAATATAAAAAATAAAACAAATATATATAACAAAACAGAAACAGATTCATAGATAAAAAAGCAAACTAGTGGTTACCAATGGGGAGAGGAAAGGAGGTACAGGAAAAATAAGGGTATTAGATTAAGAGATACAAACTACTATGTATAAAACAGATAAGGAACAAGGATATATTGTACAGCACAGAGAAATATAGCCATTATTTTGTAATAACTTTAAATGGAGTACAATCTATAGAAATATTGAATCATGAGGTTGTACACCTGAAACTAATATAATACTGTAAATGATCTATACTTCAATAAAAAGTATAAAGTTTAGGAATGCTATTGAAGTTAAGTTGTTATCAATTAAAAATAGGGTGTTACAATTTTAAGATGTTTTATGTAAGTCTTATAGTAACCAGAATGGAAAGATCATGTAGTAATTACAAAAAAAGAACATAATAAATCAAGGCATACTGATACTAAAGGACATTAAAAAAAAACATCAGGATAAGAAACAAGGAACAATGGATCTACAAAACAGCCAGAAAATAATTAGCAACTGGCAATACTAAGTCCTTGATTATCAATAATGAATTTAAATGTAAATGGATTAAATTTCCAATCAAAAGAAACAGAATGGCTGAAAGGATGAAAGAACAAGATCCACTGATAACTTACAAGACCCTCAGTTTAGCCTTAGACACACACATAGACTTACAGTGAAGGGATAGGAAAAGACATTTCAAGCAAATGGTAAACAAAAGAAAGCAGGGGTAGCTATACTTATAATAGGAAAAGTAGACTTTAAAATGAAATTGGTAAAAGGGAAAATGAAAGTCATTATATAATGATAAAAGGTTCAACCTATCAAGAAACTATAATGATTATAAATATGTATGCACCCAACTTTGGAGCACCTACATATATAAAGCAAACACTAACAGAAGTAAAAGAAGAGATAAACAGCAATGCAAGAATAGTTGGGGACTTTAATACCCTACTTTCCAAAAGGAATAGGTCATTCAGGAAGAATATCAATATAGAAGCAGAGGATTTAACCAATACTGTAGACAAAATGGTTTTAACAGATATATACAGAATATTTCATTTGATAACAGAAATAAGCCAAAGCATTTATGGTCAACTAATATTTGGCAAGGGGGCCAAGAGTATGCAATGGAGAAAAGACAGTCCAATAAATGGTGCTTGGAAAATTGGATTTCACATGCAAAAGAATGAAACTAGACCCCTATCTAACACACTGACAAGAATTAACTGAAAATGGTCTTAAATGTAAAACCAGAAGCCATAAGACCCCTACAAGAAAATAGGAAAAATTCTCCTGACATGGATCTTGGCAACATTTTTTTTATGTATGACACCTAAAGCACAAGCAACAAAATAAAAAATAAACAAGTGGGACTACATCAAACTAAAAAGCTGCTGCACAGCAAAAGAATTATCCACAAAGTGAAAAGGCAAACTATGGAGTGGGAAAAAAATGTTTGTAAACCATATAGCTGAGAAGAGGTTAATACCCCTAGTGTATAAAGAACACATACAACTTAATAGCTAAAACCCAAGTAACCCAATTAAGGCATGGGCAAAGGACCCGAGTAGACATTTCTCCAAAGAAGATATATAAAAGCCCACCAGGTACATAAAAAAAATGCTCAACTTCACTAGTCATTAGGGAAATGCAAATTAAAACCAAAACAAGATATCACCTCAAGTCTATAAGAATGGTCATCATCAAAAAGCAAGAGCTAACCAAATGCTGGCATGGATGTGGAAAAAAAGGAACATTTGTGCAGTGCTGGAGAGATTGTAAATGGATACAACCTCTATAGAAAACAGTATGGAGTTTCCTCAAAAAATTAATAATAGAACTACCATATGATCCAGCAATTCCACTTATGGGAAAATGTCCAAAGGAAATGAAAACACTAAAATGAAAAGACACATTTACCCCATGTTCATAGCAGTAGTATTTACAGTAGTGAAGATATGAAAATTACTGGCTCATCTAAGACCTAAGATGGCGGCGCTTGCATAGGGTGTAATGGCTGCAGGCATACCAGATGTGGAAATGTGGCCAAAGAATGACTCTACTAAGGAATGCCCAAGAACTTACTGATATCTGTGTTGTGATTTCTAAAAACTTTAAAGAGTACAGCTGAAGCCCCCACTTCACCATATGCCACAATCTCTGTGCATTGAAGGCAGAGACCGCGGCAGCCTCCTTAAGGTCACTATGCCCTGGAGCTGCTGGCTGGAACCCCAGCCTCAGCCGCAACACCCCCACCACCAGTCCCCTTCTCCACCACCTCAGCCAGAGCCACCTCGCACACTGCATGGCCACCAAAGGTGGAGTGAGAGTGACTTGATGCCAGGAGGGAGACCCCAAAGGGGCCGCAGCCACAGGAGGCTGAGTCCTGGCTGCTGCAGGCCTTACCCAAGGCCTTCGAGTGTACCACTTATGCCATGTACCAGCTGAGAGTCATGTGCCTCCTGGACCCCATCCTGCCTTGTGTCGCTGACCCAGTCGCCCAGTTGACAGAATGAGGTGAAGACTGAAAATTGCTCAGCAAGACCAGGCATAGCAAGGGCCTCTTCTCTTGTAATTTCACTTGCCAGTGACCACAATCTTGATAATTCCGTGTGGCTGACAGGGTCTTGGTGCTCCATCCTGGTGTCAGGCTGGAGCCTCTGAGGTGGGAGAGCTGAGTTCAGTACACTGAACAATGAGAGACCTCCCAGCCCCACATAATATCATAGAGCAAGAACTCTCCCAGAGATCTCTGTCTCAAAGCTAAGACCCAGCTCCACACAACAGCCAGCAATCTCCAGTGCTGAACACACCATGCCAAACAACTAGCAAGACAGGAACACAAACCCACCCATTAGCCGAGATGTTGCCTAAAATCATACTAAGCTCATAGACATACCAAAACACACCACCAGACCTGGTCCTGCCAACAGAAAGACAAGATTCAGTCCCATGCACCAGAACACAGGCACCAGTCCCCTCCACCAGGAAGCCTACACAACCCACTGAACCAACATCACCCACTGGGGGCAGACACCAAAAACAACAGTAAATACGAACATGTAGCCTGAAAAAAGGAGACCCCAAACAGAGTAATATAAGCAAAATGAAAAGACAGAAAAACACACAGCAGATGAAGGAGCAAGATAAAAACCCACCATACCTAACAAATGAAGAGGAAGAAGACAGTCTACCGGAAAAAGAATTCAGAATAATGATAGTAAAGATGATCCAAAATCATAGAAACAGAATGGAGAAAGCGCAAGAAACATTTAACAAGGACCTAGAAAAACTAAAGATGAAACAAGCAATGATGAAAAACACAATAAATGAAATTAAAACTGCTCTGGAATGACCCAGCAATCCCACTACTGGGCATATACACTGAGAAAACCAAAATTCATAAAGAGTCATGTACCAAAATGTTCATTGCAGCTCTATTTACAATAGTACGGAGATGGAAACAACCTAAGTGCCCATCATTGGATGAATGGATAAAGAAGATGTGGCACATATATACAATAGAATATTACTCAGCCATAAAAAGAAACAAAATTGAGCTATTTGTAATGAGGTGGATAGACCTAGAGTCTGTCATACAGAGTGAAGTAAGTCAGAAAGAGAAAGACAAATACCGTATGCTAACGCATATATATGGAATTTAAGAAAAAAAATGTCATGAAGAACCTAGAGGTAAGACAGGAATAAAGACACAGACCTAATGGAGAATGGACTTGAGGATATGGGGAGGGGGAAGGGTGAGCTGTGACAGGGCAAGAGAGAGGCATGGACATATATACACTAACAAACGTAAGGTAGATAGTTAGTGGGAAGCAGCCGCATGGCACAGGGATATGGGCTCAGTGCTTTGTGACTGCCTGGAGGGGTGGGATAGTGAGGGTGGGAGGGAGGGAGACACAAAAGGGAAGAGATATGGGAGCATATGTATAAGTATAACTGATTCATTTTTTTATAAAGCAGAAACTAACACACCATTGTAAAGCAATTATACCCCAATAAAGATGTTAAAAAAAAAACTGCTCTGGAAGGGATCAATAGCAGAATAACTGAGGCAGAAGAACAGATAAGTGACATGGAAGATAAAATAGTGGAAATAACTATTGCAGAGCAGAATAAAGATAAAACAATGAAAAGAACTGAGGACAGTCTCAGAGACTTCTGGGACAATATTAAATGCACCAACATTCGAATTATAGGAGATCCAGTAGAAAAAGAGAAAAAAAAGGGACTGAAAAAATATTTGAAGAGATTATAGTTGAAAAATTCCCAATTATGGGAAAGGAAATAGTTAATCAAGTCCAGGAAGCACAGAGAGTCCCATACAGGATAAATCCAAGAAGAAACATGCCAAAACACATATTAATCAAACTGTCAAAAATTAAATACAAAGAAACCATATTAAAAGCAGCAAGGGAAAAACAACAAATAACACACAAGGGAATCCCCATAAGGTTAACAGCTGATCTTTCAGCAGAAACTCTGCAAGCCAGAAGGGAGTGGCAGGACATATTTAAAGTGATGAAGGAGAAAAACCTACTACCAAGATTACTCTACCCAGCAAGGATCTCATTCAGATTTGATGGAGAAATTAAAACCTTTACAGACAAGCAAAAGCTGAGAGAGTTCAGCACAACCAAACCAGCTTTACAACAAATGCTAAAGGATCTTCTCTAGGCAAGAAACACAATAGAAGGAAAAGACCTACAACAACGAACCCAAACCATTTAAGAAAATGGAAATAGGAACATACATATCAATAATTACCTTAAATGTAAATGGATTAAATCCTCCCACCAAAAGACACAGACTGGCTGAATGGATACAAAAACAAGACCTATATATACGCTGTCTACAAGAGACCCACTGCAGACCTGGATACACATACAGACTGACAGTGAGGGGATGGAAAAAGATATTCCATACAAATGGAAACCAAAAAAAAGCTGGTGTAGCAATTCTCATATCAGAAAAAATAGACTTTAAAATAAAGACTATTAGAAGAGACAAAGAAGCACACTACATAATGATCAAGGGATCAATCCAAGAAGAAGATATAACAATTGTAAATATTTATGCACCCAACATAGGAGCACCTCAATACATAAGGCAAATACTAACAGCCATAAAAGGGGAAATTGACAGTAACACATTCATAGTACGGGACTTTAACACCCCACTTTCACCAATGGAGAGACCATCCAAAATGAAAATAAATAAGGAAACATAAGCTTTAAATAATACATTAAACAAGATGGACTTAATTGATATTTATAGGACATTCCATCCAAAAACAACACAATACACATTTTTCTCAAGTGCTAATGGAACATTCTCCAGGATTGCTCATATCCTGGGTCACAAATCAAGCCTTGGTAAATTTAAGAAAATTTAAATTGTATCAAGTATCTTTTCCGACCACAATGCTATGAGACTACATATCAATGACAGGAAAAGATCTGTAAGGAAATACAAACACATGGAGACTAAACAATACACTACATAATAATGAAGTGATCACTGAAGAAATCAATGAGAAAATCAAAAAATGCCTAGAAACAAATGACAGTAGAGACAGGACCCAAAATCTATGGGATGCAGCAAAAGCAGTTCTAAGAGGGAAGGTTATTGCAATACAATCCTACCTTAATAAACATGAAACATATCGAATAAACAACCTAACCTTGCACATAAAGCAATTAGAGAAAGAAGAACAAAAAAAAAAAACCCAAAATTAGCAGAAAGACAGAAATCATAAAGATCAGATCAGAAATAAATGAAAAAGAAATGAAGGAAATTATAGCAAGATCAATAAAACTAAAACTTGGTTCTTTGAGAAGATAAACAAAATTGATTAACCATTAGCCAGACTCATCAACAAAATAAGGGTGAAGACTCAAACCAATAGAATCAGAAATGAAAAAGGAGAAGTAACAAATGACACTGCAGAAATAACAAAGATCCTGAGAGAATACTACAAACAACTCTATGCCAATAGAATGGACAACCTGGAAGAAATGGACAAATTCTTAGAAATGCACAACCTGCCAAGACTGAATCAGGAAGAAATAGAAAATATGAACAGACCAATCTCAAGTACTGAAATTGAAACTGTGATTAAAAATCTTCCAAAAAACAAAAGCCCAGGACCAGATGGCTTCACAGGCGAATTTTATCAAACATTTAGTGAAGAGCAAACCTACCCTTCTCAAACTCTTCCAAAGTATAGCAGAGGGAGGAACACGCCCAAACTCATTCTACAAGGCCACCATCACCCTTATACCAAAACCACACAAGGATGTCACAGAGAAAAAAAACTACAGGCCAATATCACTGATGAACATAGATGCAAAAATCCTCAACAAAATACTAGCAAACAGAATCCAAAAGCACATGAAAAGGATCATACACCATGATCACGTGGGGTTTATTCCAGGAATGCAAGGATTCTTCAGTATATGCAAATCAATCAATGTGATACACCTTATTAAAAAATTGAAGGAACAAAACCATGTGATCATCTCAATAGATGCAGAGAAAGCTTTCAACAAAATTCAACACCCATTTATGATAAAACCCTCCAGAAAGTAGACATAGAGGGAACTTTCCTCAACATAATAAAGGCCATATATGACAAACCCACAGCCAACATCATCCTCAATGGTGAAAAACTGAAAGCATTTCCACTAATATCAGGAACAAGACAAGGTTGCCTACTCTCACCACACTTATTCAACATAGTTTTGGTAGTTTCAGCCACAGCAATCAGAGAAGAAAAGGAAATAAAAGGAATCCAAATCGGAAAAGAAGTAAAGATGTAACTGTTTTCAGATGACATTATACTATTAGACAATGCTAAAGATGCTACCAGATAAATAGTAGAGCTAATCAATGAATTTGGTAAAGTAGCAGGATAAAAATTAATGCACAGAAATCTCTGGCATTCCTATACACTAATGATGAAAAATCTGAAAGTGAAATCAAGAAAACACTCCCATTTACCACTGAAATAAAGAGAATAAAATATCTAGGAATAAATCTACCTAAGGAGACAAAAGACCTGTATGCAGAAAATTATAAGACACTGATGAAAGAAACTAAAGATGATACAAATAGATGGAGAGAAATACCATGTCCTTGGATTGGAAGAATCAACATTGTGAAAATGACTCTACTACCAAAAGCAATCAACAGATTCAATGCAATCCCTATCAAACATATCATAACACTGGCATTTTTCACAGAACTAGAACAAAAAATTTCACAATTTGTATGGAAACACAAAAGACCCTGAATAGCCAAAGCAATCTTGAGAATGTAAAACGGAGCTGGAAAAATCAGGCTTCCTAACTTCAGGCTATATTGCACAGCTACAGTAATCAAGACAGTATGGTACTGGCACAAAAACAGAAATATACATCAATGGAACAGGAGAGAAAGCCCAGAGATAAACGCATGCACATATGGTCATCTTATCTTTGATAAAGGAGGCAGGAATGTCCAGTGGAGAAAGAACAGCCTCTTCAATAAGTGGTGCTGGGAAAACTGGACAGGTACATGTAAAAGTATGAGATTAGATCACTCCCTAACACCATACACAAAAATACACTCAAAATGGGTTAAAGACCTAAATGTAAGGCCAGAAACTATCAAACTCTTAGAGGAAAACATAGGCAGTACACTCTATGACATAAATCACAGCAAGATCCTTTTTGACCCACCTCCTAGAGAAATGGAAATAAAAACAAAAATAAATAAATGGGACCTAATGAAACTTCAATGCTTTTGCACAGCAAAGGAAACCATAAACAAGACCAAAAAAACAACCCTCAGAATGGGAGAAAATATTTGCAAATGAAGCAACTGACAAAGGATTAATCTCCAAAATTTACAAGCAGCTCATTCAGCTCAATAACCAAAAAACAAACAACCCAATCCAAAAATGGGCAGAAGACCTAAATAGACATTTCTCCAAAGAAGATATACAGACTGCCAACAAACACATGAAAGAATGCTCAACATCATTAATTATTAGAGAAATGCAAATCAAAACTACAATGAGACATCATCTCACACCAGTCATAATGGCCATCAACAAAATATCTATAAACAATAAATGCTGAAGAGGGTGTGGAGAAAAGGGAACACTCTTGCACTGCTCGTGGGAATGTGTATTGGTACAGCCACTATGGAGAACAGTATTGATGTTCCTTAACAAACTACAAATAGAAATACCATATGACCCAGCTATCTCACGAGTGGGCATATACCCTGAAAAAGCATAATTCAAAAAGAGTCATGTACCAAAATTTTCATTGCACCTCTCTTTACAATAGCCAGTAGATGGAAACAACCTAAGTGCCCATCATCGGATGAATGGATAAAGAAGTTGTGGCACATATATACAATGGAATATTACTCAGCCATAAAAAGAAACAAAATTGAGCTATTTGTAATGAGGTGGATAGACCTAGAGTCTGTCATACAGAGTGAAGTAAGTCAGAAAGAAAAAGACAAATACCGTATGCTAACACATATATATGGAATTTAAGAAAAAAAATATCATGAAGAACCTAGGGGTAAAGCAGGAATAAAGATGCAGACCTCCTAGAGAACCGATTTGAGGTTATGGGGAGGGGGAAGGGTGAGCTGTGACAGTGCGAGAGAGAGGCATGGGCATATACACACTAACAAACGTAGTAAGGTAGATAGCTAGTGGGAAACAGCTGCATGGCACAGGGATATTGGCTCGGTGCTTTGTGACAGCCTTGAGGGGTGGGATAGGGAGGGTGGGAGGGAGGGAGATGCAAGAGGGAAGACATATGGGAACATATGTTATGTATGACTGATTCACTTTGTTATAAAGCAGAAACTAACACACCATTGTAAAGAAATTATACCCCAATAAAGATGTTAGGAAAAAAAAAAAAAAAAGAAAATGTGGCACATATATACAATGGAATATTACTCAGCCATAAAAAGAAATGAAGTTGAGTTTTTTGTAGTGAGGTGGATGGACCTAGAGTCTGTCATACAAAGTGAAGTAAGTCAGAAAGAGAAAGACAAATACCATATGCCAACACATATATATGGAATCTAAAAAAAAAATGTCATGAAGAACCTAGGTGTAAGATGGGAATAAAACACAGACCTACTAGAGAATGGACTTGAGGATATGGGGAGGGGGAAGGGTAAGCTGTGACAAAGTGAGAGAATGGCATTGAGTTATACATACTACCAAACGTAAGGTAGATAGCTAGTGGGAAGCAGCTGCATAGCACAGGGAGATCAGCTCAGTGCTTTGTGACTACCTGGAGGGGTGGGATAGGGAGGGTGGGAGGGAGGAAGTCGCAAGAGGCAGGAGATATGGGAATATATGTATATGTATAACTGATTCACTTTGTTATAAAGCAGAAACTAACACACCATTGTAAAGCAATTATACTCCAATAAAGATGTAAAAAAAAAAAATCTTCCAACAAACAAAAGTCCAGGACCAGATGGCTTCACAGTGAACTTCTATGAAACATTTAGAGAAGAATTAACACCTATCCTTTTCAAAGTCTTCCAAAATACAGCAGAAGGACGAACACTCCCAAACTCATTCTATGGGGCCACCATCACCCTGATACCAAAGCCAATCAAAGATGTCACAAAAAATGAAAACTACAGGGTAATAACACTGAGGAATATAGATGCAATCCTCCTCAACAAAATACTAGCAAACAAAATCCAGTAGCACATTAAAAGGATCATACAGCATGATCAAGTGGGGTTTATCCCAGGAATGCAAGGATTCATCAATATAAGCAAATCAATCAGTGTGATAAACCATATAAAAAAACAGAAGGATAGAGCTTCCCTGGTAGGGTAGTGTTTGAGAGTCCACCTGCCGATGCAGGGGACATGGGTTCGGGCCCCAGTCTGGGAGGATCCCACATTCCATGGAGTGGCTGGGCCCGTAAACCATGGCTGCTGAGCCTCCGCGTCCGGAGCCTGTGTTCCACAACGGGAGACACCACAACAGTGAGAGGCCCGCATACCGAAAAAAAAAAAAAAAAAAAAAGGAAGGATAAAATCTTTTGATAATCTCAGTAGATGGAGCAAAAGGTTTTGACAAAATTCAACACCCATTTATGTTAAAAACTCTTTAGAAAGTAGTCATAGAGGGAACCTACCTCAACATAATAAAGGCCATATATGACAATCCTTCAGCCAGCATCATTCTCAATGGTGAAAAACTGAAACCATTTCCTTTAAGGTCTGGAACAAGACAAGGTTTCCCACTGTCACCACTATTATTCAACATAGTTTTGGAAGTTATAGCCAAAGCAATCAGAGAAGAAAAAGAAATAAAATGCATCCAAATTGGAAAAAAAAAAAGTAAAGCTGTCACTCTTTGCAGATGACATGACACTATACCTAGAGAATCCTAAAGATTCTACCAGAAAACTACTAGAGCTGATCAATGAATTTGGTAAAGTAGCTGGATACACAATTAATGTACCGAAATCTCTTGCATTCCTATAAACTAATGATGAAAAATCTGAAAGAGAAATTAAGGAATCACTCCCATTTACCATTGCAATTAAAAGAATAAAATACCTAGGAATAAATCTACCTAAGGAGACAAAAGACCTGTATGCAGAACACTATAAGACACTGATGAAAGAAATTAAATACAATACAAACAGATGAAGAGATATATCATGTTCTTGGACTGGAAGAATCAACATTGTGAAAATGATTATGCTACCCAAAGCAATCTACAGATTCAGTGCAATCTTTATCAAACTACCAATGGCATTTTTCACAGAACTAGAACAAAAAATTTCACAATTTGTATGGAAACTCAAAAGATCCTGAATATCCAAAGCAATCTTGAGAGAAAAAAACTGGAGGTGGAGGAATCAGTCTCCATGACTTCTTACTATATTGCAAAGCTATGTATTCAAGACAGTATGGCTCTGGCACAAAAACAGAAATATAGGTCAGTGGAACAGGATAGAAAGCCCAAAAGTAAATCCAGGCACATATGGTCATCTTATTTTTGATAAAGGAGGCAAGAATATACAATGGAGAAAGGACAGCATCTTCAATAAGTGGTGCTGGGAAAACTGGACAACTTTATGTAAAAGAATGAAATTAGAACACTTCCTAACACCACCCACAAAAATAAACTCTAAATGGATTAAAGACCTAAATGTAAGGCCAAGCCCTATTAATCTCTTAGAGGAAAGCGTAGGCAAAACACTCTATGAGATAAATCACAGCAATATCCTTTTTGACTCACCTCCTAGCGAAATAGAAATAAAACCAAAAATTAACAAATGGAACCTCATGAAATTTAAAGGCTTTTGCACAGCAAAGGAAACCATAAACAAGACAAAAAGAGAATATTCAGAATGAGAGAAAATATTTGCAAATGAAGCAAGTGACAAAGGATTAATCTCCAAAATATACAAGCAACACATGCAGCTCAATATCCAAAAAACAAACGACCCAATCCAAAAATGAGCAGAAGACCTAAATAGACATTTCTCCAAAGAAGATATACAGATTGCCAGCAAGCACATGAAAGAATGCTCAACATCACTAATCATTAGAGAAATGCAAATCAAAACTACAATGAGGTAATACCTCACACCAGTCAGAATGGCCATCATCAAAAAATCTACAAACAATAAATGCTGGAGAGGGTGTAGAGGAAAGGGAACCCTCTTGCACTGTTTGTGGGAATGCAAATTGATATGTTCACTATGGAGAACAGTATGGAGGTTCCTTAGAAAACTAAAAATAGAACTACCATATGACCCAGCAATCCTACTACTGGGCATACACCCTGAGAAAACCATAATTCAAAAACAGACATGTACCACAATGTTCATTGCAACACTATTTACATTAGCCAGGACATGGAATCAACGTAAATGTACATTGACAAATGAATGGATAAAGAAGTTTTGGTATATAAATACAATGGAATATTACTCAGCCATAAAATGAAATGAAATTGAGTTATTTGCAGTGAGGTAGATGCACCTGGAGTCTGTCATACAGAGTGAAGTGTGTCAGAAAGAAACAACAAATACTGTATGGTAATACATATGTATGAAATGTAAATAAAAAGTGATTCTGATGAAGCTAGGGGCAGGAGAAGAATAAAGACACAGACTTAGAAAATGGACCTGAAGATATGGCATGGGGCAGGGGAAGGGTAAGTCGGGATGAAGTAAGAAAGTAGCATGGACAGATATACACTACCAAATATAAAATAGATAGCTAGTGGGAAGCAGCTGCATAGCACAGTGAGATCAGCTCAGTGCTTTGTGACCACCTAGAGGGTTGGAATAGGGAGGGTTGGAGGGAGACACAAGAGGGAGGGGATATGGGGATATATGTGTATACATAGATGAATCACTTTGTTAATTTGTTAGCAGAAGCTAACACAACATTGTAAAGCAATTATACTCCAAAAAGATGTTAAAAAATAAATAAATTACAGATTTATTTTTAAAAAAATGGAAATAACCTAACTGTCAGTTGATGCATGAATGGGTAAAGCAGGTGTGGTATATATATACCATAGAATATTATTCAGACATAAAAAAAAACAAGGAAACCATATAATTTGTAACACCATGTAGGTACCTGAAGGCATTATGCTAAGTGAAATAAGTCAGAGAATGAAATGCTGTATAATCTCACTTATATGTGGAAACTACAAAATAAAAAAAATCACCAAATTCATAGAAAAAGAGATTAGACTTGTGTTTACCAAAGTTGGAATGTGGGAGGAGGGAGAAATGGAGGAAGGTGGTCAAAAGTTACAAACTTCCAGTTATAAGATAAATAAATACTAGGGATGTAATGTACAACATCATGATGATAGTTAACATTGATGTATTATAAAGATGTAAGTTGTTAAATAGTCATAAGAGTTGTCACCATAAGAAATATTTTTATTCTATTTATATGAGAATATGGATGTTAGCTGAATCTATTATGATAATTATTTCACAATATATGTAAATCAAACCATCATGTTCTAAGCCTTAAACTTATACAGTGATGTGTGTCCCTTAAAAAATTAAATAATTTAACTTGCTTCATTTTAAATTAACAAATGTTTTTATCATGAATGGGTGTTCAGTTTTGTTAAATGTTTTTTTCTGTGTCTATTGAGATGTTCACATGATTCTTTTTTTTCATTTTATTAATGTATGGTAACAATATGTTGATTAACACCAATATATTGATGTTAAATACGTTGAATATGTTGAACATAGGATATGTTGAATATAATTGTTGAATATGTTGAACAAGGATATGTTGAAATATCCTTGCATCCCAGGGATAATTCCCACTTGATCATGGTGAATCATAATTTTAATATATTGCTGAATTCAGTTTTCTATTATTTTATTGATAATTTTTGCATTTATATTCATCTGGGATATTGGCCTGCAGTTTTCTTTTCCAGCAGTATCCTTTTTTCTGGTTTTAGTATCAGGACAATACTGCTTTCTTAAAATGAGTTTGTGGGTATTCTCTACTCTATGATACTTTTGGAAGAGTTTGAGACAGATAGGAGTTAATGCTTTTTTTAATGTTAGGTAAAATTCACTGGAGAAGCCAAATGGTCCTGGGCCTTTATTCATTGAGAGATTTTTGATTACTGATTCAATCATTTTATTAGCAATTGATCTTTTCAGATATCTTTCTCTTCCTGATTCAGTCTTGGCAAGTTGTATGTTTGTAAGAATTTTTCCATTTCTACGTTATGCAATTTTTTGTGTATACTTGTTCATAGTAGCCTCATGATCCTTTGTATTTCTGTAGTATCAATAGTAATGTTTCCTTTTTCAGTTATAATTTTGTTGATTTGGTTTCTCTCTCTTTTATCCTTGTGTAGTATAGCTAAAGGTTTCTCAAATTTGTTTGACTTTTCAAAGAACTCTCTCTTGATTTTTTTAATATTTATTTTTTCCTGCTCTCTACTTCATTTATTTCTGATCTTATATTGATTATTTCTTTCCATCTACTACCTTTTGGCTCAGTTTGTTTTTCATTTTCTAGTTCCTTGAGGCATAGAATTAGATTGTTTACTTGCAATCTTAATTGCTTCTTAATATGTAGACATTTATTGCTATGAATTTCCCTCTTAGAACTGCTTTTGCTGAATCCCACAAGTGCTAGTATGTTGTGTTTCCATTTTAGTTTGTCTTGAGAAACTTATTTCCCTTTTAATTACTTCTCTGATTCTTTGGTTATTCAGGAGAGTTGTTTAATTTCATTTTGTTCTTAAATTTTCCAGTTTTCCTCTTGTTATTGATTTCTAGTTTCATGCCATTGTGGTCAGAGAATACTTGGTATGATGTAAATCTTCTTGAATGTGCTAAGACTTGTTTTGTGGCCTAACATATGGTCTATCCTAGAAAATGTTCTATGTGTGCTTGAGAAGAATGTGTACTCTGCTGTTGTTAGAATGTTCTGTGTATATCTGTTAGGTTTATTTGGTATAGTATTGTTCATGTGCACTGTTTTCTTATTGTTTCTCTCTCTGGATGCTATATCCATTGCTGAGAGTGAGGTATAAAATCCCTAACTATTATTTTATTACTGTTTATTTCTTCTTCAGCTCTGTTAGTTTGTCCTTTATATATTTAGATGCTCTAATGTTGGGTTCATACATATTTACAACTGTTCTATCTTCTTGATGGATTGACCCTTTTATCATTATATGACACTCTTTGTCTCCTTTTACCATTTTCACTTTAAAGTCTATTTTGTTTGATATAAGTATTGCTACCTGTGCTTGCTTTTGGTTACTATTTGCTTAAAATGTCTTTTCTCCATCTGTTCTCTGTTAATCTATGTGTGTCTTTAAGTCTAAAGTGAGCCTCTTGTAGGCAGCATATTATTGGATCTTGTTCTTTCATTCATTCAGACTTTCCATGTCTTTTAATTGAAGAATTTATTCTGTTTATATTAAAAATAATTATTAATAGGTAAGCACTTACTATTGCCATTTTCAAAATTGTTTTCTGAATATTTTGTCGATCCATTGTACCTTGTATTTTATGCTGCTGTCTTTTTTGTGTTTTTGTCTCATTTGATATCAGCATGCTTTGAATTCTTTATCATGTTCTTTTGTGTAATTACTACAGGATTTACCCTCGTGCTGAACATGAGGCTTACTTAAAATATCTTAAATATATAATGCCTTATTTTAAACTGATAAACTTAACTTTAATAGAATTTCTTAATTTTACACTTTTAATACTCTTTCCCTTTACATTTCATATGGTTGTTGTTACAATTTACAAGTTTTTTTAATATTGTGTAACTAATAACATAGTATTGCAGTTATGTTTACTTTGGCTATGTTTTTAACTTTTAAACTAGTTGTAAGTAAATTATGCACTGCTATTACCATATTGCAGGCTATAACTATGACTATTTATTTAATATTGCCAGTGAGATTTATGCTACCTTTTTATGTATGTTCTTAATTAGTGTCTGTTTACTTCCACTCAAAGAACGCTAGCATTTCTTGTAAGGCAGGTGTGGTGGTAATGAACTCCACTGGCTTTCATTTGTTCTGGAAAGTCTTTATGCCTCCTTTGTTTCAGATGGACATCTTTGCTGGTATAGGATTCTTGGTTGACTTATTTTATTTCAATATTTTGAATATGTCATCCCAGTCTCTCCAGGCCTGAACAATTTTTGTTGAAAAATCTACCAATAGTTGTATGAGTATTCTTTTTTATGTAACTACTCTCTTTTTTCTTGTGCTCTAAAATTCTATCTTTGCCTTTGACTTCCATGAATTGAATCATAATGTTTCTTACTGTGGTCCTATTCAGGTTCAACCTGTTTGAGATTCTTTGGGCCTCATGCCTCTGGCTGTCCTTTCCTCTCCTCAGGGTTGGGAAATTTTGAACCATTATTGTTATGAATATATTTTCTGTCCCTGTATCTTTCCCTTATCCTTCTGGAATTCTCATGATATGAATATTTTGCTTTTCATCATATCCCATAATTCCCATCAGCTTTTTTCACTCTTTTTCATTCTTTTTTCTTTTTGCTCCTCTGGGTAATTTCCATTGTCCTGTCCTCCAGGTCACTGAATGTTTCTTCTTTATCTTCAAATCTATTTTTTTAACCTCTACTGAATTTTTCACTTCAGTTATTTTATTTTTCAACTCTAGGATTTCTGTTTGTTTGTTTGGTTTTTTTTTTTTTTTTGATGCTGTTATTTCCTCATTGAACTTGTTTTGTTTATACATTATTTCCCTTATTTCATTAAGTTGTTTCTCTGTGGTTTTGCACAGTACATTAAACTTCCTTAAGATATCACTGAATTATTTCTGACAGTTCATAGGTCTTTATTTCTTTAGGGTCAGTTATGGAGCTATATTATTTTCCTTTGGTGATGTCACATTTACCTAATTTTTTAGTGATCCTTGATTCCTTAAGATGGTATCTGTGCATTTGAGTAAGTGGTTTCCTCTCTCAGACTTTAAAGTTTCTCTTTGGCAGAGATAGTTCTTCACCCATTAACTCAGGTTGGATTTCTGGGCATGTCTGCTGGTAATGTCCTTGAGCAAGTGGGACTTTTATCAGGGTCTATTTTTTGGGCAAGGTCACTGTCCGAGAGCTCTGAGGACAGAGATACAGGTGTGTGCCACTGGTTCAGAATAGTTGGATAGAACCACTGGCTTGGTTTCCTACCTATGTGAGGCTATAGAAAGTGCTCTGCAGTTGCTTGGACTCTTTGTTCAGGTTAACTAAGTGTTTAGGTCTGGGATTTATATTCCAGTGTAAGCATGGCTACGAATTTGATTCCCTGCCTTGTCAGGGCAGGAGAAAAGGCCCCACAATTTGCATATCACCTTGTTTGAGGACCAAAATCAGGCAAGACTATGTTCTGATTTCTGTGGCCATACAGGGCTACAGATTTTCTTCTGCAGCTAGAGAAAGCCATGGCTGTGCTCTCTATTTAAGTTCTACTGTAAGCAGGCTGTTGGATGGGCTATATACCTTCTCATGTGCACTGGGTTAGGTTCCCTCTTCAGTTGGACTGAAGGTTATATTCAGAAATGGATGGGGCTGTGAATTATTTTCCCTGCCTAGGCTAAGCAAAAGAATCATCTCCAAGGTCAGAAAGCCTCTTTGTTTGTTGTCTTAACCAAAGCCAACCCATACCCCAAGTTCCCTTACTGAACAGGACCACTGATGTTGTTCTGCCAACTATTGGCTCTATCTGCCCACCTCTTACCTCAAGTGTTACTGAGCCTCACAGCTTCCAAGAGTTGTCACCAGCCCTTCTGGGCAGACGGGGCCAGAAGGCACTCTCCACAGCAGGTGTGTCAGCAAAACTCCTCTTTGAGAATCCAAATCAGGCAGATCTTTACCCCACCATGTTCCATGGTCAGAATGTAGCCCCAACTTGGTTCCACAGATGAGCAGAGCTGCTGGGTGGGATTACTATTTGGTCCTTCATATGAGCAAAGCTGCTGGTTGGGATTACTATATAGCAAATATACTATCATATTTGCAAGTATGAATGCAGTCTTCCAAGATCTGTATGTTGGTTTTTGCAAGCTTCTCCTCCCATCACATTCAGATTCCCAGTGGTCAAGCCACACAGATTCCCCTGAGAACGTCCATGTTGCAGAGTAGTTGCTCCTTCAAAGTGCTGAAGAATGCTGGGGGTGGGCTGGTTGTCCCCCTATTTTCTCTCTTCCCACTAGAGGAACCAAAGGCTCAGCTGAGACCTGTCCACATGGTGCTTTGCTGGCCTGGGTGAGAGACAATGCAGTCTATATGTAGCTCCTTCTCTTACCCTTCTAATGCAGTCTGTCTTGGTCTCTGTGGTGCAGCAGCATGATTCATCCTTATCTCCATGTTCAAGGATTCTCTCAGTAGTGTCTTATTCTTGAGTTGCTAGGTGTTGTTAGTTTTCATTTCTTGTTAGTTGTTTTTGTTGTGAGGGGAAGTGAAGTCAGGAACAAACTATTTTGCCATATGGGTGACATCAGAATCCTCATGGTAAAAACTTTTAGCAAATTAGATATAGAACGAACACACTTAAACATAAAGAGACCATATATGAAAAGCCTACAGCTAACATTATACTCAATGGTGAAAGGTTGAAAGCCTTACTTTTCAGATCAGGAATAAGACAATGATGTTGACTCTCATCACTCTTATTCAAGCTAGTACTGGAAGTCCTAGCCAGAGTAATAGGGCAAGAAAAAAAAGATAAAAGACATCACAAGTGGAAAGGAAGAGGAAAGGAAGAAATAAAATTGTATCTATTTTCACATGACAAAATTTTATGTATAGAAAATCCTAGAGCCCACCAAAAAACTGTTGGAGTTAATTCATGAATTCAGTAAAGTAGACTGAGACAACATTAACATATAAAAATCAGTAACATTTCTATACACTAACAATTGAATTATCTGAAAAAGAAAATAATCCCATTTACAATAGCATTGAAACAATAAAATAGGGCTTCCTTGGTGGTGCAGCAGTTGAGAATCTGCCTGCCAATGCAGGGGGCACAGGTTCGAGCTCTGGTCTGGGAAGATTCCACATGCCATGGAGCAACTGGGCCCTTGAGCCACAATTACTGAGCCTGTGCATATGGAGCCTGTGCTCCACAACAAGAGAGGCTGCGATAGTGAGAGGCCCACACACTGCAATGAAGAGTGGCCCCTGCTTGCCACAACTAGAGAAAGCCCTTGCACAGAAATGAAGAACCAACAAAGCCATAAATTAATTAATTAATTAATTAATTTAAAAAAAACAATAAAATACTTAGGAATGTATTAAACCAAGGAGGTGAAAGATGTCTACTCTGAAAACTACAGGACATTAATGAAAGAAATAGAAGACACAGATAAGCAAAACAGTATCCTGTGTTCATGGATTGGAAAAAATAATATTGTTAAAATGTCAGTACTACTCAAAGCCATCTATAGATTCAATGCAATCCCTATCAAGATTCCAATAGCATTTTTTATAGAAGTAGAAAATAATCCCAAAATTCATGTGGAACCACAAAAGACTCCAAATGGCCAAAACAATTCAGAGAAAGAGCAAGGCAGTAGGTATCACAGTCCCTGATTTCAATCTATATTAAAAAGCTACAGTAATCACTATGGAAAACAAGATGGAGGATCCTCAAAAAATTAAAAATAGAACTACCATATGATCTAGCAATTCCACTTCTGGGTATTTTGCTGAGTAAAACAAAAACATTATTTCAAAAATATATATGCACCCCTATGTTCATTGCAGCATTATCCGCAATAGCCAAGATATGGAAGCTACCTAAGTGCCCATCAATAGATGATTGAATAAAGAGAAATCTGATACACACACACACACACACACACACACTGTAATATTACTCAGCCATAATAAAGAATGAAATCTTGCCATCTGTGACATGGATGGACCTAGAGGACATTATGCTAAGTGAAATAAGTCAGACAGAGAAAGACAAATATCACATGATTTCACTTATATGTGGAATCTAAAAAACAAAACAAATGAACAAACATAACAAAACAGAAACAGAGCCATAGAGATAGAGAACAAATAGGTGGTTGCTGGGTGGGTGGGGAATGAGTGAAATAGGTGAGAGTTAAGAGGTACAAACTTCCAGTTGCAAAATAAATGAGTCAGGGGGAAGAAATGTTCAGCTTAGGGAATATAGTCAATAATCATGTAATATCTTTGTATGGTGACATGGTAACTAGACTTATCATGGTGATCATTTTGTAATGTATGGAAATATCAACTCACTATGTTTTATACCTGGAACTCACATAGTGTTGTAGGTCAATTATGCTTCAACCAACAAATAAGCAAGCTCATAGAAAGAGATCAGATTTGTGGTTACCAGAGTCAGGGAAGGGGAGAAGGAGAATTGGATGAAGGTGGTCCAAAAGGTGCCAACTTCCAGTTATAAGATAAATAAGAACTAGGGATATGATGTACAACATGATTAATATAATTAATACTGCTGTATGCTATATATGAAAGTTGTTAAGAGAATAAATCCTGAGTTCTCATCACAAGGAAAAACACTTTGTTCTTTTTTTAAATCTGTGGCTATATGATATGATGGTAATCATTTCATGATGTATGTAAGTCAAAACATTAAGCTGTACACATTAAAACTTATATGGTGCTGTATGTCAATTGTATCTCAATAAAACTGGAAGGAAAAAAGCGATAGTAATCAAAACAGCATGGTACTGGCATAAAAACAGATGCATAGACCAATGGAGCAGAATCAAAAGCTCAGAAATGAACCAATCCATATATGTTCAACTAATATTTAACTATGAAGACAAGATCACTCAGTGGAGAAAAGACAATCTCTTCAATAAATGGTGCTGGGAAAACTGGATATTCACATGCAAAAGAATGAAACTAGACCACTATCTTACATTACTCCCCCAAATTAAGTGAGAATGGATTAAGGACTTAAATATAAGACTAGAAACCATAAGACCCCTAGAAGAAAACAGAAAAACAATCTCCTTGACATGGATCTTCACAATGATTTTTTTTGTATATGACACCTAAAGCACAAGCAACAAAATCAAAAATAGACAAGTGGAGCTACATCAAACTAAAAAGCTTCTGCACAGCGAAAGAAATGATTGATAAAATGTAAGGACAATCTATGGAATTAGAAAAAATATTTGCAAGCCATGTATCTGGTTAGAGGTTAATATCCAAAATATATTAAAAAATTCGTACAACTCAATAGCAAAAAACAAATAATCCAATTTAATAATCCAATTAAAATATCAATAGATATTTTCCAAAGAAGATAAATGAATAGCCAGCAGGTATATGGAATGTGCTCAGCATCACTAATCATAAGGTAAATGGAAATTAATCTCACAATGAGGTATCACCTCATGCTTGTTATAATGCCTATCATCAAAAAGACAAGAGATTAAAAATGCTGTCAAAGATGTGCACACTGTTGGTGGGATTGTAAATTGGTATTGGCACTACACAAAACAGTATTAAGGATCCTCAATAATTTAAAAATAAAACTACCATATAATCAAGCAACTTCACTTCTGGGAATATATCTAATGGAAATGAAAACTCTAACTTGAAAAGATATTTGCACGCTCATATTCATAGCAGCATTATTTACAATAGCCAAGACATGGAAACAACCTAAGTGCCCATCAACAGATTAATGGATAAAGAAGTTGTGAAATATATATAGAATTGAATATTATTCAGCCATAAAAAAGAATGAAATCCTGCCATTGGCAGTAACATGAATGGACCTCAAGGGCATTATGCTACATGAAATAAGTCAGACAAAGAAAGACAATTAGTTGTATGATCTCATATGTGAGATCTAAAACAAATGAACAGACAAAAAAATCAGCCTCATAGAAAAGGAGATCTGATTTGCAGTTCCCAGAGGCAGGAAGTGGGGGAGTGGGAATTGGACGAAGATGATCAAAAGGTACAAAGTTCCACTTACAAGATAAATAAGTACTAGGGATATAATGTACAGTGTCATGACTATAGTTAACACTGCTGCTGTATGGTATATTTGAAAGTTGTTGAGAAAGTAGTTCCCAAGAGTTCTCATCACAAGGAAAGAAATATTTTTTTTCTTTTTCTTTTTAAAATCTATGCATTAGATAATGGATGTTAACTAGACTTATTACTTAGTAATAATTTCACAATATATGTAAATGAAATCATTATGCTGACCACTTTAAATTTATACAGTACTGTACTTAGTAAAACTGAAAAAGATATGCAAAATAAATATCAAAAAAAGAAAATGAAAAGAAAAAAATGTAATGCTCCATATTAATATAAAAATAAATGGAAAAATGCACATGAATATACCTCTTTAGATACAGAAATAGCATTTGACAAAAATCCAGCACATTTTCATGATGAAAGCACTCTAAACCAGGAATAAAAGGGGTCTTTTATTCTTTATCATCCTGATAAAGACCATCTACAAAAACACCACAGGTAACACCATATTTAATTGTGAGATGCTGATTTTTTTTCCATTTAAGATTAAGAAGAAGAGAAAGATGTCTTACCACTTCTACTTAGCATTGGATTGGAGGTTCTAGCAATTAGTCAAGAAAAAGAAAATGTAGTAAGTTTTTACACAAGTAAAACTATTTGTGCTTATAGATGGCATGATTTTACATAAATACAACCCTAAGAAATCCACTAGTGTCTAATATAACTAATAGATTAGTTCAGTACTTTTTCAGGATACAAGATGAATGTACAAAAATCAATGAACAATCCAACAATTAAATTAAGAAAGAAATTCCATTTAAAATAATGTTAAAAGTTATATACTTATATATAAATTTAGCAAAATAAGTGCAAGACACATTTCTTTTTAACACATTGTTAAAAGAAATTAAAGAAGACCTAATAAGTGGAAAGGCATACCATGTTCATGGATCAGAAGACACAGTATTATTAATATGGCAATACTCCCCAAATTGATCTACAGATTGAATATGATCTGTATCAAAATTCCATCTGTTGTTTTTGCAGAAGTTGATAAGCTGATCTTAAAATTCATATGCAAATTTAAGGGACCTAGAATAGTTAAAATAATTTAGATAAAATAGTAGACATTTGGAGGACTCACACTTCACAATTTCAAAACTTACTACAAAGGTACAGTAATACAAACAGTGTTGTATCAGCATAAGAAGAAACATATATATCAATTCAATAGAACTGAGAGTCCAGAAATAAACTCTTCCATATGATTAATTGATTTAGAGAAGGATGACAAGACCATTCAATGGGGTAAGTATAATCTTTTAAACAAATGATGATGGGACAGCTGGATATTTATATGCAAAATAATCAAGGTGAACTCCTACCTCTTATCATACACAAAAACAAGATCAAAACAGCTGAAACGCCTACATATAAGAGATACAAGTATAAAATTCTTAGAAGAAAACATATGTCAGTCTTTGTTATTTTGGCTTAGATAATAGGTTCTTAGATACAACACCAAAAGCACAAGTAATGACAGAAAAAAATAGATAAATTGAACTTCATCAAAATTAAAATTTGTGTTTAAACAATACCCTCAAGAAAGTGAAAAGAAAGCATATGGAGTGAGAGAAAATATTTGCAAGTCATATATCTGATAAGGACCAGTATAGAGAATATGAAGATCTAAACACAACTCAAAGAACAATTTACAAAATGGCCAAATTCTCTGAATAGACATTTCTCCAAATAAGATATTTGAATGGCCAATAAGCACATGAAAAGGGAGTTAACATTGTTAGCTGTTAGGGAAATGCAAATCAAGATCTCCCTGAAATATTTCACACCCATGATACTGGCTATAATCAGATGACTGACATGACAAGTGTTGGTCAGCATGTGGAGAAATTAGAATTCTTTTACATTGATGGTTGGATTGTAAAGTGATACAACCACTTTGGAAAAACTTTTGGCATTTCCTCAAAACTTTAAGCATAGAATCACAATATGAACTAGAAATGCACTCATAGATATATACCCAAGAGATATGAAAACATATTTCCACACAGAAATTTGTATATGAATGTCCATAGCAGCACTATTCATAATAGACAATATGTAAACAACTCAAATGTCCATCAACTAATGAATGGATAAACAATTTATGCTATATAGACACAATGGAATATCATAGAGCAATGTAAAAGAATGAAGTGCTGATACATACTATAGCATGGACCTTGAAAACATTATGCTAACTGAAAGAAGCCAGTCATAAAAAACATTATATTGTATTATTCCACTTATAATAATATTCAGAATAGGTAAATCCATAGAGAAAGATTAATGGTTGTCTAGTACTGGGATGGGGGATTTGTTGTGCTAATCAGTATGTAGTTTATTTTTGAAGTAACAAAATGTTCTAAAATTCGATTGTGGTACTGCTTGAACAGAGCTGTGAATATATTAAAAACTATTTAATTGTACACTTCTGATGTGTGACTGCTGTACTATGTGAATTATATCTTAATAAAGTCATTTAAAAATGATCCATGATAACTACACCTATTCAACACAGATTACTATTGCTTTTTTAAAGTTCACTATTTGCCTGAGAGTTATTTTAGCAAAGTCAATCTTACTGGCCCTCACTTTCCTCAGGTCAAAATACCATTTTTATTGGTTTAGAATGTCATGATGTTTAAAGTTTTTACAACTATTAAATTTCCATGTTTATTTAAAAAGTGAACTTAAGCACACAAATACTGAATAAATTTGGAGGGTAATACCAAATTACTCCCACTGGTGGGGGATACATTGTACTTTTTTAGTAGCTTTTAAAGAAAGCTCAAAGTGCTCTATGTCTATTAACTTCTAAGTTCTTAAGAAGTTCACAAGAGTTGGGAATACAGTTAATTTTTAAGTAACAATAATAATTACAACAAAATCCTGAATGTATAGCACTTGTTTTCCAAAATACCCCAATATCTTCACATAGATTATCATCAATTATTAATCTGTAATCAACACAGCACTCAAGATGGGCTGACATAGACATAATATGAAAAGTGAAAGGCACTTTGGAGACCAATACAGTTGCAATCTAGCTCCAAAGGAGTGAGGTCAACCCATAGAGATTTTGAAATAGAACTGGGCTATAGTATCCTGGTATAGTTACCTCCTGACAGTTTCCTTACCATCACTTCAACTCTTAATATGGTATTCCAAAGTGACTCCAAAACAGTGCTGATTTCAACTCTTTAGCATCCTCATGGATTTCCTCAGTTTGTACTCAGTCACCTATATAGCTTGCAACTAGGCTATACTCTAGGAATAGGACCTCGGCTTGAAGATACCTGGTACAACAGAGAGAAGAGGCAGATATCTCTGTTATATTATAGTCCCAGGGTCAGAAACTAAAGAGAATTGCTTGCTTGCTTATAGTTTCATAGCTAGAAAGTTGACAAGATGGTCATAGGTTTTATTTTTCTAAGTCCAGATCTACTAATAATATAGCTTGGTAATAGAGTGTCATCAGAATCTTGGAGGATAACTACCATGGACTGAAAGTTTGGGTCACAGCTGAATTCATATGTTGAAACCTAATCCCCAAAGTAATGGCAATTGGAGGTAGAGGTTTTGGGAGGTGATTAGGTTGTGAGAATGGAGCCCTCATGAATGGGATTAGTGTCCTTACAAAAGAGACCCCAGAGGGCTCCCTTACTACTTCTGACACATAAAGACTCAGTGAGAAGATAGCGATCTATGAATTAGGAAGCAGGCACTCACCAGGTACTAAATCTGCCAGCACCTTGATCTTGGGCTTCCCAGACTCTAGAACTGTGAGAAATAAATGTTTGTTGGGTTTCAAGTCACCCAGTCTAGGATATTTTTGTAATAGAAACCCAAATGGACTAAAACATTAGTCTTCATGGACTACACTTCCCCAGGCTACCTTGGTTCCCTAAAATCTCTACTAATTAAAATAAAGGTGGGGCATGAAACTAATATCATATTGTGTCTACTATACTTCAATGTAAAAATATATAAATAAAAACAAACAAAAAAGAAAGGTGGGGCAAAGTGATGCCCCAAGAGTTCTATGCAAAGACTCTCTACCATACTGTCTCAGATCAAGTTGGAGGAGTTCTGTTATAATATAAATAGAAATATATGGGCTTTTAATACATAGATTATGGTGAGGTTGAAAGCTGATTACCAATCTTCTTTCAGCCAGCACTGCAGCTATTTCTTCCTCAATCACACTGTGATAACTGTGGGCTGTGCAATATTTTACTTGAAATGGAATATAAAGAAGACCTGGACTAGCAGAGTTTCATTAACTTTCCAACTATGATGTCATAAGTACAAGAAAATTTATGTGCCAGGGAATGTATACGGAAGCTTGCACAGATTGTATTATTTTATTTATAGCATTCCTGTGAAGTATATATTATTAAGTGCATTATACAAATTAGGAAACTGTTACCCAGAGATGTTATGACACTTGCCTGAGGTCACATGAGTAGAAAGTAGCAGAGCCTAGATTTGAATCCAGGTCTGTCTGGCTTTAAGCCCATGCTCTAAATTATGTCAGATTGTCTTTCTTTAAAGAGATTACTTTTCCAAAAATATTGCTAAGTTTTATTCCATTTAAAATGATCTTTTATATAAAATAAATTTTATTTCTTTAAAAGTTCTGCCAGGAAAAAAGATAAAGACTGTAAAAAGGTCTTTTTTTTTAGGCTAAATTATCCTTTAGGGAGCAATCGATTTACGAAAAATTAAAACTTAAACTTTGCACTCTCAAGCCTCCAAATATTCTAATAAAGTTGAAATTGTTAGGCTGCATGGTAAAGCAGAAAAAAAACCCACATGATATATTTCTGAGTTGGAATCCTGGTTCTGTCTTGTATTGGTTGTATGATTCTAGACAAGATATTAAAACATGGATAACATGCTTATATGACCAGATTGCCATGAAGATTAAATGAGATCAGGTATATAAATTTACTGATGGTGCCTAGTACATGCAAGGCCCTCAACAAATCATAAATGTTATTATTATTACAATTATTAGGAACAACACTGCTGAAGGGGTAAAAAGTACAAAAGAGGTGAATGAAAAGGGGCATTGGGAAGGATCTTAAAGGTATAGTTCAATGTTACTTTAAGCATGCTTTAGGAAAGAGCAAACACAGAAAAATGAAAAGATCCTTAATAAGAAATGTCTACTAATGATGACGATGGAGTACTATTCTGTTAGAGATAGGTGCCAGAGGGATACTTCCTATACTCTATTATTGCTTTTCATTTTGTAGCAGGGAGCTATAAGATAAAAGGAGTCAAGAGAAGTTGGTTCCTTATACTGGTTGATAATAGCCTGGAAGCATTTTAAATACAGATAAAAAATACTGTGGTTGAACAAATTAAAGGGTCTAGCTAGCAGCAAGAAAAAATGGCAAACATTCCTGCTTCGCTATTCAAATTCTCTAAAGCAGATTTTTTCAGAAAGAAGATCTATGGCCTTAAGAGATATTCTGAGGTAGGTTTATACCTCACTGTTGAGATTATCTGAAGCATATCTAAACAACTAAATATGTGAAACAGTAAAAAAATAATGCTTATTTTTTGCACAGGTCGAAAATTGCTTTAATTCGTACTTTGAATGTGTCTCTTCCCTCTAAACATTTTAAAAAAGACAATTTGATTAACGTTGCACTTAATGTTTTAATAAAGCATTTACTTTTAGAAAGAAAACAGCTGGCTGAGTTACTGCAGGCTCTGATTTCTCAACCATTGTCGCCTAGAGAAATGATTGACTTGCCTGACTATGTACTCAGGGAAAGCACCACTCATCTAGTGACATCTTCCTAAACTGCAAGTAAAAGTCATAACAGGAATAATCTATGTTCAAGAGGATGAGTCTAGCCAATTCAGTCCTATTTTAGTGATAGGAAATGCCATGCTTCCCATAAGGCTATTATTTCCTGAACAAAACTATTTGAAATGTCAGGAGATAGTTACCATGTTATAAAAATTATTATATTCCATGAAAAAAAAAAGGATGCACCATTTTTAAACGTGACAAAGAAAGCACAAGATTCTTTAAAGAGTTGACCCCAAACCACTATTTAGAAGCAAACAAATCAAAGTACTTCAAAATATGAGTTGTGACCCAGATCTCAAGTCTAATTGATTACCAACACAATTTTTTAGACCAAACAAACTTTTATAAAACCTTTATAAAATAAACATACACATTACCTGGTAATTGTTTTGGTTTTGTGATAACCTCAATTGGTTTGATGTTGCAAAATGTGAAGAAAAATTACTCCGTGATGGATTTGTATTACTGTACATTGTAGTAGATGCTGTATGTAATGAGGTCCGTGGTGTCAAATGGTATTCTCTGTTTTGATACAGTACATTGTCTGACAAGTCTCTAATATTCACCATTGGTGAATTTGGCATATTTCTTCCTGGTCTGGGCAAAACTGTACTTTGGTTCTCAGCTCGAAGGGAACTGCCACTTTCATAAAATCTTGAGTAGCTTGGTATCTGTGCTCCCATCAATGCCAACTCTTCTTCTCTGGCATACTCATCATCAGCATCTCCAGTCTCCATTGCAATGGACAAACAAGTTCCTTCTGTTGAACTAGGAGGCTTCTGTGGGGCATTTCCTCCCAGAATTCTCTGGGGGTAATCACTAACTGCCAATGAAAATACTTCACGGATTTCCAAGTTTTGTGTTCTGCAGTAAGGGTCTCTAATAGGTGGCTTTTGCCCGCATAAGTTATGTGATGCTAGACCCGTGTGTTCAGGCTTATATGATCTTTGAATTCCGACTGGTTCAATTTTGCAAGGTTGGTGGCACACAGATGGCTTTTGTGGTACCGTCAACTCAGAGGCTTGCATTGAAGAGCTTCCATAGTGTTTCTTTGTGTGATTGTATACAGAGTTTCCAGCATTTAGCACACTTGTCTGTCTGGACAAAATAATTGTTTTTTCACCTAAGAGCAGAGAGGCATTTTTACAGTGTGCTACTTGTCTTTGAACAGGAATGTGCAACTGAAACTCAGTATCATTTTTACTGGCTGTTTTCTGACTAGGGATTTTATGTGCTTCTGTAATTTGTGTATTTGTATGTTTGGTTGTCCCTTGCCTACTTGATGAACTGGCTGGACTGTATATACCAGTTACAATGACATCATTATTGGGCGATATCCAAGAAGACTGTTGTCTTGAGGTTGGAGCAATATTAACCACATTTCTGACTGTAACATCTGGAGCTGCCAAAGGAGTACCAGAAACAGTTCCTGTTGTTGCTGCTCCTGATTCAGAATTCTTACTACTCATTTTTCTTCTCTTATTGCCAACCCACGTCTGGAAGGATAAAAAAAATGATATTATGGAAAAGTTCTTAACCAAAAAACAAGAAAAAACAATTCCTATGTGATAAATTATATTCTCATTAGTCATAAAATCAAGGCCTATACAAATTTAAAAGAAAAAAATAAAAGAAAAAGTAACTAAAGTATAAGGTCAGAGATAATCAGGGACCAGCACGTAATAAATATCTAGGAACTTTGATAGGAGAATTGTATTATTCTTCTTTTCCTCAAAACCCTTCCAATTAATGTGTAGCAAGAACCCTAAAATGTTTATATCCCTTGACCTAGTAAATTCATTTCTGGGAATTTATCCTAAAAGTAATCCTAGATGTATACAAAGTTTATATGCAAAGATGTTCATCATATTTATGTATAATAGTGAAAAATTGGAAACATTCTAGAGGTAGGATGTTTAATGACATTGGAAAATGCTCATAGTATTGTTAAAGAAATATACACTAGGCATCTTCAGATTTAACAACTTCTATGAATATATCATAACTTGGTTAATTTAACATTGCTAGATATTTAGATTACTTTTAGAAATATTCACTATTTTAAACCATATAGCAATACACTTCACTGTGCATGCATCTTTGTACTATTGGTCCATTAGAATGCCATCTTTAGAAGGAAAATTGCTAGGCTTTTTGATATTTTCAAACTACCCTCCAATGTATAAGAGTTCTGGTTTCCCCACACCCTCAACAACACTTTGCATTATCTTTTTGTAGTCTCTACTAGCCCAGGAGTTAAGAAAAGGTATATAATTGCTGTTTTGATTTGAGGTTCTCTGGTTACTATATCACTTTGATAGAGTTGCTTACTGATTACCTCTACTAATTTTTATATTAGGGTATTTGTCATTTTTAATTGATTTATAAGAGCAATTTCCTACTGGAGGTAGCAGCACTTTGTCACAAGTTGCAAATATTTTTCCCAGTTTGTCATTAATTTGTGGTAGTTATTTTCTTCTTTATGTTTTTCTCGATTTACCAAATCTTATACAGTGAATATGTATTACTTTTATAAACCAAAAATTAATAAAAATAATACCAGTGGCTGGCATTTAGAATTTGATTACAAACTATGTACTTTTATATAAGTAATTTATTATAATAATCTTAGTATTATTACACTGAATCATGATTCTTCTTAAAATATGCAATAAGAAATATTATGTTCCATAAAATTATTAGTAAACTTTATAATTATTTCAAAATGCATACCATATTATAAACTACCAAAACACATTAATCTATTAAGAATTTCAAAAAATAAATAAGTGAAAACATTAAATGAACTAGCCTTGCACAAACACGGTGCAGAGTGTATTTGGTTAATTTTGTGTGATGTGCTTTTGAAAACCACATAAATTATCCAATTTTCAATGTATATTTATATTATATACAACATTAAATGTTGTAATACTATAAATAAAAGCTAACATGTATTGAATCCCCATTATGTGTTTTAATATATATTAGCTCCTTTGCTAGGTATTATTTTCTAATTGTATAAATGAAGAAACTGAGATTCAGAAATATTAACTAGCTTGTGGAAAGATATCCTGTCAGCTACTGGCAGAGCAAGGAATCAAAATTAATTTAACTTGACCTCAAAGAACATTCTCCTTCCACTATGGTGAGAAACCCCTGAAATGGAGTTGGCCACTTCTGTTGGACATTTTACTTTTATAATTAGTACTTATCTAATAAAATGTCCCAGAAACTGAGATGCTCCATTTTGCTTCACATGAGGCTGTGGGAATTTAAAACTCACTCTTATTTAGCTTTACTAAACAGCAGAAGTGAGAATTATAAGCAGAGGGACAAATGAATATAAATGTCACAAGAGAAGGAGGCAGGGGAGAAAAACTAAAAGGTTCTAAAGTATACACTCGAGAGAAATATTTAAAAAGAAATATGTGGCTGCTTCCCACTAGCTGGATATATGTATATGTGTAGCTGATTCACTTCATTATACAGCAGAAACTAACACAACAATGTAAAGCAATTATACTCCAATAAAGATGTTTTAAAAAAAGGGAAATGTTTGGGGATATATATAATTTCAATTTATGGTTCAAAAAAGTGAATATTACAGATATTCAAAATAAGTCACTGTGTTATGGCTTTTCAAATAAAAATATGCATAGGAAGCATGATGTATTTGTTTGTAATTTCAATATTTTAAAACTTTCAATGGGAAAGCATAGTGAATTGGTAAGATTTAAACTCAAGATCTACTACATCTGGAGGGCAACTCTGGACAAGATTTCTAAGAAAGCAAACAACCTACCATGTTCTCATCACAATACCTACCTTAACATAGGAATTTTAAGTGATCTTAGTGCACTGCAAATTTATGGCTTACTTTTATAGTTTTATAGTTCACATATATAGTTACTTATATAGTTTACTAGATATCTATATCGTGTACCCATAAAAAAGTAAAATGCAATAGTAAAATGAATATCACATGAATATGAAACTCAGCTATCTAACAACTTCACTTGTGCAGAATGCAGCCAATATAGATGTCACAAGACCCATGTACTTTACTGAAAAGACAACACTTGATCTTAAAACATACCTTATCTTATTTTACACATAATTTTACCAAACCTGGTATCTTTTTTTTTTTTTAACAAAACAGGATGGGGCTTTGGTAATAGTGATTGCTGTTGAAAACACCTTGATAGCACCAAAACTAAGAATATTCATTAAATATTACTCACTAAAAAGGAGAAGAAAGGAAAAATAAAAGAGAATTGTAGTGAGAAATCATTAAATGGTCTGGGGTTCTTTAGTAAAGGAGAAAGTCACTCCATATAACTTACCATGTTGTAAGCATTATTATTTTATAGCACAGTACAATAATTGATTTCCATAGTAAAACCCTGAGTCAAAAAGTAAAGGTTCAGTTATTTTCAATAGTCTCTATTGAAGTAAAGTAGGAAAGTATATAGTTAAGAAATATATTTTAGTAAAATGTTGAAAATAAAGAAAATGCATTACCTAAGGGTTATCAGTAACTGAATTAAATTTTACTAAAAGTCATTCAGTTACAGGATCCAAAATTTACCATTGCCTATAGGATGTAAATTTCTCATTCCAAATGTTTCATTGGTGAGAGAGAAAAAATGGGTCAATCAAATTGATATGATGAGCATTTGGGGTTTGGAACTAATAAAGTGATACTACATAGAAAAAAAGAAAGGCAATAAATTTGGGTCACCAATCCTTGGTGTCCATTAAATTCTTTTTCAGTCCTTTTTTAGAAAGTCAATGTCTCCAAACTTTTCCTTTTCCTATACCTCCTTCTTTGTTTTCCTGTTCCTTTACCCCACTATATATATATATATATATATATATATATCATGGATGTTTTAACCTTTTAAGTTCTTTTTACATTGGGATCAAGTTCTTAGTACAGTGAGATTTTAGTTCTTTTGAGGAAAAAACACAATAAATACTGTATTAAAATAATAAAGGAAGATCTCTTTGAAGTAGAACATGTAGACCTAGCAAAATACTAGGCTCAAATACTATATTAAAAATAATAAAGGAAGGTCCCTTTCAAGTAGAACATATAGACCTAGCAGAATATCAGGGGCAGGGGAGGTTGTGGAATAATGGGTCTATAAACAACTCCCTTCTCCTCTGGCTGGAAAAGCTGCCAAAATTGTGTTAAAATTTAGATTAGAAAGACTGAATTTCTGCAGAATAAACACTCTCCTAGAACAGAGAAAATGAATCTGTTTCACACCATTCCTTATAACTTACATAACATTTTACTTGTAAGCTTACGTTCTAGAAAGTTTATTTCTTTCATTTCCATTACTTGTTACAGATTTCACACCATTTGGAGCAAGATATAAACCTTTGTATTTCAACACTCTCAATATTCAAGTACAATCAAGTAAATTATTAGGGGGAAGATTGCAATAGCAAATTGTAAATATGAAAGGTCACAGTCCACAAAGCAGCTGCCTAAGAAGACTTTTCATCTTAAAGTAATGGTAAAATAAAACAGAAGAAAAGAAAGAAGTTATTGCAGAAAAAAATGAGTTTGTACTTATAAAATGGAAAACTCATCAACTTGAAATATTACACATTTTAAAATAATTTTTCTAAGTCAATTACATTTTTTCTCGAGGTTTTACTAAAGGTATTGCAAATAGGGAATTTAGAGCTATCAACAGGAGATATTTCTAGTTCTTACAAAAATCTGAGTATGATGGTTGATCTCAGCAAACAAGAAACAGATATCCTGGATATTTCCCTCCTAGAACTGGTGGCATAATTCCCTATTTGAAGGTGAATATATCCTTCAGTCTTTAAATAATAGATTTTCCAAAGAATTCTTCTTATCAAGAGATTTTTATCTTTGGGGTCTTTAAAAGTTCCTCCAACAGAAAAATAAACTTAAATAGAAGTCCTTCTCTTACCAAATTAGCCTAATGAATGACAAGGATGGGAAAACTGCTAATCTTTGAATCCCTAAGGTTTCGCTCCAGGGAGATTTGTAGCCCGTTCAGACAATCATGAAAGGACCTATGCACTCACTATGAAATCTGTGACTAGCTCTGTTAGGTTTATCTCTTGCCTCCTCTCTGTCACCTTCTCACTGCCTTTCCCAAATGTGTAGCAGCTCTGATTTTTACAGCTGAATAACAATGGTTGTGATAAAGGAAATTTTCCTCCCTAGGGATTTCTTGTCCCTTACTTGCTAACCCATTAAAATGCATACATTTTACTTAAAAGGAGGAAGAGATATTCATAAAAAGGATAGGTTTTCCTAAAAAGACAAAAATACTAAATTCATAAATACCTGCTGGAAAAATTTAAACATAACAAGAAAATATGCTAACTCCCTTGGTAAATGCTTGTTTTACTAATATCAGTTTGGAGGATTATATCTAGATAAATTCTAGGTGTAAACCAAGCATGAGATCAGCAACTAATCCTAAAGGTACCTATTAGTTCAAAGGACTGGGATTTTTAAAAGATATATTTAAAATGCAAAAGTTTTAGTGCTTTCAAGGTATTTATAGAAAACAAAAACATACTAAATGATTAGGTATTTATTAAAAAATAGTAATTTTATACCAGGAAAATGAAGCTGTTTATAGTTAGTGACTTCACACCCTGATAGTTTTTTTCATATTAAGCAATTATGACTTGTAGTACAAAGCTATAAATTCAAGAGTTTAAGACCTCAATACTTACCCTGACTACACTGAAGTCCAGCTTAGTCTCCTGTGCACACTGTAATATGAGCTGAAAGCAATTTTTACTTTGATTTGTCATTCCATTTTCATAATAACGCTGTAAAATCCTTTGTTGTTCTACAGTAAATACAGAACGTAGATTCATCTAAAAATAAAAGAAGATATTCTGAAAATTTGAATAAAAATTGGGTTTGTGTAGAATTTGCACGTTTTTGTTTTTTGATACAATTTCAATGCTTTCAAGCTGCAAGATTTCTTTAAGTGAAATAATCCCAGTAATGGGCAATAATTTGTGTGCTAAAGGGAGAGAGGTTCTCATAATAATGAATATTATGCATAATGTGAACCCTTATTGAATTTGTTCAGAAAAAGTATCAACTTTAAAGACAAAAAAAAAAAAAAAAAGCAGAAAGCCCTTATCTGGTTAGTGTCAGTGCATGGAGAGAAAAAGCTTCTTTCACCAAAATAAATATTTATGGCTAGTAAAGCCAGAGATTGTGGCATGGTAGTAGCCATAGGTGGTCAATTATCAACAGGGACACTCACTGTTCTTTGTCAAGCACGGCATCTGGCATATGTCTTACAGCCAAAAGCTGTGCTCTGAAACAAAAGGGTGCGTTTATTCTTTTATTTTTCTGGGCTAAAGGGGTTCATTTAATATATTAAGTCAAAATCTCTCTTTAAAGCTTAAAAATAAACAGGAAGTTTTAGTGACTGAAAATGTATTTGCTTTAGGCAATACTAACCAAAATAATTATTTTTAATAGCTGTAGTATATAAACCAAAATTAAAAATCATGTATAGTTTACTAAAAATATACCAAGTACTTTTAATCAACAACATCATAATTAGACAAGAGAAATTTTAAAAACACATTGCTCTTCTTGCCAATAGGCAAGATGTTTAATATTAAGGGAGAACAACTCTGTGAATCTCACAAATAGAAGCAGGTCAAACTCTTCATAAAGGAGATGAATTCTAGTAGTGCATTTTATAAAGAAGAGCACTAATTAGATAAAGGCAATTTCAGGTTCCTCTTAAAAGCTGTCACACTAAAATTGTTATTCCTAAAAGCTGACAGAAAGAAAACCCTTTGCAAGGAATGAATCTCTTCAAAATTAGGAAAACAGTGGCAACTAAAACAATATAAGCCAAACCAAACAGAAATCATTCTAGTATACTGGGTATGGAAAAAACTAAGTACATTGACATGGAAATAAAAAATAATTTCCATTTTTTGAATATTTTGAACAATAAAGCAGTTTCATAAAGAAATTAAAGAGAGTCACATAGCCATCCAGTGAAATCTGTACACGACTTGTTTTCTTGACCATGCAAACGTTTTCCTATATAATGTTAAGAGATCAGATGAGAGAAAATTGCCTGTGAGAGAGGGCAGGAACATTCAGAAACAAATAACTCCACTTTATGAAGGGGATCTCATTCAAGTACAACAATGTGGAAATGTAAACCTCTTATCTGCAACCAGACCAAATTTTCAAGGATGTTTGGGTCAGAGGACGATATTCATCAAAGCAATATTACTATCATGTTTGCCAGTTTTCAGAGCAATTTGGGGTTCCTTTTCCTAAGTGATTCAGCTACAGTCAGGAGAGGAGCCAGAATATGACGGTCAAATACCTGAAATACCTCATCTGTTGTGGATTAAGAAGCAAGGTATTGGTATTCCAGTACTTTGGAATGAGATCTGAGGAGTGTGGTAAATTTCAATTCACTAATGCATAATACGGGTAATGGCTCTGATTCTTCTCTGTAGGGCTGTAACTACCATAAAAAAGCCTAGAGTACAAGATATGGCTGATCCCCAAGTGTATCACTATAGCTGCCTTATGTAGGAATGGTTTCCTATTGGCTGGCTACAACTGTTGCTCCAGTATGATATGAATCTTAAAAAGCATGGCAGATTAGTTATCTTGGTCTATGGAGTGGCAAGTTATTGAATGACTGCACAGCCAAAGTTCTTAATCGCTTGCACAAAAATCAGGAAAAAAATGTAAAAACTTTCATTTTAAAAGTTGGGTTGTTATTTATGTGGAAGATAAAATGAAAATCCATTGGATTCATAGAAAGTGAGGTCTACTGTATTGGGGTAGGGAAGGTAATTAACTGAACTAGGGGATTAAATATTGAAATAACAAGTCATTTAGCTTTACCTCATGATTTCCTAGTCTAATCCTCTTTGCATTGTACTACCCACTGAGCATATGCCAGCCCACAAGGAATAAGACAACTTGTGTCCTACTCTCAACTCCACTGGAGACTATTTGGTAAATCACTTAATTTCTATGAGCATCCATTTCCTAGTTTGTAAAATTCTGGATTATATGAGTTGTTTTACTTACCAGTATGGATTGTTAAAAGTAATTTAAGATATGTGAACTCATTTGTCTTACATTTTTTTTCAGCCACAACCCGCGGCTTGTGGGATCTTAGTTCCCCAACCAGGGATGGAACCTGTGCCCCCTGCAGTGGAAGCATGGGGTCCTAACCACTGGACTGCCAGGGAATTCTCATTTTTCTTAAGTTTTAAAGCATGTTATAGTTGTAACATATTTATATTTTAAAGGATAACTAGGCCCTTCAGTTTATCTATCATATTCAGATATGGAATTTCTTAGGTTGCTCTCAGCTTTAGGATTTGGTGTTTTAATGAAGACCCTGAGCCATTGGCAAAAGATTAAACTATGCTCAGTATGTTCTATTCAAACAAGCAGAGCAATGAGTGAAATATTTTAGATGTATTGCTTTGGAAATACTTGAAAAATACAGCTTTGAGGAATGAAATAGCTAAAATATAGCTAAGGCTCTATTTTTACATTGGAATATTTCAGATAAATTCCTATGTAACACTGTCCTTATATATCTGATATCATATTTAAAACCAGCTCTAATAATGCCCTAATAATGTTTAAAGTGGCTAAATCATTTGAAAAGTACAAAAAAATTTTACTCATTAAGGACTCGTTCTTGGAAAACCTGGTTTTAAAAATGGAATGAGTCCATAAAATCATCACCAATTCAAATAGAATACATTCTTGCCAACACTAAATATTTGAATTTTGGGTAAGCCATCAACTTTTTTGTTTGTATGTTTACAAAGAGTTGAGCTTAGGTTAATATAATACCTTGAATAACTTTATCTTGGCCAACATGTCTCTATTAACATTGTCCTTTTAATCCATTATTATTATTCGCTTTTAAATTTACATACAGTAAAAATCACTATTTTTCATGCATGGTTTTATGAGTTAAAACAAACATATATAGTCATGAAACCACCATCACAATTAAGGTACAGAACAGTTCTATCATTCTGAAAAAAACCTTAATGCTGCTTATTTATAATCAATCTCTCTAGCCACCCAGCCCCTGACAATCCCTATTCTGTTCCTATTATTTTGTTTTTATAGAATGCCATATAAACAGAATAATACAGTTTGTATTTTTTCTGAGACTAGCTTCTTTCATTTAGCATAATGTATTTGAGATTCATCTGTGTTGTCTGTACCAGTAATTTGCTCCCTTTTCTTGCAGAGTAGCATTCCATTGTAAGAATATACCACAGTTTATCCATTCATCCATTGAAGGACATGTGGGCTGTTTTAAGTTCCTAGCTATTATGAATAAAACTGTTAAAAACATTTGTGTGCAGGTTTCTGTCTGAAAATATGTTTCCATTTCTCTTGAATAAATACCTAGGAGTTGGACTGCTGGGTCATATGGTAAATGTATACTTAACTTTATAATTCAAATATAAACGCTTTCCAAAAGTACAAATTTGCTTTTGCACCAACATTCTATGAAAGTTTCAGTTCTTTCACTTTCTTACCAGAATTATAATCACATATTTCTAAAAAATTAGTCATTTTAATAGTTCTGTAATTGTGTATTATTATTGTGATTTTAATTTGTATTTCCCTAGTGATAATAATATTGAGCATCTTTTGCTATTCTTATTTGTCATTCATACATCTTCTCTGTAGAAGTGTCCAAATATTTTGCAAATTTTTAAATTGGATTGTTTGTTTCTTATTATTTAACTTTTAGGGTTCATTACATATTCTGGACACAAGTCCTTTATGAGAAATATGATTTTCAAATATTTTATCCTCGCTTGTGCCTTGTTTTTATTTTATTAACAGTGTATTTCACAGAGCAGTTTTTAATTTTGATGAAACCCTATTTGTCACTGCTGTTTAGTTTTATGGATTGTGCTTTTAGTGCCATACCTTAGAAATCTTTGTCTAGCACAAGGTCACAGAAACTTTTTCCTATGTTTTCTTTTAGTAGCTTCATATTTTTGCATTTCACATTTAAGTTTAGGATCCATTTGGAGTTGATTTTTGTGTAAGGTGTGAAGTACAGGTCGAAGTTTTGTGGGGGTTTTTGCATATGGATATCCAATTGTTCCAGTACCATTAATTGAAAAAAACTTTTTATTGAATTGCTCTTTCATCTTTGTTAAGAATCACTTGACCATATATGTGTGGCTCTTTTTCTGAACACTCTTTTCTGTTCCATTGATCTATGTGTCAATTCTTTCATTAAAACCACACTGTCTTAACTACTGTAGTTTTATCATAACTGTTGAATCAGGAAGTGTGAGCCTTCTAATACTGTAATTAAAAAAAATCAATTTAGCTATTCTACATCCTTTACATTCTCATATGAATTTTAGAATCAGATTGTTGGTACTAACAAAAAATTCTGCTGGGATTGGATTGAATCTATAGATCAGTTTAGGGACAATTGCTCTGTCTTCCAAATCATGAATATGATATACTTCTCTCTAATTATTTAGATCTTGTTTGATTTCTCTCCTCAGAGTTTCATAGTTTTCAGTATACAGATTCAGTACATAGTCTGTTAAACTTATACCTGTGTATTTCTTATGTGTGTGTTGTTTGTTTGAAGGGGAAGGGGGGTATTGTAAATGGTATTTTTAAAATCATGGTTACTATAGTTTAAAATAATGTAGTGTATATTTGAAATTTGCTAAGAGAGTAGATCTTAAGTGTCCTCACTACACCAAAAAGAAATAGAACTATGTGAGGTGATGGATATCATATATGCATTACCTTGATTGTACTAATCATTTCATTATATATATATATATATATATATATATATATATATATATATAAAATCAAACCATCATATTGTATACCTTAAATATATACAATTTTCATTTGTGAATTATACCTCAATAGAGCTGGAAATTTAAAAAATTTCCAATCGTTCGCTGCTAGGATATCAACATACAATTTAATTTGGTATATTCACCTTGCTAAATTAATTTACTGATTCAAGCAGCTTTTTTGTTGATTGTCTGTTATTTTCTAAACAAATATGTCATCCACAGAGAAAGGCTTGTTTCTTCTTTTCCAATACATTTCCCTTTTCATTCTTCTTTTTTTTAACATCTTTATTGGAGTGTAATTGCTTTACAATGATGTGTTAGTTTCTGCTGTATAACAGAGTGAATCAGCTATATATATACATATATCCCCATATCTCCTCCCTCTTGCATCTCCCTCCCACCCTCCCTATACCACCCCTCTAGGTGGTGACAAACCACCAAGCTGATCTCCCTCTGCTATATGGCTGCTTCCCACTAGCAATCTATTTTACATTTGACAGTGTATATATGTCCATGCCACTCTCTCACTTCGTCCCGGCTTACCCTTCCCCATCCGCATGTCCTCAAGTCCATTCTCTACGTCTGCGTCTTTATTCCTGCCCTGCCCCTAGGTTCTTCAGAACCACTTTCTTTTTTTTTTAGATTCCATATATATATGGGTTAGCATACGGTATTTGTATTTCTCTTTCTGACTTACTTCACTCTGTATGACAGACTCTAGGTCCGTCCACCTCACTATAAATAACTCAATTTTGTTTCTTTTTATGGCTGAGTAATATTCCATTGTATATATGTGCCACATCTTCTTTATCCATTCATCTGTTGATGGACACTTAGGTTGCATCCATGTGCTGGCTATTGTAAACAGAACTGCAGTGAACATTGTGGTACATGACTCTTTTTGAATTATGGTTTTCTCAGGGTATATGCCCAGTAATGGGATTGCTGGGTTGTATGGTAGTTCTATTTTTGGTTTTTTAAGGAACCTCCATACTGTTCTCCATAGTGGCTGTATCAATTTACATTCACACCAACAGTGCAAGAGGGTTCCCTTTTCTCCACACCCTCTCCAGAATTTATTGTTTGTAGATTTTTTGATGATGGCCATTCTGACTGGTGTGAGGTGATACCTCATTGTAGTTTTGAGTTACATTTCTCTAATGATTGGTGATGTTGAGCCTCCTTTCCTGTGCTTGTTGGCAATCTGTACATCTTCTTTGGAGAAATGTCTATTTAGGTCTTCTGCCCACTTTTGGATTGGGTTGTTTGCTTTTTGATATTGAGCTGAATGAGCTGCTTGTAAATTTTGGAGATTAATCCTCTGTCAGCTGCTTCATTTGCAAATATGTTCTCCCATTCTGAGGGTTATCTTTTTGTCTTGTTTATGTTTTCCTTTGCTGTGCAAAAGGTTTTAAGTTTCATTAGGTCCCATTTGTTTATTTTTATTTCCATTTCTCTAGGAGGTGGGTCAAAAAGGATCTGTGTCTGGCCTTACATTTACATCTTTAATCCATTTTGAGTTTATTTCTGTGTATGGTGTTAGGGAGTGTTCTACTTTCATTCTTTGACATGTAGCTGTCCAGTTTTCCCAGCACCACTTATTGAAGAGGCTGTCTTTTCTCCGTTGTATATTCTTGCATCCTTTATCAAAAATAAGGTGACCAGGGCTTCCCTGGTGGTGCAGTGGTTGAGAGTCCGTCTGTCGATGCAGGGGACATGGGTTCATGCCCTGGTCCGGGAGGATCCCACATGCTGCGGAGTGGCTGGGCCCGTGAGCCATGGCCACTGAGCCTGCACATCTGGAGCCTGTGCTCCACAATGGGAGAGGCCACAACAGTGAGAGGCCTGCATACCACACAAAAAAAAATTAATAATAAGGTGACCGTATTTGCATGGATTTATCTCTGGGCTTTCTATCAGGTTCCATTGATCTACATTTCTGTAGGTACTGGTCTTTTATTTCTTTATTGCACTGGCTAAGACCTATAGTATAATGTTTTAATCAGAGCTGTGAGATTGGACATTTGTTCCTTTTTCTCAATTTTAGAAGAAAAGTGTTCAGTCTTTCACCATTGAGTGTTACATCAGCTGTAGGTTTTTCACATGCTTTACAAGTTTAAGGAAATTTCCTTTTATTTCTATTAAACTGAGAGTTTTTATTATTATTACTGTTACTATCATCATTATAATGAATGGATATTGAATTTTGTCAAATGTTTTTTCCTGCTTGTATTGAGATAATTGCACATATTTTGTTCTTTAATCTTTTGATATGGTAAATTATGCTGGTTGATTTTCAAGTGTTGGATGAGTATTTTGTTCCTGAATAAACCCCAGTTGGTGGTGATGTATTATTCATTTTATATATTTATTTCATTTGGAAATATATTGTTGAAAATTTTTGAGTCTGCATTCATGAGGGATGTTTGTGATTTTCTTTTCTTGTATTGCATTTGGTTTGGTACAGGCAATGAGTTAGGAAGTGTTCCTTCTACTTATATGCTCTGGAAGAGTTTACATAGAATTATTATTTTTTCATTAAATCTTTGTTAGAAATCACCAATGAAGCCCTCTGAGAATGGAATTTTCTTTGTTGGAAAGTTTTAAGCTATGCATTACATTTCTATATTATTCAGACAATCTGTTTCTTCTTGAGTGAGTTTGGGCAGTTTGTGTCTTTCAAAGTATTGGCCCATTTTATCTATGTTGCTGAATTTAAAGGTGTAAAGTTTCTTATATACTATTCCTTTATCATCCATTGAATATTTATAGGTTCTATTGTGTTGTATTTTTCCTTCTTGATATTGGCAATCTGTTTCTTTTGTCTTGGTCAGTTAACAAGAGGCTTATCACTTTTATTGATCTTCTGAAATAATTAGCTTTTGGTTTCATTGACTTTTGTCTATTGTTTTTCTGTCTTCATTTACATTTACTCCTGCTCTTATCATTACTATTCCCTTCATTCTGCTTATTTGGACTTAATTTGCTCTTCTTTTTTCTAGTTTCTTAAGGTGGGAACTTAGATTATTGATCTTTGAGCTTTCTTCTTTTCTAAATATAAGCAATTAATGCTATAAATTTACTTCTAAGTACTGCTTTGGCTGAATTCTATAAATTTTGATAGGTTGGATTTTTTAACAGCCTTATTGAGGTATATCTGATGTACATACAGCTGTACAATATTTAATGTCTACAATTTGATGAGTTTGGCCTTATACAAAAACTAGTGAAACCATCACCATAATCAAAGTAATCAGCATATCCAACACCTCCCAGAGTTTCCTTATGTCCCATTGTTTATTTGTTCTGTAATAAGAACACAACATGAGATTAACCCTGTTAACAAATTTTGAACTGCACAATACTGTATTGTTAACTATAGGTATTATGTTCTACAACAGGTCTCTATAATTTTTTCATTTGGCATAACTGAAACTATGTATCCACTGAATAACAACTTCCCATTTCCCTCACCCTCCATCCTGGCAACCACCGTTGCATTCTCTGCTTCTGACTATTTTAGATAGCACACATAAGTGGAATCATGTGGTATTTGTCCCATGACTAGCTTATTTCACTTAGAATAGTGTCCTCCAGTTTCATCCATGTTGTTGTAAATGGCAGAATTTCCTTCTCTTTAAAGACTGAATAACATCCCATTGTATGTATATATTACATTTTCTTTATCTGTCGATGGACACTTGGCTATTTCCATATCGTGGCTATTGTGAATAGTGCAGCAATAAACATGGGCATGCAGATATTTCTTCAAGATTTTGATTCCAATACTTTTGGATAGTTGTCCCTTGCTATCTTTGGGGGATTGGCTCCAGGAACCCCCACAGATACCAAAATCCAAGGATGCTCAAGTCCATTACTGTTGGCCTTCTGTATCCACCTATCCATGGGTTCCACATCCATGGAAACAAAGGGATGACTATATACCCAGATGTGGGATTGCCAGATCATATGGTAGTTCTATTTTTAACCATTTTGAGGAATCTCCATGTTGTTTACAATAGCTGCTGAACATTAATTTACATTCCCACCAACAATGTACAGGGGTTCCAATTTCTCCACAGCTTTGCCAACACTTTTTATCTTTTGTTTTTTTAATAATAGGCCTCCCAACAGGTGTGAACACCATACACCAAAAAGTCAACTCAAAATGAAGACTTAAACATAAGACCCCAAACTGTAAAACTCCTAGAAGAAATCATACAAAAAAAGCTTCTGGACTTTGGTCTTGGCAACAATTTCTTGGATACGTCACCAAAAGCACAGGCAACAAAAGCAAAAATGGACAAGTGGGACTACATCATATTAAAAATATTCTGCAAAGCAAAGGACAGTCAACAACCAACTAGAGTAAAAAAAAAAAAGGCAACCTACAGAATGAAAGAAAATATTTGAAACCATATATCTGATTAGGGTTACTTTCCAAAATATATAAGAAACACCTAAAACTCAATAGCAAAATAACTAATTATCCAATTAAAAATGGGCAAAGGGCTTGAACAGACATTTCTCTGAAAAGACAAACAAATGGTCAACAGGTATTTGAAAGATGCTTAACATCATTAATTATCAGGGAAATGCAAATAAAAACTATCATGACACAGGGTGTGTTTTAATTGTCATTCAGTTCAAAATATTAATTTTCCTCTTTATTGTTTAAAATATTTAAGTATTTTCCAGATATCTTTGTTATCGATTTCTAGTTTAGTGTGGTTATGAATAGAGAATATGCTTTATATTATTTCAACTGTTTTAAATTTTTTAAAGTTTATGGCACAGGCAGAATATGGTTTCTTTTAAAGAATGTTCCATGAACATTTGAAAGGAATGTATCTTTGGCTATTGTTAGGCAGATAGTTCTAATAATGTCAATTAGGTCACGTTGCTTAATAGTGTTGTTCAGATCTTCTGTATCTTTACTGATTTCCTGACTTATTCTATCAATTACTGAAAGAGGAAAGGTGAAGTCCCCAAGTATAATTGTGCACTTGTCTATTTCTACTTTTAATTGTATCAGTTTTGCTTTATGTATTTTGAAGATCTGTTGTTAGACACATATTCAACTAATATTGTTACATATTTTTGGTGAATTGATCCTTTATTCATTATGTAATACCCCTTCTTTATTCCTCATACGATTCCTTTTTCTGTATTTTAATTTGTCTGACACTAATGAATATACTTCAGCTTTGTTTTGAATAACCTGTCATAGTATATAATTTTCTTTCATTTTATTTTAATTTATGTCTTTACATATAAAGTAGATTTCCTATAAGTAGAATACAGTTGGGCTTTAAAAACCCAATATGACAGTATGTGTATGACAGTATGACAGTTAGTGTGTTTAGATCACTTACATTTAACGTAATTACTAATATGGATGGATTTGGGTGCACCATTTTATTAGTTGTTTTCTGTTTGTCCTTCTGATTTTTTGTTTTGCTGTTCCCCTTTCTCCAACTTCTTTTTTTATTATTTTAATATGTCTTTGTAATGTTTTAATTCATTGGCTTTTGGTCTACATTTCTTTCCATATTTTTGAAGTGGTTTTTCCACTGACTTTGTTTTCCATGTTTTGTCATGAGAAATCCATGGTCATTTCCAAATCTTTGTTTCCCTATGTATTTTGTTTTTCTCCAGCTTTTTTCAACACTATATCTTTGATTTTTAGCAATTTGATTATAATGTGTCTGGGCATGATTTCCTTTGAGTTTAACTTGTTTCAAGGGATCTCGAACTTGTAAATTTTTATCTTTCTTAAGTGTTTTGTAGAATTCACTAGTGTAGTAATTTGGGCTTGGAGATTTCTTAAAAGAAAGATTTTTAATCACAAATTCAAGTTCTTTAATAAAGTGCTCAGTTATTGTATTTCTTCTCAAACAAGCTTTGATGATTTCTGTCTTTCAAAGAATATATACATTTACTTTAAGTTGTTTATTTATAGGCGTAAAGTTAATAGTCCAGTAGTATATTTTTAAATGTCTGTACAGTCTGTAGTGATATCCTTTCTCTCATTCCTGATATTGGTAATTTGTGTCTTCTCTCTTTTTTGTGTACAGCCTTTTCTCAAATATCCATGTTTTGGTTTCATTGCATTTCTCTATTTTTTTAAATTGAAGTATAGTTGATTTACTATATTGTGTTAGTTTCAGGTGTACAGCATAGTGATTCAGGAATTTTTGCAGCTTATATTCCATTATAAGTTATTACAAGATACTGGGTCTAATTCCCTGTGCTATACAGTATATCCTTGTTGCTTGTCTGTTTTATATATAGTAGTTTGTATCTGTTACTGTTTTCTGTTTCATTTATTTCTGCTTTCATTATTTACTTTTTTCTGCTTGCTTTGGGCTTAATTTGCTCTTCTAGTTATCGTTTGTTAAAGTGAAGCTCAAGTAACAGATTTTCAAGCTTTCTACTTTTCTACTACAAGTTTTTAATGCTCTAAATGAACTTTAAGTGCTGATTTAACTGTATTCCACATATATTGATATATTGCAATTTCATTTTCACTGATCATACAGTGCTTTCTAATTTCTCTTGTGGGCTCTCCTTTGACCCATTGGTTACCTACAACTGTGTTGTTTACTTTCCAACTATTTGGGGATTTCCCAGATATCTTTGATTTATTGATTTTTAGTTTAATTCCTTTATGATCAGAGAACATCCCTCATATGACTTCAACTTTTTAACTTTTGATGGTTTGTTTTATGGCCCAAAATATGGTCCATGTTGATCAATTTTCTATGTGCTTCTGGGAATAATGTGTACTCTGCTCTCTTTGGGTGGATTCAATTAGGTTGAGTTGGTTGAAAGTGTTGTTCAAGTCTTAAACAGTTATTAATTTTCTCTCTACTTATTTTAGCAATTACTGAGAGAAGCTGTTAACATTTCTAATTGTATACTAGTCTGTTTCTCATGTCTCTTTTAACAGTTTTTGATTCATATATTTTGGAGCTCTGATATTAGGTACATAAATATTTAGGATTTTTATGTTCTCTTAATTAATTGATCCCCTTATCAATATGAATGATGTTCTTTACTGCTGATATTTTTTTCTCTGAAATCTTCTTTATCTGATATGAATATAGTCAACTTTATTTAGATTCATTGTATATATTTTTTCATTTACTTATGTTTAACCTATCTATTTCTTTATACTTAGGTGGGTTAGTTGTAGACATTTATAGATGAGTTAAAGTCTAATGTGACAGTACCTGCCTTTTAACTGGTATGTTTAGACCATTTTGAAATTAATATAATTATTGATATGGTTGGGCTTAGATACAATCTATTTGTTTTCTATTTGCCTCATATGTTTTTTGTTCCTTTTTTTTCCTTTTTTCTATTTTGATTTTAATTAAACATTATTTATAATTCTATTTTATCTTCTTGGTTAGCTCATCCCTCTTTGTCATGTTATTTTAATGGTTGTTTTAGTGACCATGGTATACACCTTTAATTTATTATCAAGTTAATTTATCATAATATTATATATACTACTTCACATATAATAGAAGAATCTTACAATAGTATACCTGTAGTTCTGTTCTACTGTCTTTTGTGCTATTGTTGTCATACATTTTGCTTTTACATATGTTATAAAACCTCCAATAAATGGTTATTTAAAAAAATTAAACAGTTATCATTGAAAGTGATTTTCAAAAATTAAAAATCATACATATTTACCTACATATTTTTTACTTCCATTGTGTAGGTCCAAAGTTCTTTTTTTAGGTGCCAATGCAAGGAGCTTTACTGTAGTAATGCCCTTCATTTTCTTTAATTCTCTACAGGTTACATTCAAAACAAAAACATAATAATGAAGAAAAATTAATTTCAATTTGGTATCATTTTCCTTCTGCCTGAAAGATTTCCTTGAACATTTTTGGTAGTGTGTTTCTGCTGTCAGTGCATTTTGTTTTTCTTTGGAATGAGTAAGAAAACCTTTGTTTTGCTTTGATATTTTGATATAGAATTCTAGGTTAACAGATTTTTTTTTAATCTTTCAGTGCTTTAAACATGTCATTCCATGGTCTTCTGACTTGCATTGTTTTCAACAAGAGGCCTCCTGTCATTCTAATGTTTGTTCCCCAAAAGTGATTGTACATAAAGGTGATATTTTTTGCCCTGGATACTTTTAAGCTTTTTTTCTCTGGATTTGAGCAGTTAGATTAGGAGATGCCTTGGAGCCATTTCCTTTAGCTTTCTTCTTCTCAGAAGTTGTTAAGCTTCTTGACTATGTGGGTTCATAGTTTTCATCAAATTTGGAAAAATTTCAACTGTTAATTAAAAATAATTTTCTTCACCTTCTGGGACTCAAAAAACATGTATATTACATTGAGTGATATTGTCCCACAGCTCATTGTTGGTCCATTCACTTTTTTTTCCCATAGTTTTACTTTTGTCTCTAGAATTTCAATTTGGATCTTTTAATAAATCTTCCATTTCTTTCCTCATCAGGCTTGTGCTTTCCTCTACCTTCCTGAACATAGAGAATACAGTTTTAATAGCTGCTTTTACATTCTCTACTAATTTTAAACTCTATTATTGTTCATTCTGTTTTTTTAAATTATTTCTTCACCAAATTATGAGCTGTATTTTCTTGTTTCTTTGCATACTTTCTGTAGTTTTTCATTTAATGGCAGATATTGCTAATGATGCTCTTGGATACTGGATGTTTTTATATTCTTTAAATATTTTGGAACTTTGTTCTGGGATATATTTAAATTACTTGGAAATTGATTCATCTGAGGTTTGCTTTGTTAGGCAAATCCAAAATTTCCTTTAGTCTAGGGCTAATTTGTCTCATTACTAAAGTAATACCTTTCTGAGGACCTTCCTAGATATTCCATGAAATATAGTTTTCCAGCCTGGTGGTTGAAAACCTAAACTATTCCTCGTCTTATGTGAGCTCTGAGGATTGCTTGCCTGATCATTTCTAGTGGTTCTTTCCCCATCTGCAACACACTGGCGTTGATCAGTATTCAGCCAAAGATTCAAGGGGCCCCTCTACAAGTCTCCAGAGCTCTATCTATGTGCAGTTTTCTCCTGTGAGCGTTCTCCCCTCCAGTACTCTATACCTCAAATTCTAGTCACCCTGTCCTCTGTGAACTCTGAATTCTGTCTCCTCAACTCAGAGAGACTTCCAGGCTGTTTGGTTCCCTTTCCCTTGGTTGTGGTCTGGATACTTTCTCCAGGCAGTGAGTTGGGACATTCACAGGGCTTATCTTATTTGTTTCCCTTCTCTCAAAACATCGTGGTCCTGTGCTACTTTTTGTCAAATGTCCAAAATCCACTGTTTCATACATATTTTTGCTGTTTTTTTTGTTTGTTTTTAGATATTTAAGATGAGAGGGTAAACCCTGTTCTTGTTACTTCATCATAGCCGTAAGCAGAAGTTCAGGTGGCCTTTTGGAGTGGTGGAGTGGGAACACTATGTTAGGAGTGAGGACACCTCTGTTCCTATTAAGCTTCACTACTTGCTAGTTTTGTGACCTTAGCAAAGATAATTGACCTTTTGGGCCTTAGTTTCATCTGGAAAATAAAGTTATAAAATCTGTCCTACTCTTCTTCACATGATGAATTATCTTAATTAAAATACTTGGTAAACTATAATGTGCTATACAAAAGTTATTTTTGTTAATTGTAAACATTTATGTAACCAACTTGTCATTCCTAATAGTAATAATTAATTTAACATATACCAAACCACTCCCACATCATGTGTATATAAACCTCAAATAAAGCAAACATACATTAATATATTCTCATGGCAAAAGGAAGACAGATCCTGACCCTCTTCTATGTAATGAGACTTTGATCTTTTAAAGTTTTGGAGAATGAAAAACTTAAGCACAACACCAATGGGCATGGTGTCCATGTATGTAGGTGCCTCTGCATAATTTTTTAATGTAATATTTAGCAAACGCTTGATTAAATATACAATAATGAACTGACACTTTGAATTTAATGAAATTTGAATACATGTAAAATAATTGCTATGGTGGACTTCCCTGGTGGCTCAGTGGTTAAGAATCTGCCTGCCAATGCAGGGGACACGGGCTCGAGCCCTGGTCTGGGAAGACCCTACATGCCACGGAGCAAGTAACCCTGTGTGCCACAAATACTGAGCCTGTGCTCTAGAGCCTTCTAACCACAACTACTGAGCCCACGTGCCACAAATACTGAAGCCCGTGCACCTAAAACCTGTGCTCCACAACAAGAGAAGCCACCGCAATGAGAAGCCTGCGCAGTGCAACAAAGAGTAGCCCCTGACTGCTGCAACTAGAGAAAGCTCGCACACAGCAACAAAGACCCAACACAGCCAATAAATAAATAACTTTATTAAAAAAAAAGAATTTATGGTAAATCTGTTTTCAGAAGCTGTCACTTTAATGTATCATTTACATTTAATGATCCTCATCTTTACAAACAGCAGCTCTACTTAGTTATTTTATAATGAACTTGCCAGAATTTGCAGATATTGCAAAAAATAAATTTCAACATCTTCTAAGCATAAAGTCAAGTAACAGGCATTGCATCTATTCAAATACTATAAAAGGATATTCATTATTTGTTCATTGGGCTATAACTACTGAAATGCATTGCACACATCTCTTATCTTCCATTTTAGAGGTATAATTGGCCTCTATCACTTAGGTGGAAACATGAAACAGGAAATTTTAACTACAACCCAGAAAACTTTCTCAGGGCACAAAGAAATTGTACACTGACCTCACTTTAAAAAACACTTAAGAATTCTATATAATTAACGTTCATATTTTCCAGCTACATGAAAGCTAAATATATATTCATAATGACAGGGGCACAAATTCCAAGATAATATTATGTATAAAGTTTTCATATAAATAGATGAAAAGATATATCTACAGTGACATATATCTCTATAGCCACATGTCTAATGTCTAAATTCAAAGATGATGAATGTTTGTTCAAAAACAATCACTGGCAAGTAGATATACTAATCTCAGATTTTTTCATCAATTATAATAATTTGTTAGCTTTTAATGACACTTGCTTTTATCACAAAGTGGTAATGTTAAAATAATAAAATACCTTTAAACTACAAATACCTTATCAAACACTCAGATGTCAAAACTCATAACAAAATAAGAAAGATCAACTTCAAACAGATAATCAGTTGGACAACAGAAGCATAAACAGGGCCTCAATCGGATAATTGATTTCCTGTTGTCTTTAGCTCTGCTTTCATACAATCCCACATGCATACACTCAAACAGAATAAATGACAATTAATGACCAGTGATATATAGCATCTCCTGATGAGTTAAATACTACCTTGATCCATATATATTTGTGACTGAATTCTATTTCTGTTTTACATTTCTAGCCCCAAGCAAATCATGCAAGCAAATCATTTCTATCTTTCACTAGTTCATGATAGTGATTCCACTGCCATAAGCACTGACCCCTAACATCCTGCAATTAACATTCTAATACCTTTAAATATAGGTTGCATTTTAATTTACTATTGAGGGTAGCTTTATAAAATTTCTCATAGCTGTACATTGCAAAAGTGATTGTTAATAAATTACTCATTATATCAAAATAATATGTCTCTTTAATTTCACCATACTGTGAATTTATCCTTATTTGTTCTCTCTTAATTTTTTCTATCATCCACACAACTCTCTCCTACTCTATCCTACCTCTTCTCTCACTCCCAGCAAGAATTTCCATTGGTAACTAAAATTTGTTTTTAAAATGTTAAAGCCATATTTATTCACTTAAACTAGATATTCTTTTGGTGTTTTATGAGTTAGATTTACATAGTATATGTTAAGATTTAAGGGTAGTTTTACCTAGAAGCAAAGAGATGGACTGTTTGACTCTCATACTTTCCATTCCTGATTTTATTGCAAAAATTTTTGGGGAAAAAGTATACATCCTGTTCTTTGGGGGTTGGACAAAGATTTCTCAAAGCACCCCATCTGGTGGTAAGTAGGTAACAGTATATAATTACACACATGTATAGTGTTGAACCAACACACACACATATCTAATTCATCAAATAGTGGAAGCATAAATTTATCCCTACAAATAATTTTAATAGACTAAGTACTGCTTAATGGTTTAAAAGCCTCATGGATTGTAACTAAAATCTGATAGTCATAGGTAAAGTCTTATCTTTCTTCTTCCTTTAAAAGAAGAAAACAAAATCAAAAACAAAATATTTCCTATATTGTCCAAATCCACCTTTGGGTCTCTGTCTGAGGAACTCTGCCTTAAGGTACTCAACTCATTCCATCAAATGTATTTTAATTGTGATTTATGACTATAAAAGAGAAGTTTTATCATTATACCTGGAGGAAAGGCTCTGTGTGTAAGTGAACACATGCAGATTGTGAGGTTTTCTTTTCAAGGTTATCAGTGAAATAAAACCCTCAAATTTAAAAATTTTCATAAAACTTGCAGACCTCTGAGAACACGTCCTTGGACCCCTAGGGGTCTGCAGACCTCAATTTTTAGAGACACCACCCTATGTTAAGCCTATGACATTAAGATAGAAAACATACGTTATTACCAAATCATAGATGTATATATGTTTGAAGAATGGGATAAACAGTGACCTCTAATGTTTTTGCCAGCACTGCATTTCTCCTGCCTAGTCATGTGTTTCACTTGGATATGAGCACAAAATGAGATATTGTTACATAACAAATGTGCTTCTGTGTATTTCGTCACAATGCTATTCACTGGTGTTAATCAGACCAGATCTGAACACATGGACTATACTATCCAAGGTTTAATCATGACCATATTCAGCAATTGTTATTTTACCACTAATATTTAATTCAGGTAACCAGATAACCATTTGCAAAAATATTCTCAAGGCTATTTGGAAACAATAGCTTCACTTGTGAATTGTCAGAACACATATTGCTTCAATATACTTTGCAGTAGTGAGAAGTCGGAGAAACACTTTTTGCAAAATAACCCTTTCTTCTCCAAGTCACTGCTCTCAAAAGCAGCCAATATATAAGTGAATTACCAAAGATATTTTAATTTAGTCACTTAAAATTTTATTTATTAAGCATATATTTGCATATAGAGAGCTATTAATTTACTGTGTTCTGAACCTAAGTCTTAAACCAATTTCAAAGGAGTCAAGAGAGTCAAAAGAACAAAGGTGTTTCTCAATAATATCTTTATTACTTCTTTTTAAAGTTGAAGGTTAGGAAGTGGGTGATGAATGGCAGGGATGGTAGTTATTAAAATACTGTTTCCTGAAGAGAACATTAACACAATTTTGCCTGTACTTAATACTTTTTATTAATATATGGATTTAATAACTTCTTAAAATTTAATTAATAAATAAAATCATAGAATTTTAAAGCTAGGGATATCCTTAGGTATTATGAAGATCATGCCTTCATTTCACGGTTGAATAAACTGAGGGCCAGAGATGTGATGTATTTCAGAACTTGTTTTATGAAAAATGTCTAATGTGTATTATAAACTCTTTGATGCCTAATTCACTTTATCCAACACCTAGACTATTAAAGAACACAAACTTAATAAATAAGTGCTTTTGAGGATGATATCAACTTAAATATCAACTAAAGGACTACCCTGACTATATTAGTTTGCTACAGCTGCTATAACAAAGTACCAAAAACATGGTGGCTTAAACAGAAATTTATTGTCTTGCAGTTCTAAAGACTAGAAGTCTGAGATCAAGGTGTTGGTAGGGTTGGTTCCTTCTGAGGACAATGAGGGAAGGATGGGTTGTAGGCCTCTCTTGTAAGTGGCCATCTTCATGTTTAGATGGCATTCTCCCTGAACACTAACCAATTACTTATCCCAATAACAAGATTAGAGGCTGGCTTCCTTTATCAGCCAAAAAGGCCATCAATTCCTGTGCTGACCCTTACCCCGCTGCACCCCGAGGTATCTATATCCTCATTCCTGGAACCTGTGAATATGTTAGAGTCCACGGGAAAAGTGAATGAAGGTTGAAGGAGGAATTAAGGCTGCTAATCAGTTGACCTTAAAATAAAGAGATTATCCTAGATTATTTTAGTGGGCCCAGTGTAATCACAATTATCTTTAAATGTGGAAGATGGAGGCAGAAGAGTAAGTGTCACAGTGATGCAATGTGAAAGATGTGATCAGACATTGCTGACTTTGAAGATGAAAGAGGGCCACATGCCAAGGAATGTGGATAGCCTCTAGAAGCTAGAAAAGGAAACAGATTCTTCCCTAGAGCTTCCAGAAAGGAAAGCCCTGAAGACACTTTGATTTTCACCCTGTGAGACCTCTTTCAGATCTCTAACCACCAGAACTGTAACATAATACATGTGTTGTTTAAAGCCATGTGTTTGTGGTAATTTATTACAGGAACAAATAGAAAACTAATACAGTTCCTCTTGAAGGTATTAGCAACAGTGACCCCAATAAATCTATACTCTTCTGTAACACTGTTGACATGTCAAGTAATTAGGATAAATATCATTTTAATGGTAAGGTCATTACTATCAACAAAATAAGTGGGTTCAGTCACTCTTAACAATTTTACCCATCACATAGGTGTAGCTATCTTCTCAAAGAGACAACGTTGACTCCAGAATGGAGCAAAACTGATGTATATTAGCCAGATAATACTTTGATTACATATTACTTTACACATGTGAAAATGGACAAAAGGAAATTCAGAGATTTCTATAACTACCAGCTCTTAAAAATTTTAAGTTGTACAAGAATTCATATTTCACTTTGTATCAGTGTTTCTCAGACTCTTATGTGCATATGAATCACCCAGGGATCTTATTAAAATGCAGATTCTGATTCAGTAGGTCTTGGGTGGAGCCAGAGATTCTGCAGTTTCTAAGAAGTCCCCAGGTGATGCCCATACTGCTACTCCATGGAACACACTTTGAATTGCAAGGATTTAATAGACACAGATGCACCAAACCCTACCAGATAAGTAAACTGGCTCCAAATCACAACCAATACTGAGTTCAAAAGTAGTCTTTCTCTACATTAAGTACTACTAATTGCAAAAAGGGAGAAACAAAAACAAAAATGACCTTTAGCATCTCTTAAGCATTCATTGGTGATAAAAGTGAGCCTCTAGGTTCTAATTAAAATGCTTGACTGATTATTTTAATAACTTACATACATATTCAAAAATAACTTCATGTTGTCTTAGAATAGTGGGGATGAGTAAAGTCTGAGCATTCTATACCTAATGTAATACTTCCCATTAATGTAGAATATATTTCTTCTTCCACATTTTACAATTCCTCAGATCTCTTCCAATTGTTTCTCTGTTGAGGAGATTTCAACACAATAAATGATTGGTCTATGAAAGGGCAAAGCTATTTGGAGAATGGGTCTGGGATAATTACTTTCCTAAATGGCATAGCTATTTCATCCATGAAGCACACTGTAGGTAGACCAAGCTAACCAAGTAAGAAAGTATAATATATAAAGAAATATATTAAAGCAATATATTAGTGTTGGAGAAAAGTTATGATCTATCCTTTCACAAAACCCAATGAAGAAACACTTTCACCATTGCTTGGTACTTGACAATAGAAAAAGTAGTGTATGGGTCTACAAGCCTTCTGCCACCGAAGGCACTGGAGTCAAAACAAGGATCCCTTTCTCTTAAAAGTCATTCTATCTGTTCAAAATTTTCATTTCCACTGAGAGAGAAAGGAAAATGTCATAGGCATTACAGACTCATAAAGAGAGTAAGTCAGGGAGAAATTTTACACACAGACAAACACAATTTTTTAAAACAAATGAAGAAGGGCCTCATTCTAGCTCTCCAGCCTATAACCTAGTAGTTAAGAATGAAGCCTCTAGAATGACACTTGCTTTGAAGTACTGGCTCTGCCACTTACTACTTGTATGACCCTGGACAAGCACCATGCTTGTCTACCTGAGAAAAGTGCCTACCCAGGGCATGTAAGTCACATGTTTCCATGGCTGTTTTAAGAACCATAAAATAAATTTCCCCCAATCCCAAGGGAAGAGAGGCTAAGAAAATGTTTTCCTCAATTTTTGCCACTCTAACAAATAACACATTTAAAGATTCTAAGGATCAACCCAATTGGACGTAAGTCTCATGTAAAACAACAGGAGATCAAGAAGGTAAGACAGCTCTGCTGTTGTAGATTTCTTTACAGATGTCAGATGTATAGTATTTGATTGACAATATAATGCCAATTGTTCAGTTGCCATGTACTTAGATCTCTGGTTAATCCAGGCAATTTTGCTACTAGTTGGCACAAGGATGATTCCATTTGCACAGACAAGTTTCAGTTTATTGTCTTGAAATTTTATGCAGTCTAGAAAGGTCTCAGTCAGTGACAGTATCTGAATACACTAGCCTCTCCAGTCCCCTTTGTATGCAGAATATATGTCTCTAGAATTTTCACTGTTTACTTCCAAATCACTATGCCTAGATAGAGTGTACTCAGTGCAAGTATAAGACACCACCAATTTCATGTTTAGCTAACTGACTCCACTGTAAAATCAAAATCAACAATTCAAATATTTTTACCTTGTTGGGGATTACACTACATAAAAATATAATTCCCTCTGGGAATACAATTTTAAAAGCAGAATTAATTAAATATATATATTTAAAATATTCATAGTTTACTTACAATAGGCTATGACAATAGCTTTCAAATTTACAGAATATAATACCCTTTTGGACTGCTTTTCATCCATGTTCCTAAACCTCAAACATTGATGGGATATTGGGATGGTGGCTCAAAGTGAAGCAGCAGTCCAAGTGAAATCTGTAGAAAGCCTCTGTATTAAACCACATTCACTTTCTTTCAAATAAAACTGAGCTCCATGGAACAATGCAGTTTGAAGCCCAAGGGGTAGAGAAGTGACAACTGATATATTATAAAATAGCAATTATGGCAGCCATCACAATGATTAGCTCTGATTCAAGATGAAAACTATCAGTGACAGTCAATGTAAAGCAGCAAACACAAGACATCCTGTAATAAAAAGAGTGAATAATTAGTGGATTTAAGAGAAGATGCATAATGAAATGTTATCAAAGAGAAATATAGACAATGGAAAATGTCTTAGTATTTTTCAAACTGAGAAAATTACACACAGAACCACTTCTGGGATAATGTTCTCTTGGTCTTATTTATCAGGACAGAACATATTTGCAGGCTACCCAATATATAGAGATGTCTGTTTTTCTGTATTGCATTTTCTTTGAATCATATTGAGGTTTATTCAGTCACTGAAGGGTCCCTTGCTTGACTAATGATGAATAATTTTTCACATATATACAGTTCTTTCGATAACTGTATTACTTTGTTTCCCAAGAAATTGGAAAACAAAGACCATATATAGCTGTAGATATTTCAAATAGTCATCCAGATGCTTTGGATAAAGAAGTATATAGTAGATGGTATGGTCCCAACTCTTAAGAACAGGTTTAAAATCCAGTTGAGGAGTCTAGTCTAACACACACATACATACACACACACACAATAAAATTAAAAAATAAGAAGACAGTATAAGGCAGGCTATAAGAAAGTGACAAATATAAGAACTGATGTAGGAGTTCTAGAAAAGGTGAGCTTAATAATGGTTGGATTAGACTTGGAAGGTACTTACAGAGAAGTGCAACTTAAGTTGAGCTTCCAAAGTGGGTAAGACGTGAATAGGCAAAGAGAGTGCATCTTAGGTGAAGGGAGTGGTAGTGATACAAGGAGCAAAGCTCTGGAGGTAGATTGTTCTGGCGACATTAGGGAGAGTTGTGCACTGAGAAATAAACTAAGATAAGGTTCCTGTGGTATAATAAAGTCAGATTACAAAGCTCTTTGCAATCCAAGTGTAACTGGGCTTGGAACAATAGAAAATAAGAAGCCAATAGTATTTTGGTGGAGAAAAATGACTTGATGAAGGAAGTGATCAAGCCGTTAGTCTGACAGGATGAATTAGAAGGCTGGCTAGGAGGCTCCTGGAATGACTGGATGGGTGGTAATGAGAGTCTAGACTGTAAAATAAGGGAAAAATGGTAGGAGAGGCTTTCAAAGGAAAACTCACCAGAACTTGATAATCCCTTAACTATGAGAAATGGAGAAAAATCCAGATTCCTCTGTAAAATAGGAGTTCATGATCAGACAGTGGAGCAGAAGTATTAACACTACTATACAATTTCTCCACCAAGGACAGACAGGCAGGATGTTCCTCATGGTTGCCGAGTGATATAGCCCCTCCCAATGAAGGGGAGTCATACAGGATCTCTCAAAATAGGATTTGACCTTGGTGGTTCTAACAGAGACACAGAGGAAGAAGGAAGGACTTAGCGCCAAACCTGAAACCGAGACCAAAGCTTTAAAAGAAACCTTTCCAAGAAGGAAAAAAAAAAAAAAAAAAAAGACAAGAAAGGAAAATTTCTTACTCTGAGTCTCTCCAAAGAATTTGTTTCAAAAATCACTGAGCGGCACGCCAAATCAGAGTTCCTTGAAGACTAAAAGTTGGATTCACTTGAATAATTAGTGTTTCTATTCTCCAAATGGTTTTCCATCTCAGTAATTTCTATTCCAAACTCCTGACTTCTTTCCATTATTCTAAACCTGATAACTGTAGATTAAGAATTTGCCTTCTTACATTTTTCAGGCCCACTCTGGGGCTGCATATGCTCATTAGGCCAGATTCAAAGTAACTGGCAGATTCTTTCCATCAACTAGCGCTTGAAACATCACAAGGCCAACTTACCAACCCTTCGCATATTCTGCCCAGACAGACCTCAGCCCAACCCCCTCTAGCGAAACGGAAAAGGCGCATGCGCAAACGCAAACTCCACGCCTGTACTCCTTGCCACGAACTCCGCCCTACCACCCCCACCTCCCCGCAGAGGTTGTTATTGCGCAGGCGCAGCACCTCCAGCGCGTTTGAGCAGGGCTGTGAGAAATCTGCAGTCCAGTGAAATCTAGAAGTGTTAGAATTCACTCCCCCTCCTTTCTTCGGAGGCAGAGGCGCCACTTTCTCCTACTGAGGGGCCAGAAGCGCGTCCCAAACGTCGCACTCTCTCGGAGCAAGGTCCTTCGTTCTCTGCCAGTGTCTACTGTATCCCTATCCTCATCTCGTTTTTAATCTCACGCTGCCGCCAGGCTTCACTCGGAGGATAGAGGCAGTTGGCTCCCCCAAAGCCGCACCAGTTTGTTGGCAGCCTCTTTAGGCCTCTGAACCTCCGTGCCCCCCACTGGGCAGAGCATTAGATCGGTGCCTTGCTCGCCCTCCTTCGCCCTTCACACCTACCCATGCTGGGTGCTTACCTCGGGCGTGGTGCAGTGACGGGAGGGATCAGAGGATCCCAGATCAAGCCAGGGCTGGGGCAGGCGTATTCAGCGAGATTTTTCCTGGGTCTCCACTGCCTCCTCAGACAATGAAATCAGCGTGTCCGATCATCAATTCTCATCATGATCGTGACGTCACAAAAGACAGCGGCCAATGGGAGCCGAGATCAGCTCCGGACAGTCCCTGGCCTCAGCCCAGAACCCAAGAGTGGGGAGGGGGGAGGAGAAATAGCTGCCTGCAGTGGGGCTGCCTCTTCCCAGCACATATCAGCTGCATCCAAAGCCAGGCCTCTCTGTACCTCTCCCTTCCTGAGTAGAAGTGAACGCCCAGCATCCCTGTGACTATAGTAGTTATATGCCAGCCATTTGAGCAGGTGCTGCCTGGTCTTCCGACTTGAGATTCGCTTGCAGCAGAATTGTTGCACGCTGCCAAAATCAGATGATAACATACAGAAATATAGTTTTTTTTGTTGTCAGTGTTCAATTGACAAATGTATATTCAGTGTTACTGAAATCAAGAAGGTGTCCACTGAGCCTTTAGAATTTGTCGATAAGAGTGAGTGTACTGTTTTTTGTCTCCAGTTGACTCTGGCGACTGAAGAAATTTAAATTATTGCTTCTGTTCACCTAACCTTAATATCTGTTCTGCTGGAAGTTACTTGAGTAATCACCATTACACCATTACAGGAAAAAACCCCTCAAGCCATATGTTACATCAGTTAACACACTTGATACACTCCCAAAATATGCTGGATGCCATGAGAGATGTAGAATTCATTGGTCCTCTGCTATTATAGAACTTATAATATCATTCGGAAGATGTGACTAGCACACATTAAACTTTCACAACAATATAATAAAGTACATGATCATGTGCTTAGTCATGTAGTCATGAACTACAGACAAGAGTTACATCGTTAATGACTGAAAACATCAGTGAGGTGAGGAGAGTTGGGAAACATTGTATGTTGTAATTGAAATTTGAGCTATTTCTTGAATGGTGGATAAGAGAGGATGGAAAACACTGTCTTAAAGGGGAAGAAATGGGCAAAAGTATATATATATATATATATATATATATATATATATATATATATATATAAACTGTGAGGAGGTCCATGATGAAATCAGCCTAACGAATAGAGGGTGTATGTTGAGGACTAGTGGGAGATAGGACAGACTGATACTAAAAGCCTTTGAAAGTAGGCAGAGAACTTTGATTTTTTTAAAAGCCACCAAAGGCCTTAGGGCAGGGTACATCAGAACTCTCTAGTCGATTATTTATAGAGCAGCTTGAGTGTTTTTTTTAAACAAAAGTCAGATCATGCCCAGCTCCAGATTATTCAATGGCTTCCACTCACATATACTACAAAATACAAATTAGCCCCTTCCCATCTCTCTCACCTCACTTCCTGCCACTCTGCCACTAACTAACTTTCCAATCACACCAGCCTTTTCTCCATTTCTCAAACAAGTTAAATTCATGACCACATCAGGGCCCTTGCACTATTGCTCCCTCTGAACTTTGTAGGACGCAGTTCTTCATTTGATTCACATCTCTCCTCAAATGTAACCTCTTTAAAGTATATTAATTTTACGTAACTTCTTTAAAAAGTAACTTCTTTAATTTTTTTTTAATGTTCCCAGAATGGCTCCTTTTTTTTGACAGTCTTAACATACTGAGGAAATAAGCTTGTTGATGCCCCAGAGGACAAATAGGAAAATACAACTCATTGGAAATATCTTAAATAACAAGTAACAGATATGTTTTTCCCACATGAGAAAATAATATTCTAGCTGATTCTTTTTGTCTTAACTAACTGTTTATAGTGTCAAATTGTTACAAGAGAAAACCTCTTGGATATATTTTCATACAAACCCCATGCTTATGAAATCAATCCTATGGATTTAATTCACTGACCAGCTAATTTTTACTCTTTTCCTGAATTCTTCTGAAGGAAAGAATGCCATTCCAAAGAATAGCACAGCTGATCTTTTTGCAGACCATTTATATCTTTAAAAAATTTTTTTAAAACACCTTTATCAGAGAATAATTGCTTTACAATGGTGTGTTAGTTTCTGCTTCATAACAAAGTGAATTAGCTATACATATACATATACCTCCATCTCTTCCCTCTTGCATCTCCCACCCTCCCTCCCTATCCCACCCCTCCAGGTGGTCACAAAGCACCGAGCTGCTCTCCCTGTGCTATGTGGCTGCTTCCCACTAGCTGTCTATTTTACATTTGGTAGTATATATAAGTCCATGCCACTCTCTCACTTGGTCCCAGCTTAGACTTCACCCTCCCCATGTCCTCAAGTCCATTCTCTACATCTGCGTCTTTATTCCTGTCCTGTCCCTAGGTTCTTCAGAACCACTTTCTTTTTTTTTTTAGATTCTATATATATGTGTGTGTTAGCATATGGTATTTGTTTTCCTCTTTCTGACTTACTTCACTCTGTATGACAGACTCTAGGTCCATCCACCTCACTACAAATAACTCAATTTCATTTCCTTTTATAGCTGAGTAATATTCCATTGTATATATGTGCCACATCTTCTTCACCCATTCATCTGTCGATGGACACGTAGATTGCTTCCATGTCCTGGCAATCGTAAATAGAGCTGCAATGAACATTGTGGTACATGACTCTTTTTGAATTATGGTGTTCTCAGGCTGTATGACCAGTAGTGGGATTGCTGGGTCACATGGTAGTTCTATTTTTAGTTTTTTAAGGAAACTCTATACTGTTCTCCATAGTGGCTGTATCAACTTACATTCCCACCAACAGTGAAAGAGGGTTCCCTTTTCTCCACACTCTCTCCAGCATTTATGGTTTGCAGATTAAAAAGTAACTTCTTTAAAATTTAAGGAGGTTGCACAGTAACCATATTTCAAATTGTGATCCTCTCAACACTCCCTATACATACCTATACCCCTTCACTTTTAATATTTCCTTATAACACTTATTACTAATATACTCTATATTTTTAGTTATTGAAAATATAAGGTCCATGAAAGTGGGCTTTTCTGTCTGTTTTATTATTATATACCTGGCATCTAGAAGAGTCCTGGACACAAAGTAGAGAAATCAGTAAGCACTTTTTGAACGAATGACTGAAAGAAAATTTTTCAAGTGGTCGGTCAGTCATCAATTTGCAGTTTGAATCAGATTGGGGATAGGCTGTAGTGAGAGAGGTCTGTTAGATAACTGTAGTAGTAATCCAGGTTCTAGATGACTTGGGGTGAGATCAGGATGTTAAGAGCATAAATAAAGAGAAATAATTGAAGTTGAGACATTTCAAAGAAGGAATGATAAGGGTGAAAGTGGAGAATTCAGAGATGACCAACCTATGATGGATTAACATATTCATTAAGTACCTACTGCATACCTTGAACTGAGGTGATCTGAGAGAAAAAGAAGGGCAGCTTCCCTACCCTTGAAAAATTTATAGCCCAAATGACAAGAAGACATATATGAAACCAGAGTACAAAAAGAGGTAATTAAATTCATCTATTGATCATTCTTCTTTTCCCTTCACACTCCATATTCAAGCCACCAGTACGCTGTATCTTCAAAAATACGCTCCAAAGATGAGCACTCCTCACTTCCACCATTACTACTACACCAGTCACTTCTAGATCGAACCAACACAAAAGCATCGTACATGATTTCCTATCATCTTATATTGTCCTTCTTTGATATTGATACTTATTTTTATCATCAGTTAAAATAGTCTTCACAAAGTTGAATCAGATCATATCATTCCCCAGATTAAAGCTCTCCAAATGCTTCCCATTAGATTAACGATAAAGTTCTAAATCCTTGTTATGGTTATTTTCCACCATTTTTTTCTGCCCTAGTTCACTATGTTACACTGGCCTTTGCCTTTACTCCACTCCCCTCTTTCTGGAAAGCCTGTTCCCTCTTTATAGATGTTACACTTGTGCCTTCTTTGAAAACTCTTTTCTCAGATCTCCACATAGCACACTTCTCCACTCAGATTGTCTTCTAAAATTTACCTCCTCAGATGTGTCGTCAGGGACCAATCTATTTAAAATGGCATCCCCTCTATGACATAACTCACAGAAAGATCCTTTTTGACCCACCTCCTAGAGAAATGGAAATAAAAACAAAAATCAACAAATGGGACCTAATGAAACTTAAAAGCTTTTACACAGCAAAGGAAACCATAAATGAGATGAAAAGACAGCCCTCAGAATGGGAGAAAATATTTTCAAATGAAGCAACTGACAAATGATTAATCTCCAAATTTCAAGCAGCTCATGCAGCTCAACACCAAAAAAACAAACAACCCAATCCAAAAATGGGCAGAAGCCCTAAATAGACATTTCTACAAAGAAGATATACAGATTGCCAACAAACACATGAAAGGATACACAACATCACTAATCATTAGAGAAATGCAAATCAAAACTACAATGAGGTATCATCTCACACCAGTCAGAATAGCCATCATCAAAAACTCTATAAACAATAAATTCTGGAGAGGGTGTGGAGAAAAGGGAACCCTCTTGCACTGTTGGTGGGAATGTAAATTGATACAGCCACTATGGAGAACAGTATGGAGGTTCCTTAAAAAAACTACAAATAGAACTACCATACAACCCAGCAATCCCACTACTGGGCATATACCCTGAGAAAACCATAATTCAAAAAGAGTCATGTACCACAATGTCCATTGCAGCTCTGTTTACAATAGCCAGGACATGGAAGCAACCTAAGTGCCATCAACTGATGAATGGATAAAGAAGAAGTGGTACATATATACAATGGAATATCACTCAGCCATAAAAAGAAATGAAATTGAGTTACTTGTAGTGAGGTGGATGGACCTAGAGTCTGTCATACGGAGTGAAGTAAGTCAGAAAGAGAAAAACAAATACTGTATGCTAACGCATATATATGCAATCTAAAAAAAAAAAAAGGTTCTGAAGAACCTAGGGGCAGGACAGGAATAAAGACGCAGATGTAGAGAATGGACTTGAGGACATGGGGAGAGTGAAGTGTAAGCTGGGATGAAGTGAGAGAGTGGCATAGACATGTATACACTACCAAAAGTAAAATAGATAGCTAGTGGGAAGCAGCCACATAGCACAGGGAGATCAGCTTGGTGTTTTGTGTCTACCTAGAGGGGTTGGAGGGAGACACAAGAGGGAGGGGATATGGGGATATATGTATATGTATAGCTGATTTACTTTGTTATAAAGCAGAAACTAGCACACCATTGTAAAGCAATTATACTCCAATAAAGATGTTAAAAATAGATAAATAAATAAAATAGCATCCTCAAATCACTCTCTATCTCCTCTATCCTCCTGCTGTGCTTTATTTTTCTTATACCACTGTAGGAAATCATATAATTTGCTTACTTGCTCATTTTGCTTTTCCCCAAAGGGGTAGTGATTTTATCTTTTTTATTTACTGTTATAGCTCCAATATCCAGAACCATACCTGGCATGTAGTAGGCACTCAATGAGCCTTTTTTATTCAGTGAATGGATATAAGAAAGCATAGATTGTGTGGTATAATCTATGCTAGAGTAACAAATATTCAGAAGTCAGAGATGTTTCTAGTATCATGGCTTAGGAATATGTACCTACCCTGTTCACAATATATTAATTAAATCCATGTTTATTGAATTTTTAGATGAAAACAATCTGGGAGGAATAATTAAAGCATATATATTAACCAAGATTTCAAAGATCTCAAAAGACTCAACATACAAATGGAACAAGAATAAGTTTGGCAGGGCCCAACAGTAGGTCTTACATTTATGTTTACAAAAATCAGTTGCAGAAGTACAGGATGGGCAATAAATACCTAAGGTGGGAAATAATTTATTTCAAAATGTTATAAATTCAATATGAGCTAGTATACCATAGATGTTAAGCAAGATAATTGAGACAAACTGCATTAAGAAAAAGCATCTAAAACAAGGAAGTTCTACTATCCTCTACCTTGATCAGACACATTTGCTCTTTTCAGTTGATTGCCCCTCATTTTAAAAGAAACATTCACAAACAGCTCCATATAGAGAAGGGCAATTAGGAATGATGGGGCACCTAAAAAATATATGATATGAGGCAAGGCTCCAGGAACTGAGGTTGCTTAATTTAAAAAGGGGAAGATCTGGAGAGAATATAACTATCTTCAAATATTTGAAAGACTACTGGGGAAAAACACATGTGATTTATTGTGTGGTTCTCCAGAAGGCAAAACCAAGGCCAAAACAGACAACTAACAGGGAGACAAGTTTCAGCTTACATTCAAGCATTCAAAAATGATAGGGACTGCTTTGTAAAGTCAAAAGGCCTCAATCATTGGGAATGTACACAAATAATGAATATCAATCAATTAATGAAGCCTTAATTATATTGAGTGACTACTAAAGTTCATTCCAACATAGACTTTACTGACTTCTGCATCATATCATATAGGAATTAAGAAAATGCCTTAAAGGTAGAAGTGGATTTGGTTTCTTAGGATTTGGTTTAGTGGAGTTGAATGGGAGGAAATTTCCAGGTTGGAATTCCACTAATAAAAGGCAAAAAATTTACTATTCTTCAGTAGGTAGAATCTAAATAAAACATTTCACAGTGTATTTTGGGTCAGTATAGGGCTGCATACACCAAAGGAAGTGCTTTCAACTTTCATTTTCCCTGTTTAAACTTTTCCCACTAGTAAGCAATTCATTTACCTATTCATTTTAACCAAAGCAACTATTTATTGATACAGGTGAAACCTTCCTGTATAAGTCCAGAACACAGCTCTAAACAATATAGCTTGGTAGGTTAAAAAAAACTAATTTCTAAGCTATTTCAAATTAGGTTAATTTCTCTGATCAAGCTGATGTCATTAACCAGAAGCTCAATGCTTTTTTTTCTAGATTGCTCATGTTCTTTATGTCTCTTTCACTTTTTGCTGCACAACTTTTAGGCATTTTGGAGTTTACGGACATCTCCAATAGAAGTTGTGCACCAAAAATGGATGAGAAAATTAAAATAAAGTGTCCTCCTTTTAAACTCTCTTGATTCAAAGCGTGAAGGAAATAGTTTAAAAATCAAAACACAATGTTAAATGTATAGGTTCTCCCAGTGCACCGTTCTCACATTGTAGCAGTCGCTGTCAGTTGCCCACCCATCCACCTCCCCTCCTGCCCGCCTCCCTCCCGTTTCTTGTTAACAGGACAGGCAGGTTTGAGCCTGCAGGAATAACTCATAATTGATCTCCAGTGTGTCTCAACAGATGCTTATTAAAAGGCTTTTAGGATCTCTGGTCCCCACTCATTAAATGACAATAGCCATTGTTGATAACTAAAAATTCCCTCCCCTCTCCCCCACACTCCCCTACATTTTCAAACTCCTGTTACTCCTTTTTGCCAAATATTCACTTTCCTAAATTCTCTTGCAGCCAGTGATGACCACATGACCTGGCTAATAAGAAGAAAGGGGAGTAAAGTTCCACTAATAAAAAATAAAATTCTGCCTTGTCCTCTTCTCTTTCTGCATTGAATATAATGGTGTCGGATGTCATGTTTGCGGTGCAACAGCCATATTTAGACCCTGAGTGTATTCGTTTTCTAGGGCTGCTGTAACAACTTACTACAAACACAGTGACTTAAAACAACAGAAATTAATTTCCTCACCGTTTGGAGGCCAGAAATCTTAAAATCAAGTCCACAGGGTTGGTTCCCTCTAGAGGCTCTAAGGTAGAATCCATGCCTCTCTCTTAGCTTCTGCTAGTTGTTGGCAATGCTTGGAGTTCTTTGGCTTGTAGACACTTCACTCTAATATCTGCTTCTATCTTCACAGCACCTTTATCTGTGTTTCTCCTTCCCTTCTCTTCTAGGGACACTTGTCATTGGATTTAGGGCCTATCCTAATCCAGGATGACCTTATCTAGAGATCCTTAACTTAATTGTATCTGCAAAGAATCTTTATCCAAATAAAGTCACCTTCGTAGTTTCTGAGTGGACATACCTTTTGGGAGAGCACCGTTTCACCTACCACAATGAGGTAAGACATCTAGGATAGAAGCTCAACATTTGAGAATGCCAGAGAAGAATGCTAGAAAGATTGGGGTTTGTGATGTTATCATACACTCTGATGGTTTTTGAGCCACTCATACAAGCCTGGAATTTCTCACCTCAATTAATCAAGAAGTTTTGGAATAAGAGCTAACAATTCTTCTTCAGACACATATGCTCGAGATTTCCCTGCAGTTCATTGTTGCTTTTACTTAACAATCAATTTACTGGAACCTGGCAAATTCAGCAATAAAACTGGGAAATTCAATTTACTGTAAATGATGATTTTTTGTTGACTAGAGAAGATATAAGAAACAGGAAAAAATAAGGGCACTGTATCATTGTGTTGCCTTATTTTGACTGGAAATGCTTAATTTCAATTATTCATGGTAGAATTTTATAGGAAGGTGGCTAATACGTTCTAGGAAGCTGCATTGAGGGAACACGGAGGGAGCCAAATGGCAGCCTGTGAGCTCACAGTCCTCCACACAAAACCCTTCCCGGGGGTGAGATATGGAAAACAGGAAGGAAGAGTAGAGTTCTTCTTGCAGTCAGGTAGCTGGCATTTTCTGTGTTAATCCTTTTAAAATTAGCCAAGTAGCATATATATTTTCTTTGTCCTTTTAATTTCTTTATATATGTCTTAAAATATGTAGAATTTTATCCAGATGCATAAATGCAATTGTATGTGGTTCCTCTTTGTTTTTTCTTTTTCTTTTATTATTAACACCCCCTTCCCTTTCTTGTCTTTCCTTTACCACCAGGTTTCTACCCCCGACCTACTTGCTCCCAGAGCCCATGGTTACAACCTGGTGTGTGTCCATATCTTTCTCCATCTACACACATACTGGGTGAAGCCATAGCCAGGCCTGCCCACAGAAAGCTCCTAAGTGGATATAAATGGTAAAGGCCTGGATCCTGCAAATGCAGGAAGTCACACAACCTGAGATTCAGGCACCAAAAAGGGAGCTCCCTCAGTGTGGACCAGCAAGTTTCAGCTCCCAGGCCCTGAGCAGTGACCCTGGCAGACAGGGCTTGTGGAGGAGCAAGATTGCTGACTGATGTGTGTGTGGTATAAGCAGATGCTGGCAGGCCTTTATGGGGGTAGAAAACAAAAGCCCAGGAATGCAACCTCCTCACCTGGCTGGAGCCCTCTGCAGGAAGAAAAGTAGGTGACCACAAAAAACCACCCTCTTTCAGATGTTCCCTTTGTCTGGGCTGTTCTCATATACTTTTTAGGTTCAATGGAGCTTGTGAGTAGGACTAACAGCATTCAAGGGTTTCATTCTGCCATCTTTGAACCCAGTTTAGGTCTTCTCAGTTTCAGGCATAAGGCCTAAATCAAGAGTAATTTTTAAATTAGTTTATATATCGAAAATTGGGTTAGAATATAATATGCATTCTTCTGTATCTTCCCTTTTCTAGCTTAAGCAATTGTCTCCGATGCAACTGGCATGGCACCCATGCATCCTTCTGCTATTGCATAATATTCCATGGTGTGTGTATTCCATTCCTGTTCATGAGCGTCCTCACCATTTCCAGTTTTTCTTTTTTCTTTCTCTTCTTTTTTCTTTTTTTAATGGCTATGAAAATTTCTACAATAAGCATCTGTCCTGAAGCACAAATGCTTTTATTGCCATGGAATGGATTCCCACGAATGAAATTACTGCAACATGGATGAACCTTGAGAACATCATGCTAAGTGAAAGAAGTCAGTCACGAAGGACCACGTGTTATACCATTCCATTTACATGAAATGTACAAAATAGGCAAATCCAAGGAGACAGAAAATAAATTGTTGGTGGTTGGCTAGGGCCTGGTGGTGAGAGTGGTTATAGGGAATTGGAGTGATTGCTAGTGGATGCAGGGTGGGTGTGGGTTCCTTTTGGAGTGATGAAAATGTTCTAAAATTGGTTGTGGTGACACGTGCACAACTCTGGATATACTAGAAAACATTGGAGTGTACACCTTAAAGGTGTGAATTGTATGGCATGTGAATTATATCTCAATAGAGTAATAGAAAAAGAATGAGAAAAATAAATAAATAAATTTATAGGTTCTTAATGGATTTCAATTATCCACGACAGTCTTGTTCTTAGTATTTTGGTTAGTTAAAGAGATGTTGCTTGAAGGAACTTCCTACACCTTACTGTGGGGGCAGGTCAAAGTACAATTAAGAGGAAAGTATTCTCTCATACAATGTTTAGGGGAAAACCCCTGAGAAACATTAGTCTGTCCTCTTCTGCTATAATAATTCTGTAAATGACCTCTGCAGAATACCAAATTTCTACTTTGTACTTTACTTATTAAGGTAGCTCATATAGAAAAAGTATTAATGAAATTTGTTCACCTAGCAAATTTCCAAAATGAAACTGATTTCTGAGCTCCACTGTGGTTTTTGAGATATGATATATTATTAATATTCCTGTTTGTTTCTACTTAAATTGAGCATATTTTCCCTGGATCATCACCTGGGAACTTTTAGGAATACACTTTTTGGGGCCCCATATACAGATTCAGAAACTCTGAAAGTGGGGCCCAGCAACCAGTGTTTAGCAAGCCATACAGGAAACTCTTATGTATGAAAAAGTTTGGGATCCAGTATATTAAGATCTAAGTATGAGGGGGAATGATGGAGGCAATTTTATTCCACAAACACTTATTTAGCTCCTGTTATGTGTCAGCCACAGAGAATTTACTAAAACATGATTTATTTTCTCAAAATATTCATATTCTAGGGCTTCCCTGGTGGCGCAGTGGTTGAGAGTCCGCCTGCCGATGCAGGGGACACGGGTTCGTGCCCCGGTCCGGGAAGATCCCACATGCTGCGGAGCGGCTGGGCCCGTGAGCCATGGCCGCTGAGCCTGCACGTCCGGAGCCTGTGCTCCGCAACGGGAGAGGCCACAACAGTGAGAGGCCCGCGTACCGCAAAAAAAAAAAAAAAAAAAAAATATTCATATTCTAGTACAGCAGTCACAGACTTAAAGAGAAAACGCAAAATAGTGAGATAGAGATGGGATGGAAGCGGGGGTTGAGAGTGGATCTAGGAAAACTACAACTACAAATATGAGTGATCAGCATTTGCAGCGTGGAGTTCTGCTTCTGAGGTGTCAACAGCTATATTCCTGATATTTCTCTGAATGTTTTTCCTTTTAGTCATGTTACTGATTGCAGAATAAAGTGAGGGGCCAGAGCCTTAGTTATTCTACTTTAGCAGTTCTGCAAAGCAAACCGCTAGGGAAAAAAAAAAAAGCCCAAACCAAAAAACAATAAAACAAAACCAAAAAAAAAAATTCAACATTTTCCATACATCCATAAAATGTCCACTTATAAACATCTCTCTTTAGATGGCACAATGAAATGGATTCCTTTTTTTCTCTATTTCCATATTGAAATTTACTTGTAGCATATTGACAGATATCTAAGACACCTACATAATTACATTGGCTGACTTCTACAAGCAGCTTGAAACTTCTTTATATGGGGAAAGAAATATACTGCTTTATCAAGGTTAAACTGCCTTTCTTTAAATTCTAAAATGGTTCTCAACCATCTAGGGGATTAGGGATACTTTTGTTAATATGACATAGCCATGGATACTTTCCCCAGAAATATACTCACATAAAAATTTGCATGACATTTATTGTGGGAGGAGACCATGGATTTCATATAGATTATCTGTGAACTTGCTGACCTGGGTATATTCTAGGAAATAACTTTCCTGTTATGTGCTTTGAGATGATACACAAAGTGATTTATTTGGTAATGAGTGCTAGTAGTAGACTAGATAAATTGCCAGGAAAGGGACTAGTTATTTAATTAGCACTATGAAGTGTGGGCCATCCCAGAATGCCTCAAATCATTTGACAAGCTTTTGAAAAACCACTCTGCACTAAAAATATAAAGGATTGAGGTGGCTACTTTTCAAGTAGATTGAACAAGGAAACACCTATCTCATTTTTCACATCATCTTACCATCACTTTTTCTGGATAAGGAAGAAAAAATGAATTACCTAAGGTCAATGGATCAGTAATTTACTAAATGATATACTTTTGATCAAATACAGTTGATGATCTTTTGGGGTTTTTTTGTTTGTTTTTGCGGTACACAGGCCTCTCACTGTTGTGGCCTCTCCCGTTGTGGAGCACAGGCTCCGGACGTGCAGGCTCAGCGGCCATGGCTCACAGGCTCAGCCGCTCCACAGCATGTGGGATATTCCCCGACCGGGGCACAAACCTGCGACCCTTTCATTGGCAGGCAGACTCTCAACCACTGCGCCACCAGGGAAGCCCGATCTTTTGAAAGTGACTATTAACAATCATGTCATTTCCAGGACTAGGTAGTGGATGAAAGTTGAAGAGCTAAGGACTGGTAAGATGAATTAAAGGATCTAAGTGCTGTGTCAAAGCCAAGGTGGAACCAATGGTCTGAAACCATTTGAATAAAACAAAGTAAGTGCACATAAAATGTCCAATAGTGAGAACAAGACAGTGAGGCCAAAATTATAGGCAGTTAGAGAAAACGTATCAGACATGTAGCAAAAGACAGCAGGCAAAATTCTGGATCCAGAGGTGCCAGACTGGATTACAGAAATCAAGAATTCAGTTAAAGAAAATAAGCATCAGAAAGCACGAAAAATATTGGGAAAACAGCATTAGGATCTAAGTTGGCAGGCAAAAAGTTGGGAAGATTCAAATACAAAGGTCAAGTTAAAAAACAAACAAACAAACAAAAAACCCAGAGACCAAAAAAGATAAATTCAGGCCAGGTCAGTTTGCTTTAATAAACAATAAAGAAAGCTCAATAACAAAGAAAACAAACAACCCAATTCAAAAATGGGCAGAAGACCTAAATAGATATTTCTCCAAAGAAGATATACAGACTGGCAACAAACACATGAAAGAATGCTCAACATAAATAATCATTAGAGAAATGCAAATCAAAACTACAATGAGATATCATCTCACACCAGTCAGAATGGCCATCATCAAAAAATCTAGAAACAATAAATGCTGGAGAGGGTGTGGAGAAAAGGGAACACTCTTGCACTGCTGTTGGGAATGTGAATTGGTATAGCCACTATGCAGAACAGTATGGAGGTTCCTTAAAAAACTACAAATAGAACTACCATATGACCCAGCAATCCCATTACTGGGCATATACCCTGAGAAAACCATAATTCAAAAAGAGTCATGTACCAAAATGTTCATTGCAGATCTATTTACAATAGCCAGGAAATGGAAGCAACCTAAGTGTCCATCAACAGATGAATGGATAAAGATGTGGCACATATATACAATGGAATATTACTCAGCCATAAAAAGAAACTAAATTGAGCTATTTGTAATGAGGTGGATGGACCTAGAGTCTATCATGCAGAGTGAAGTAAGTCAGAAAGAGAAAGACAAATACCGTATGCTAACACATATATATGGAATTTAAGAAAAAAAATGTCATGAAGAACCTAGGGGTAAGACAGGAATAAAGACACAGACCTACTATAGAATGGACTTGAAGATATGGGGAGGGGGAAGGGTAAGCTATGACAAAGCAAGAAAGTGTCATGGACATATATACGCTACCAAACGTAAAATAGATAGCTAGTGGGAAGCAGCCACATAGCACCGGGAGATCAGCTCGGTGCTTTGTAACCAAATAGAGGGGTGGGATAAGGAGGGTGGGAGGGAGGGAGATGCAAGAGGGAAGAGATATGGGAACACATGTATATGTATAACTGATTCACTTTGTTATAAAGCAGAAACTAACACACCATTGTAAAGAAATTATACTCCAATAAAGATGTAAAAAAAAAAGAAAGTGAGTGGTCAGGAGCCTAAGTAAGTCAAGAAATGGCAGCCGGACCTAAGGGAAGATGGTGGAAGAGTATGATGCAGAGATCACCTTCTTTCCCACAGATACATCAGAAATACATTTACACGTGGAACAACTCCTACAGAACACCTACTGAACACTGGCAGAAGACCTCCCAAAAGGCAAAAAAGTCCCCATGTACCTGGGTAGGACAAAAGAGAAAAAGAATAAACAGAGACAAAAGAATAGGGATGGGACCTGCACCAGTGGGAGGGAGCTGTGAAGGAGGAAAGGTTCCCACACACTAGAAGCCCCTTCGCGGGTGGAGACTGCGGGTGGCAGAGTGTGGAAGCCTAGGAGCCGCAGAGGACAGCAAAGCAACTGGAGTGCAGAGCACAAAGCCAAGAGATTCCTGCACAGAGGATCAGGGACGACCAGCACTCACCAACCCGAGAGGCTTGTCTGCTCACCCACAGGGACGGGTATGGGCTGGGAGCTGAGCCTCCAGTTTCGTAGGTCAGAACCAAGGGAGAGGACAGGGGTTGGCGGCATGAACACAGCCTGAAGAGGTTAGTGCACCATGACTACTGGGGAGGGAGTCCGGGAAAAAGTCTGGACCTGCCGAAGAGGCAAGAGACTTTTTCTTTCCTCTTTGTTTCCTGGTGCGCAAGGAGAGGGGATTAAGAGAGCTGCTTATAGGAGCGCCAGAGACCCGGGCGAGCCACGGCTAACAGCGCGGACCACAGAGACGGGCATGAGATGCTAAGGCTGCGGCTGCCGCCACCAAGAAGCCTGTGTGTGAGCACAGGTCACTCTCCACACCTCCCTTGCGAGGAGCCTGTGCAGCCCGCCACTGCCAGGGTCCTGGGATCCAGGGACAAACTCCCCGAGAGAACGTACAACGTGCCTCACAGTGGTGCAAAGTCGTGTGGGCCTCTGCCACCGCAGGCTCGCCCCACAATCCGTACCCATTCCTTCCCCCGGCCTGAGTGAACCAGAGCCCCGGAATCAGCAGCTCCTTTAACCCGGTCCTCTCTGAGCAAAGAACAGACACCCTCAGGCGACCTATATGCAGACGCAGGGCCAAATCCAAAGCTGAGTCTGGGGAGTTGTGCAAACAAAGAAGAGAAAGGGAAATCTCTACCAGCAGCCTCAGGAGCAGCCAATTAAATCTTCACAATCAACTAGATGTACCCTGCATCTGTGGAATACCTGAAGAGACAACGAATCATCCCAAATTGAGGAGGTGGACCTTGAGAGCAAGATTTTTTATTTTTTCCCCTTTTCCTCTTTTTGTGAGTGTGTATGTGTATGCTTCTCTGTGAGCTTTTGTCTGTATAGCTTTGCTTTCACCATTTGTCCTAGCGTTCTACCCGTCCTTTTTTTTTTTTTAACTTTTCAAAAAAATGTTTTTCTTAATAATTATTTTTATTTTTCTAACATTATTTTATTTTACCTTACTTTATTTTATTTTATTTATCCTCTTTCTTTCTTTTCTTTCTAGTTTTTCTCCCTTTTATTCTGAGCCGTGTGGATGAAAGGCTCTTAGTGCTGCAGCCAAGAGTCAGTGCTGTGCCTCTGAGGTGGGAGAGCCAACTTCAGGGCACTGGTCCACAAGAGACCTCCCAGCTCCACGTAATATCAAATGCTAAAAATCTCCCAGAGATCTCCATCTCAACACCAACACCCAGCTTCACTCAATGACCAGCAAGCTACAGTGCTGGACACCCTATGCCAAACAACTAACAAGACAGGAACAAAACCCCACCCATTAGCAGAGAGGCTGCTTAAAATCATAATAAGGCCACAGACACCCCAAAACACACCACCAGACGTGGACCTGCCCACAAGAAACACAAGATCCAGGCTCATCCACCAGAACACAGGAACTAGTCCCCTCCACCAGGATGCCTACACATCTCACTGAACCTACTTTAGCCACTGGGGACAGACACAAAAAACAACTGGAACTACGAACCAGCAGCCTGCAAAAAGGAGACCCCAAACACAGTAAGATAAGCAAAATGAGAAGAGACAAAAACACACAGCAGATGAAGGAGCAAGATAAAAACCCACCACACCTAACAAATGAAGAGGAAATAGGCAGTCTACCTGAAAAGGAATTCAGGATAATAATAGTAAACATGACCCAAAATCTTGGAAATAGAATAGAGAAAATGCAAGAAACATTTAACAAGGACCTAGAAGAACTAAAGATGAAAAAAGCAATGATGAACAACACAATAAATGAAATTAAAAATATGCTAGAATGGATCAATAGCTGAATGACTGAGGCAGCAGATTGGATAATAGACCTGGAAGATAAAATAGTGGAAATAACTTTTGCAGAGCAGAATAAAGAAAAAAATAACTGAGGACAGTCTCAGAGACCTCTGGGTCAACATTAAACACACCAACATTCGAATTATAGGGGTTCCAGAAGAAGAGAAAAAGAAAGGGACTGAGAAAATATTTCAAGAGATTATAGTTGAAATTTTCCCTAATATGGGAAACGAAATAGTTAATCAAGTCCATGAAGCACAGAGAGCCCCATACAGGACAAATCCAAGGAGAAACATGCCAAGACACATATTAATCAAACTGTCAAAAATGAAATACAAAGAAAAAAAATTAAAAGCAGCAAGGGAAAAACAACAAATAACACACAAGAGAATCCCCATGAGGTTAACAGCTGATCTTTCAGCAGAAACTCTGCAAGCCACAAGGGACTGGCAGGACATATTTAAAGTGATGAAGGAGAAAAACCTACAAACAAGATTACTCTACACAGCAAGGATCTCTTTCGGATTTGATGGAGAAATTAAAAATTTTACAAACAAGCCAAAGCTGAGAGAATTCAGCACCACTAAACCAGCTTTAAAAAAAATGCTAAAGTATCTTCTCTAGACAAGAAACACAATAGAAGGAAAAGACCTACAATAACAAACCAAAAACAATTAAGAAATGGGAATAGGAACATACATATCAATAATTACTTTAAATGTAAATGCATAAAATGCTCCCACCAAAAGACACAGACTGGCTGAATGGATACAAAAACAAAACCCATATATATGCTGTCTACAAGAAACCCATTTCACACCTAGAGACCCATGCAAACTGAAAGTGAGAGGATGGAAAAAGGTATTCCATGCAAAAGGAAACCAAAATAAAGCTGGAGTAGCAATTCTCATATCAGACAAAATAGAATTCAAAATAAAGAGTATTAGAAGAGACAAAGAAGGACACTACATAATGATCAAGTGATTGAACCAAGAAGAAGATATAACAATTGTAAATATTTCTGCACCCAACACAGGATCACCACAATGCATAAGGCAAATATTAACAGCCATAAAATGTGAAATCAACAGTAACACATTAATAGTAGGGGACTTTAACATCCCACTTTCACCAGTGGACAGATCATCCAAAATGAAAATAAAGAAAGAAACACAAGCTTTAAATGATACATTAAACACGATGGACTTAACTGATACTTATAGGACATTCCATCCAAAAACAACAGAATACATTTTTTTCTCAAGTGCTCATGGAACATTCTCCAGGATAGATCATATCTTCAGTCACAAATCAAGTCTTGGTAAATTTAGGAAAATTGAAATTGTATCAAGTTTCCTTTCTGACCACAACGCTGTGATACTAGATATTAATGGCAGGAAAAGATCTGTAAAATATACAAACAATTGGAGCTAAACAATACACTACTTAATAACGAAGTGATCACTGAAGAATTCAAAGAGGAAAACAAAAAATACCTAGAAACAAATGACAATGGAGACACGACAACCCAAATCCTATGGGATGCACCAAAAGCAATTTTATGAGGGAAGTATATAGCAATACAATCCTACCTTAAGAAACAGGAAACATCTCGAATAAACAACCTAACCTTGCACCTAAATCAATTAGAGAAAGAAGAACAAAAAACCCCCAAAGTTAGCAGGAGAAAATAAATCATAAACATCAGATCAGAAATAAATGAAAAAGAAATGAAGGAAACTGTAACAAAGATCAATAAAACTAAAAGCTGGTTCTTTGTGAAGGTAAAAAAAAAATGATAAACCATTAGACAGACTCATCAAGAAAAAATGGGAGAAGACTCAAATCAGTAGAATTAGAAATGAAAAAGGACAAGTAACAATTGACACTGCAGAAATACAAAAGATCATGAGAGATTACTACAAGCAACTCTATGCCAATAAAATGGACAACCTGGAAGAAATGGACATATTCTTAGAAATGCACAACCGGCCAGGACTGAATCAGGAAGAAATCGAAAATATGAACAGACCAATCACAAGTACTGAAATTGAAACTGTGATTAAAAATCTTTCAACAATATGCCTGCTAATGTAGGGGACACAGGTTCGAGCCCTGGTCTGGGAGGAACCCACATGCCGCTGAACAAATAGGCCCATGAGCCACAATTACTGAGCCTGAGCGTCTGGATCCCATGCTCCGTAACAAGAGAGGCCACGATTGTTAGAGACCCGTGCACCGTGATGAAGATTGGCCCCACTTGCCACAACTAGAGAAAGCCCTCGCACAGAAACGAAGGCCCAACACAGCAAAAAAAAATTAATTAATTTATAAACTCCTACCCCCAACATCTTAAAAAAAAAATCTTCCAACAAACAAAAGCCCAGGACCAGATGGCTTCACAGGCGAATTCTATCAAACATTAAGTGAAGAGCTAACACCTATCCTTCCCAAACTCTTCCAAAATATAGCAGAAGGAGGAACACTCTCAAACTCATTCTATGAGGCCAACATCACCCTGATACCAAAACAAGACAAGGATGTCAGAAAGAAAGAAAACTACAGGCCAATATCACTGATGAACATAGATGCAAAAATCCTCAACAAAATACTAGCAAACAGAATCCAACAGCACATTAAAAGGATCATAAACCATGATAAAGTGGTGTTTATTCCAGGAATGCAAGGATTCTTCAATATACGCAAATCAATTAATGTGATACACCATATTAAAAAAATTGAAGGAGAAAAAATATATGGTCATCTCAATAGATGCAGAGAAAGCTTTTGACAAAATTCAACACACATTTAAGATTAAAAACCCTGTAGAAAGTAGAAATAGAGGGAATTTACCTCAACATAATGAAGGCCATATATGACAAACCCACAGCCAACATCGTCCTCAATGGTGAAAAATTGAAACCATTTCCACTAAGATCAGGATGAAGACAAGGTTTTCCACTCTCACCACTCTCTTTCAACATAGTTTTGGAAGTTTTAGCCACAGCAATCAGAGAAGAAAAGGAAAAAAAAAAGAATCCAAATTGGAAAAGAAGAAGTAAAGCTGTCACTGTTTGCAGATGACATGATACTATACATAGAGAATCCTAAAGATGCTATCAGAAAACTACTAGAGCTAATCAATGAATTTGGTAAAGTAGCAGGATACAAAAGTAATGCACAGAAATCTCTGGCATTCCTATACACTAATGATGAAAAATCTGAAAGTGAAATCAAGAAAACACTCCCATTTGCCATAGCAACAAAAAGAAAAAAATACCTAGGAATAAAGCTCCATATGGAGGCAAAAGACCTGTTTGCAGAAAATTATAAGACACTGATGAAAGAAATTAAAGATGATACAAATAGATGGAGAGATAAACCATGTACTTGGATTGGAAGAATCAACATTGTGAAAATGACTCTATTACCCAAAGCACTCTACAGATTCATTGCAATCCCTATCAAACTACCACTGGCATTTTTCACAGAGCAATAACAAAATATTTCACAATTTGTATGGTAACACTAAAGACTCCAAGTAGCCAAAGCAATCTTGAGAACGAAAAATGGAGCTGGAGGAATCAGGCTCCCTGACTTCAGACTATACTACAAAGCTACAGTAATCAAGACAGTATGGTACTGGCACAAAAACAGAAATTTAGGTCAGTGGAAGAGGATAGAAAGCCCAGAGATAAACCCATGCACATATGGTCACCTTATCTTTGATAAAGGAGGCAGGAATGTACAGTCGAGAAAGGACACACTCTTCAATAAATGGTGCTGGGAAAACTGGACAGGTACATGTAAAAGTATGAGATTAGATCACTCCCTAACACCATACACAAAAATAAGCTCAAAATGGATTAAAGATCTATATGTAAGGCCAGGAACTATCAAACTCTTAGAGGAAAACATAGGCAGTACACTCTATGACATAAATCACAGCAAAATCCTTTTTAGCCCACCTCCTAGAGACACGTAAATAAAAACAAAAATAAACAATGGGACCTAATGAAACTTAAAAGCTTTTACACAGCAAAGAAAACCATAAACAAGACCAAAAGACAACCCTCAGAATGGGAGAAAATATTTGTAAATGAAGCAACTGACAAAGGATTAATCTCCAAAATTCACAAGCAACACATGCAGCTCAATAACAAAAAAACAAACAACCCAATCCAAAAATGGACCAAAGCGCTAAATAGACATTTCTCCAAAGAAGATATACAGACTGTCAACAAATACATGAAAGAATGCTCAACATAATTAATAATTAGAGAAATGCAAATCAAAACTACAATGCAATATCATCTCACACCAGTCAGAATGGCCATCATAAAAAATCTATAAACAATAAATGCTGGAGAGGCTGTGGAGAAAATGGGACACTCTTGCATGGCTGGTGGGAATGTGTATTGGTAGAGCCACTATGGAGAACAGTATGGAGGTTCCTTAAAAAACTACAGATAGAACTACCATATGACCCAGCAATCCCTCTATTGGGCATATATCCTGAGAAAACCATAATTCAAAATGAGTCATGTACTAAAATGTTTATTGCAGCTCTATTTAAAATAGTCAGGAGATGGAAACAGCCTATTGTCTATCATCAGATGAATGGATAAAAAAGATGTGGCTCATATATACAATGGAATATTACTCAGCCATAAAAAGAAACGAAATTGAGTTATTTCTAATGAGGTGGATGGACCTAGAGTCTGTCATACAGAGTGAAGTAAGTCAGAAAGACAAAGAAAACTACCATATGCTAACACATATATATGGAATTTAAGAAAAAATGTCATGAAGAACCTAGGGGTAAGACAGGAAAAAAGACACAGACCTACTAGAGAATGGACTGGAGGATATGGGGAGGGGGAAGGTTAAGCTGTGACAAAGTGAGAGAGTGG